>NC_069362.1:0-331111 GCF_021730395.1 Mercenaria mercenaria
CCGTTAACGGTTGCGAGCAAAGCAGTTCGTGGCGGACAAAACAGTTCTCCGATATTTTTGCCGGCATCTATATTTGGGTAAGTATTTTCGATCCAAGAATCGGTTAGTGCAAAATATGTTTAAGATAATTATTTCTGTAAAAAGTAGCATGAACAAAGAACATGCTGTGTGTTTCCCGTTTAAAAGTATGTATATTGAGTAAGTTATGGCGAGTTAAAAGTGTGACTTTGTTGAAAAAAGTGCGAACACGAAAGTTTTAACTCACCATAACTTACTCAATATACGTTACTTTTCCCGATTGAGGCAGTGCCTTATTTCATATTAAGACGTTCTAGTCATTCTCTTCTGATTGAATAGGGTAGACACTTTGGTATTGCAAGAGATTATTGGAGTTGTCCTTACTGTGAATGTTATGAATATCACTTTGTGTCCGTTATATAAAGATATTCGCTCTTCTTATATTCCAAAATTATATGTTGAAAATACATCTGTATATATAATAACTCAGTTTTGTATTGTGTTCACACTTATCTTTCCATTCCTCGATATACTGGTCTTTCAGTCGTTGTACATATTGCAGTATGAACAAATAAGGGTTGTCAGACACTGGTTTTTTTAAGACCCCATATTTCAGAGCCGTACAGAGCAATAGATGCAACTTTAGAATCAAATATTTTAAAAAATGTTTTGTATGGTAGACACAGAAAGTTATGCAACGTACTTAGTATATATAGAAGTACTTTCACATAGCCTCTGCCATTTTGTACACATAGAGCCTATTAGAAAAATATATTACAACATAAGTGAAACCATTAACAATGGGGATACCGTTTGGACCGGAAGTGATACCCCTGACGATTTTTTCGTGACATTTTTCGTCGATTCCGTGAGTAAATCTTGATTTTTCTTTGTTATGTAAGGCGTTTGAAAAATATTCGTGCTTGCCAAAGTACCCGGTCTTGCCTCTAGTTGTAGGCCTTAGTCCATTTTTCCGCCGAACACCTACACTTCAGAAGGAGAATCGCTTCAAATGCGGGTTTGGTTACTGCACCCCTGACGCAATTTCTATAATGTTTCACTTTTCTGCCGATTTGCCTTGTTTACTGGTAATTGGTCGTGTCCGCTTGATTATATATTTATTTATATGTAGAAATTTGAGAAATTAATTGGGATGCTGTCATATTTTGGGGCAAAACGGAATGAGGTACCGCGAAGATACCCCTGACGATTGATTGCTGTCTGGGACGGATACCCTGTACGATTTATTATATGTTATATGTTATATGATAGATTGAAATGCTCGTCTACCTTATTTGCTTAATTAATACACGTGAATGATGAAGATACTGCGGGTTATATAAATAATGGTTTGAATATGTACTGTTGTAAAAACGTAATCCCAAGTTTCAATAGAGTTGTAATGTATAGCCTACTGTCGATTTTCTGACCAGCGACTCATTGCAAGAATAATAAGCGTATGTGCCCAAACTACGTGACTTTGACGTCCTTGTTTCGGCTAATTGACAACAACTTCGTCTATTCAAAACTTTAAAGCAATGTAAGTTCTATACTCTTTAGTCAAATTTTGCCAAATATAGCACAGGCAAATGCAAAAAATGAATACTTCACGTCAAATAAATGGTTTTATTAAATAGATGAACAGTTTTAGCCTGAAAACGGGAAAGCCGATATCCGAACAAAAAGTCCCTTTTGACAGGAAACACTTAACAGTGGGCATGTAGGATGTCGTGCGTATAACCGATTCACATGGATTTAATGCCTGTACTTTTGAAGACCATTGGCAGAAAAAATAAAGCAGGATTATCGGAATACTGGAAAATGTAAAATATGCTAAGACGGCAACCCGTTTTTAAAGACAAAGTAACAGTCTGTTGAGTCGCACTTCTCAGAAACAGTCATCGGATGTCCACCAAGAAAAGATCCCTCTGCTTCTTACAAAACCACGTCAAATTTACATCGAATGTGAAACAAGTTCTAAGAACTTAATCACGCTCGACGGCTACTTTCTGAATTTCATACCAGTACTAGCGCCAATTTAGGAAAAGAGAAGCAGTGGTAGGAAGTTCGCTTCTGGGGAATCGAAATCATAACTACTGGGTCCTATAACTGTGCTTTCAACCTAGACCATATCACCTCTAAATAATACATAAATGATATAGACGTAACGTCAAAAGTTGCGACCCATGCAAAAAATCTTTGAAGTGATATAAATAAATGTAAAGTTTTTAATGACTATTCATCCTATTTTCTTGAAAAACGTATCAAAATATACAGCAATAAATAGGCTGTAGTAAAGCATTAAAAAAGTTATCGTTTAATTACAGTTATATGAAAAAACAACACCAATTGCGTGAAACAATTGACGAAAAAGTGTACGTAATTTGTAACATTTTTTTAAAACAAACAGTATCTTTAAGGAAATTATTCTTTTTTAAGTGACTGAAATTGCGGGAAATTTTGCATGCTTTGTCATTGAACGTGATAACGTTTGTGAAGTAATTTTGACGGTTGTGAATACGTTAAAAAACAAGATGGATGTGTTTTCCGCGGCCGTTGAGTTATGTAATTTTCACTTAAAATATACAAAATTAAGACATGTTGAGCTATAAAATGCTGAGAAAAAATTATTATCTGATAAAATCTAACTATTTTCAGATTATTTTACTTCGCTGTTTTCACAGTATCTGTATAAGCAACGCTAAAGCTAAAAATTAGCCTTTTCTTTGTTTGTAGTTACAGGAATACAAGTTCTTAAATTGTCACGTTTTCAATTATTAAAACATATAAAAAAATAACCATGTTTTGTAAATTGCGATAACAAAAAAAACTGTTTTCTTTTTTGTATTTTAACAAGTTTGATCAATTTCGCTTACTTTTCTCTGTAAAATGAAAGTCTAATTTTGAAAATGCTTTCAAAGATGATATTTTTATTTACAGATGAATGAGTTCTTAAAATTGTCACACTTTAAAAAAACTAACGTCAAAAGAAAATAACGTCAAGATATGTTTTATTCTGTCTTCTTTTTTGTTCAATAACGGCAAAATACAATGAATATACCTACAATGATAGATAGGTCTGCCTTTTGTTTAAAAAAAAGTGGATTTTCAAAGAGAACCATAAAAATTGATATGTATATTTCAGATTTTTTTACCGCGGTCTTTACTATCCGAAAACAGGATCTCCGTCATACAAGATGATAATGAAAAAAGAAAAAGAAAAAAAAAACGCGCACTAATTCAAGTTTAATAATGCTGTTAAGGAAATTGATTGCAAACACTATTTCTTTACCAGTTTATTTACACGAAACCATTCTTGACATTGTGGAAGAAATCTCACAGTTATAAAGAAACACAAACTTACGAGACAGAAAACTGTTCTTTAACATTCAGATGTTATAAAAGGTATTCTGTACTGTTAAAATGTTTTTATTACATTTAAATGTACGCTTTAATATAAATATGCATTGTTTTTTATAATATAACATAAAACAAAAATATGCCTGAAATGAAATAATAGCATTTAGACGTCCCGTTTTTATCATGTGTAAACTACTGATTTTTCATGATTTTGACGTCGTTTTTACGTTACACTAATGGGTTGCAACCTTTGACGTTACGTCATAGACGTCACGATACAATAATCTTTAATCTCATTAAAATTTTACAGTGTGTTACTTAAAAACACACAATTTTATCAAAGGACTAAATTAAAAAACTCGTTTGATAGGGACGGTAGCGGATAATGCATTGCCAGTTAGCAGGAGTTAAACGTTATTATTAGTTATTTGTGATATAACCTTGTTAAATATATTAAAACATACACATGTACATCTTTTCATGTCGTTTCAGTACACAACTTTAAGAAAGCAGGTTTACAAATATGACTGGGCATCACTTCCTCACAGACACCAAAAAGGGATGTTCAATGACACTGAAGATTCTCAGTTTGAGGATAACGCCTCATGCAATTGAAGGTATGCATGTATTTTTTATCTATTTATTTTGATGACATCAGCATCATCGTAAAAAGCATATTGTTTTAATGCACAGTTACGTATATTGTCAGCGATACATACCGCCACTTGTGTGCAATACCAACTTACATTAATTTCATCCATATGATAAGAACAGGTTATTATGTAATTATGTAATTATTTTATAACATGTAATTTTTCTTTTTTTTTTCTTACCTGGAAAGTCAGCAATGTTCACATATTCCTACCTGTATTCTACTAGTATGCCAAGGTTGTGTGGTTCATATGTATGCCACAAAGCTTGTAGTTGAGGAGTTTATGTATGGTGTTCAGGAATTGAATTTCAGATGGTCATCACATGTAGAAAGTATGTAACTCACTTTTTGTGCCTGGCACAAAATTATTGCAATACATATAGTACACAACTCACTTTGTGCCTGACACAAAACAAGTGGACTGTGCACAAAGCATATAACTCACTTTGTGCCTGGCACAAGGTTATTGCAATACATGTATAGTATGCAACTCACTTTGTGCCTGGCACAAAGCATGTAACTCACTTTGTGCCTGGCACAAAGTTAGTGGACCAGGCAAAAGTATGTAACACACTTTGTGCCTGGCACGAAGTCAGTGGACTGTGTACAAAAGTATGTAACTCACGTTATGCTGGCACAAAGTAAGTTGTGCCTGGCCACAAGTAAGTGGACAATACATATAGTATGCAAGTCACTGTGCAAAGTCAGACTGTGTACAACGTATGTAACTCACTTTGTGCTGCCTGGCACAAACCGAGTTACATCCACTTATCTTGTGCCAGGCACAAACTGAGTTACCTACTTTTTCTCACTTATGGGATTAAAACTAAGCGGAACTTTGTTATTGTGTGTCATTAAAATGTCATGACTTCACTTTGCTTACGGACGTTTAATTTCCCGCGTTTTAGATAGTTTCATATTTTCGTGCTCGTTTTTATTGTTTCTGTTGTGGGTAAGTGAGAAATAGAATCCATCATTGGTGTTCAGTGAAGATTGGAAATCCCAACCCTCGGGCGCACCGCTCAAGTCTTAAATCGGCACAGCCTCGTTTAAGACTCGAGCGGTGCGCCCGAGGGTTGGGATTTTTGATCTTAACCCAAGACAATGATAGATTCTCTATGTACACAGTCAGTTCACTTTGTAGATAATGTAAAAGTATTTTGTGCTTGGTTCAAAGTTTGTAGACTATACTGAGAGTATATATTAAACTCACTTTGTGCCCAGAACAAAGTTAATGGACTATGCTCTAGTAAGTTACTCATTATGTGTCTGACACAAAGATAGCAGATTATGCTAAAGGTAGGGACTTTGTGCTTGAAAAAAATTTTTTTTGGTTTTTCTCAGGGTATATGACTCATTTTTGTTTTTTCCCTACCTAGTGGGGAAATTTAAAATTTTTTTTGGGTTTTTTAAACAATTTTTTCCCAAAATTTTTACATACATATAGTTCACGAAGTTAATACTTTTAAACTACGAGGGGAAAAATTAAACCCGGGAAGAAAAATTGCTTTTTTTGAAATTTTTGGGTTCGTGGAAAAAATTTTTTTAATCCGAGCAGGGCCCCGGGGGTTTGAATTCTGTTTTTTCCCTGGGGAAAAAACCCCTTGTCAAAAAAGCGTGAAACTAAGTCCCCCTTTCACATATTTTACTGCTACCTTTGGGACTTTCATAAACGTTATAAATACTGTCGGGAAAATTTTCCCCAAACCTTTTTGTGCCCCAGGGATCTTTTTTTGAACATGATAGGAAAGGGAAAATGTTTAAACATGCCCTGCCTGTGAAAGACGCTGTTTTCCCAACCCCAGGACACCCATGGTTTAAAAAGCCTCGTTAATGTTTGGTTTTTTCCATTCCACAGGCCCCTCGGGTGGGGAAAGGGGGTTTTACACAGGCAGGCATTTTAAAGATCCTTATTTTTTTGGCCCAAGCCCGGGGGATTACATGCTCAGGGGGGTGACTTAAAGCGGGCAAAAAATATGGATGGATATTATGCTCAGGTTTGCAAAAGATATAAAATGACAGACAAAAGATTGATCACAAAACCCCCAAATTGACCACACAGTATCATTCTTTCTGAAGTCAGCTGTTTTCAACTGCCATCACAAAATGAACAATATTTTGGTAATAGGGTACAGATTTTCAGCTGTTGTTTTTTTTGCACTACGGCAGAATGTTTTCTTTGGAAAGGGAAAAAGGGCAAAAAAACAAAAAAAATTTACCCTAAAAAATGATTTTTTTAAAAACCCCAGATTAAAGGGAATTTGAAGTTTCAAAAGAGTTAACTTTACAAAACTGATTTTTTGTAATTAATTTAAAACAATTTAAGGGGTATTGCCATGCAATACAAATTCCCCACGGGAAGGGCCCCCAAATTTTTTCCTTTACTGCAGTATAAACATAATAACTGATATCTGTCAATGATGTATAAAAAATATTGTACTATATAAACAATATGTCAAAAACAAAAACTTGTTTTTAAAATTTATTTATAAAAAACCCTACAGTTTTTTTTCATTTGAATTTTTTGGTGATTAAAAAATTTTATCTTTTAAAAGGTATTTAAGTAAAAAAAAAAGGGGAAAATTTAATTTTTAAAAAAAAAAAAAAAAAAAAAATTTTTAAATTTTAAAAGCCCCCAAAAAAATTTTTTTAAACCGGGTTTAAGAAAAGGAAAAAATTTCCCCTAAAAATTGGATGAAAACATGTAGCGGGTACCACAGAAAAATTTGGTCTCGATTTTTCTCTACCGCCATAAAAAAAAAGTTCCCAAAAAAAAACTATTTATATTTAACAAAAAAGGGGGACGTAATTTTAAAAAACAAGGGGGCCCTCAAGGTGGGGGGAACATTTGGTCCAAGTTACTTTCAAAATCCCCATGCTTGAAGAAAAAAATTTGTTCTGTACAAAAGTCATTCTTAAATTTTGCCCTTTGACCTCAAAATATCCCGGGCCCTTTAAAACTAGGGCCCCTGGTTCTTGGCTGATTTTTGTTGTCTCCCCCGGGGGAATTTAATTTTTTCCCAAAACTGTATCAAAAACCCTGCTTTGCATGCCCAAAGTTATAGCCCAAAGGACGGGAAAAAAAAATCCTCTTGCCCTTTGATCTAAAAGTGTAAACCCTTGACCTTTAAGCTAGGGTCCTGGGTGTTTGGCGTTTTTCGGGGCTGGCGTTCATCTTTGGGAAACATTTATCCCAAAGAAATTTTTGTAATCCCCTTGTTGGATGACGGGTTTTGGGGTTTGGACGGGGAAAAAAACCCTTATTGACCTTTGACCTCCAATTGGGGGCCCCTTTGGCCCTTTTAGCTAAGGGAGGGGCTTTGCGCGGGGCCCAATGTTGTTTTCACCCTTTGGGGAAACCCTTTGTGAAAAGTAATAAAAAAAAATCCCTTCATGGTTGGCGACTTAGGGACGGGACGGGAAAAAAAAAACTCTGTTGCCCCTTTGCCCCCCCAACGTGACCTTTAAACCTTTGAGCTAGGGGGCCGGATTGCGCATGACACGTCGTCTCATCAGGGGAAACACTTGGGTTAAGTGTTATTAAAATCTTTTAAAAGAATGTCAGATTTTAGGGGACCGGCCCACGAAAACAGCCCCTGTTCATAAACTCTGTTAAAAATTGCTGTTTAAGTATGCCCTTTTGACCTTTGAGCTGGGGGTCTGGGGGAAGTTGTGCTTGACCATCGTCTTTTTAAAGAGTACATTTATGCCAAGTAATTTTAAAATCCCTTCAAAAAATGGGGGGATTTTAGGGAAACCGGACAGGAAAAAAAGCCTTGTTAAACCTTTTGGACCCCCAAATTTTGTGCCCTTGCCCTTTAAAGCTAGGGGCCCAAAGGTTTTGCACATGAACTCTTTCTCCTCTTGGGGAAAACCCTTTTGGGGCCAAGTTTTATTAAAACCCTCTTCATGGATGGGGGGAAGTTATGGACCGGGGACGGGAAAAAAAGCCCTTTTGGGACCTTTTGCCCCCAAATTTGTGCCCCTTGCCCTTTTTGGTGGGGGCCCGGGTTTTGGCATGACACATCACCTTTTTAATTGGGGAACATTTGGGCCAAAGTAATACAAAAAAATTCCCTTCAAGGTTGGAAGAGTTGTGGACCGGACAGGAAAAAAAAAGCCTGTTAAACCTTTGCCCTTTCCAATTGGACCTTGAATTTTGGGGCCCTAGGGGTCAAAAATTTTTTGCGCAGGGACCATCGTTCATCATGGGGAACATTTGTCCCAAAGAAAATTAAAACCCCCTTCGGGATGTTAGAGTTATGGCCCGGGACCAAAAAATTGCGGACGGAGGGAAGAGGGAAAAAAGGGGTTTCCCAATAGTCCCCGAAACGGGTTTTTTCAACCAGTGGGGGGACTAAAAAAGGGTACTTGGCATTGATAAGAAAAGTTTTTTTTTCTGCTAGGGGACATAGTTATAGAAACATCTAAAAATGTATGTTAATTCTTGATTTTGCAGTTTTTTCAGAATTTTTATCTTTAACTTGTATATACACACCCAAAAGTTTTATACAGTTTTTAAAACAATTAAAATTTACTTCTACTGAAAACATGTATATCTGTTTTTTTTTAAAAGGGAAACTAAAATTGCTTGTGCATAAAGGGTATCCTGGAATTAAAATACTTTTTGGGGGGGAAATTAGGAAGGAAAAAGAAGGGCAATGTTTTTAGTTTAGAAATAGCTCCCCCATTTTGTTTACAATTTTACTTTGTGTATTTTTAAAAAAACACTTCTTGATTTTTCCTTTGTAGAAATAATCTTTTGAAAAGATTTAGATGATTTTTTGGTTTTTTTTTGGGGGAAAATATGGAATAAATCTAAATGAGAATTTGGAACATTTCAAATTTTTTCATAAGCTTTAGCCAAGTGAAAAAAATCCGGATATTCTATTTTCGCGAAAAGTGCGACTCCCCAATTTCGGCCTTTTTTTAAGCTAATGTTTGAAATTTAAACACAATGTTCAAGCAGTTGGGGCCAAAGCTATATCATTTACAGTGAGTGTTTATGGATTATATTCACGGGATAGAATACATTATTTTTCAACTTTAAAATTTTACACACTGTTTTGGGATCTTTTGCAAACATCTTTTAAACAGGACAGGGGCTCAAAAACCAAAACGTAACTGGGGCCAAAAAGGAAAAAAACCAGGGCCAAAACAAAATTTTCAAGCTTTTTGATTGGTTAAAAAAAGGAGGTCCAATACGGAGAATCCACTTCGTTAGTTTTTTAAAAATGAGCCATTTTTTTCACTTTTTTGAAAAAAAAATTATCCAACATGTTTCATTTAAAAATAAGTAGGGACAAGCGGATGTTGTTTTTTGGAGACTAAAATTTGTTATTTAAACTTTTTCGTATGGTGTAAAATGCGTTTTTTCTTGCCCAAAAAATTCTGACGGTTGTCAAGGAAAATAATAAAAAAAAAGGAAAACCAAATTAAAAAAAACGATGAGATTTTCTCTTTAACAGACTTTTTTGTAGGTGGGACATTAGTACAATGAAAAATTACCCTATTCAAATGCGGGAAAGGGGATGAAAAAATTTGGGGGAACAAGTTTGGTCAGTTTTTAAAACTGCAAACCCATTTCGGAAAACATGGGACTAAAAATTTGCGTTTGGGTTTTAAATTATTTTTATCAACACATATGTAAATGATTTTGTGTCTCCTTGCTTGCGGGCCAAAAGGGAAATAAATTTTAAAGAAAATTTTTATCACATTTCAAATGATAAAAAAAACTCGCTGAACAAAAAAAAAATGGGAAATTCCCAAAAAAAAAGGGGTTTCATGGATGCCCCTGGATCGTCACCTAAGAATAAAAGTAAAATTGTTTCAAATGTAAAAAGATGATAAAATATTAAAAAGTCATAGGTTGCTTTTCAGGTCTTGAAATTCATTTTTTAAAAAACGATCGGGAAAAAAATTTGTGTATGTATCAAAATTTTTCAAGGCTGTATCTTAAAAAACAAAAGTGGGTCAGTGGGTAAAGGGTCACATTTAAGGGAAAATCATATTACTTGGGATCATCAGGAAATTGTAACTAAACAGTCTTAAAAAATTGGAAATCAGGGGATTTTTTAAGTATAATTTTTTCCCTATATAACCACAAATAACAAGGGGCCCTTTTGGGCGGGGGCCACTTTTTAACCCCAGGGGGCAAAATTTTTAAAAAAATTTTGGGAAAGGGGAAGATACTAGACAATGCCCCATCCCAAAATATCAAAACCCTGGGTCGTAGGGTTTTTTTAACAAGAAGAATTTTAAATTTTTTTTTCCTTTTTACAAGTCTAAAAAAACTTAAGCCCCCCAGACGGGGGGTCTTTTCCCCCCAAGGGGGTAAAATTTTGAAAAATTTTGGTTGGGGGCCATAAGACAATGTACAAAAAAAATTTATAAAAGGGGTTTCTAAGTTTTTTTTGGGGGTTTTTCAGACAAAAAGTTTTTTAAAACTTTTTTTCCTAAAATAATTTCCTATGTAAAACTTGGGACATTGGGGGGGGGCCCCCATTTTTGCCCGGGGGGTTTAATTTTAAATTTTTTTTTGGGTTTAGAGGACCACTAGATGATGCTACAAAACCAAAATATCAAAGCCCTGGGCCCCTGTGTTTTTGGGACAAAAATTTTTTTTTAAAAGTTAGCATTTGGCTAAAAATTTTGGGTTCCAGAAATTTTGAATGTTTCCCCTTTAAAAAGACTTTTTCGGGAAAAGGCTGCACTTACGAGAAAAAAATTTTTGGGCAAATTTGCACTACAATTCATTTTAAAAAAAGTTGCACTTACAAGACATTTCTGCCCTTCCCTTGGACTTGCATAGTTTTTCTCAAAATATCTAAATTTTTCTTGTTCTTTTAAATGCTTAATCCCTTTTTCCAGTCTAGCATGCTGAGACACTTGTCGGGTTCTTGTTAAAGGGGTAGTTGTGAATACTACAAATATCCCCTCACGCACAAAAATACAAATTATTTTCAGATAAAAAAAACTCTACATTCAAAGCAAAAAATTTTCTGTTATTGTAAATTTTTTCGGGGGGGTTTTTAAAGGGAGAAAACGTGTGTTAACAGAGAGATTATCGCGTTCACGTGCTGTTAAAAAAACCTTTTCACATATGCGGGGTTCGGGGCCCCAAAGCAAAAACTTCACGGGGGGGCCCCAAAACAGTAATTCAAAAAAAAAAATGATGCCAACAAAAACAAGGGGGACCCTTGAGGTCCGGGAAATCGTTCCCATTGTTCCCACATAAAATGAGTTTGATGTCGTTTTTTTTTCTTTAAAAATTTAAATTAGTGACCTATTTTTTTGAGGTCATGTGCCCTAGTTCTGAACTTTATCTAGATATCAAGTTTAAAAATTATGACCAATTTCATAAAGGGTTTCCATTGAAAAAAAAATGGCCTCTAGAGAGGTACAATGTTTTTTTTTTATTTGCCCTAATGACCTAGTTTTTAAAGGGCACACCCCCAAATTTTTGTACTTGACCTAGAATCATCAAGGTGAACATTCTCACCAATTTTTGGTAAAGGGTTTCCCCCCCCATTGAAAAATATAGCCCCAAGAGGTCACAAGGTTTTTCTATTTTTTAAAAACGTACTGACCTATTTTTTTGGACCGCGCCTAAACCCGGGTTTTGAACTTGACATAGATATCACAAGACAAAATTCTGACAAATTTTTTTCATGCAGCCCCATGAAAAATTTTGCCTCTACGAGGTCCCCGGGTTTTTTTCTATTATATGACCTTCTGACCAAATTTTTGCCCGGACGTGCCCCAGTTTGGGAACTTGACATAAATATCTTCAAGATGAACATTTTTCCCTTTTTTCCCATCCCCCTGAAAAATGTGACCTCTAGAGGGGTTAAACAAGGATTTTCATTATTTGCCCTACTGCCCTTTGTTTTTGACCGCATTTCACCCATTTCCCCAAACTTGACCTAGATATCACCAGATGAACATTCAGACCAACTTTCATACAGTTTCCCATGAAAAATATGGCCTCTCAAAAGGGCCCCAAAATTTTTTTTTCTATTTTTTTGCCCTACGGACCTATTTTTTGAGGGCCCACGTGCCCCAGTTTAAATTTGGCCTAATACACCCAGTTGAACTTTTCCCCAACAAATTTTTCCCATGAAAAGCCATTAAAAAAGTAGGGCCTCTAAAGAGGTCAAAAGGTTTTTATTTTTTTAGCCCTTACTGACGTATTTTTTTGACCGAAAGCGGGCCCCAGTTTAAAACCCTTTACCTGATTTCATTAAGAAGAAAAATTAAAACCCATTTTGTTATCCAGACCCCATAAAAATTTAGGGTTTTTAGGGGAGTCCCAGGTTTTTCTATTTTTTGACCTACGGGCCTAGTTTCCAAACCGCACTGCCCCATTTCAAACTTGACAAGATATCATAAAGATAAAAATTCTAAACCAAACTATCATGAAGATCCAATGAAAAAATGTGACCCCCTAGAGTGGGCACAAGCAAAAGTTTACGCACGTACGGAAAAGCAGTTTGGGCGGAAGGAGCACGTGATCACAAAATCACCTTTGTCATTTGGACAGGTGAGCTTAAAACAAATCATACATTCCCCCCACAATTTTTTGGAAAATTTTAAAGGGCGTTTAGGGGGAGGGATGCATTTATTTGTATTTTTTCCGCGTTTTATGCTGAAAAAGGCCCCCAAATGGGATGTTCATTTCGTGTTATTACATTGCAGAATCCCCCGGGGTAGTAAAGGGCCCCTCGCTTATGGCTTGGCACCAAAAAAATACCTCGGAAATTTTTCAGACTTATAACAAAGAAAAAACTTTCGTTATCTCTTTTATTATAGCATAAAAACCCGCTGTTATTGTACTTTTTTTTTGGGGGTTTTTTTTAAAAAGGAGAGGAAACGTATGTTAAAAAGAGATTCTCGCGTCCCAAAAAGCGTTTTTAAAACCCCTTTTTTTATTTGGGACTTTCCGTGCAGAGCGTAAACCTTTATGGCCCCAAAAAAATAATTCAAAAAAAATGACGTCAACGTGCCAAAACGACGTAGACTTACCCCGGCATTTCATGGGAAAAATTTAAAAGATGTTGGGAGTATATATTTATTTACCAGATTTTTGTTTTTTAAATTTTTAGAAAAGTGTTAGCTCTGTTCTTTTCGTTTTTGGGAACATCTTCAAATCCCTTTGGGAAATGTTGGTACCATCGCCCCACGGGCCGGGCACCCCAAAACAATCCCCTCCCGGGGTTTGCAGGACGTTATAACACCAAAAAAAAAGCGTTATCCCTACATTGGAAAGTTCCTCCTCATTAAATGAACATTAAATAAAAACTATGCATTTTTAAACTATTTGCATTAGCAGTTTAACAGGGAAAATTAGGGTTACCTTTCAAGGGGTGTTTTGGGCCCTTTAAGGGAACCTTTGGGAAAAACTCAAACCCGCATTTGCTCTTGTGCTAAAAGGGCCCCTCCGGGGGCAAATATCCCTCAAGTAAAACCCGTAAATTTCCTTGGGGGCCCCCAAAAGCCATGTATTTTAAAACCCCTAAAATTTAAATACAGAATGAAAATATGAATGGATTTTGAATACAAAATTTGAGATGCTTTTTTAGAAAAGGGGCATTTTCCCACAACTGCCCCTAGAAAATTGTTTGTTTTTCTAAAGTTTTTTGCTTGGGATTCAATTTTTGATGGGTTTGGAAAGAGTGGGTCCAACAGTAAAATTTAAGGGCCATAAATTCAAAATTGCCGGGGGGATTTGGTATTATCAAAAATTGGATAAGGTCTTTGGACAAACCCTTTTGTTTAAGTTTGGTGGAAGATCGGGGTGAGAAAATTTTTCGACTTAGAGAGGGGGGACAAGAGTAAACAGACAGATTTTTTCGGTAATTCAAGGGCCATAATTTTAAAATTTCCCAGACCGATTTGGCTAGTTATCGAAATTTTTTCCGAGGTCCAGGGCCCCAAAAACATTTTTTTTCAAGTTTGGTGAAAAATCGGAAAGAAAAAAAAGTTTGACCCTTTTAAAATGGGACAAGAGTAAAAGGGCCCTTTTTTTTAATAATTTTAAGGGGCCCTAACTCCCCAAAAAGCCTTGAACCCGGTTTGGCTAGTTTTTCGAACCTGGGGAGGTCTCATAGTCAAAAAACATTTTTGTTTTAAGTTTGGGGGAAGGGTTGGATGAAAAATATTCGAATTTTGAGTGGGAGACAAGAGTAAGAAGAAACCCAATTTTTTTGGGAATTCAAAAAAGCCATAATCCAAGCTGCCTGGCCAAATTTTGGTAGTTATCGAACTTTGGCCCCAGGGCTTAGGGGCAAACACATTTTGTTTTAAGTTTGGGGGAAAATTTGGATAGAAATGTTTTTGGAAAATTAGAATGTGGACAAGCTTTTTTACAGCACACAGACCCACCCCAAACACACCCACCCGGACTTGGGGTAAAGCCCAAAAGGGCTCGCACACCACTGATGGTGGGAAAACATATTATGGTTTGTCGTTCATAAAACGCCATCCCCGAAACAATCCCTTTTCATTTTGAACTCTTCTGCTTTTAAAAATCTTTTTGGGATTTAATGGACTCTCTAGTCCCGCTTTTTCAAATATCCCCTTTTCTGTTAAAATTTTTAAACCCCCTAGCCAAATAGAAAATCCGTGGAATTCTTCCCCAAAACGTTTTTTTTGCCTTTTGTTTTTCCCCTTTTTTGGTACTGAAAAAAGGGTCCATATTCCAGTTGTTTCACCCTTTTTACCATTTCATCCGGGCGGTATTTTTAATACTGACACCACATTTCCTACTTGGGGGCCACCCCTTTCCCAAATATTTTGGTTAGGTTTGTTAAAGCCATATTCCCTCTTTCAACTGAAAAGACATCATTCCCTTTTCTTGGGTCTTTTTCCAATAATTTAGCTGAACCTGGAAAGCAAAAGTGTCCTTAATTTTCTTTTATTCTCAATTTGGGGAAATTTAACCTACCCCAACTCCATGGCGCGGGAATAAAATTATGTTAACACTTAGCCTGCTGACGGGGGAAGTGATTCTGCCTTTGCGACCCAGTGCAACCAAGACAGCCTTTCACATCCCTTTCAGTCTAAACATGTTTTTGCACTGTTCGCCCCTTCAGGGGAGAAACTTTAAGTGAAAACCCCTTCAAAGATAAGTGGGATTGCCCGAAAAGAACGATGGGCCCAGTCCCTTTTAGAAAATTTTTGCAGGGAAAAGGGTTTAAATTTTAAATTAATTTTTCCAATTTAGTTTTACAGCCTTTTCCCTAAAGTGCCAAACTTAGTATGTTTTTTAATGAACCCCCTGGGAAAATCATGATGTGTGTAAAAAAAACTATAAACATAAAAGGTTTTATAAAGACAATTCAGGAAATTTATTACTGACAATATTTTAAAATTAATTGCAAAAAAATTTTTGCATGATTTAAAAGTTTATATTGCCCCAGCTATTAAACATTGCTGTTCAGGGGTTTAATATATTTATGGAAAAGTTTGGGTCTCGGGCTGTTCGTAAGATTTTTTCTCTGGGCAACAAATGTTTTTGGGGAAAAACTTTTTTTAACAAAACATGTGAAGTCCCACTGGTTATTTTGAAAACAAACCCTTAAATTTTTAAAAAAATGAAACATTGGTTTTTTTTAGGAAAACAGTTTGTAAAAAAACACACCTTTTTTTCATGGTTTTTAAACAATAATTTGGTTTCTTTGAACATTATTTAAAAAAAAAGCCAAACACGCAAAGGTATAATAAATTTAGGTTTTTGTCAACAACTATACTTGCACTTTATGTCCCCTTTGCCTTTTTTGGCCTTTATTTTTTACAAAATTCTGAAAACCTATGGAATCAGTGAGGTTTTTCATAATATTATGTGTATGCTTTTCTATTTCTTGGCTTCTACTTCTATGCCATCTGTAACCCAAATTTTCCCGACATCAGGGCCCTGTTTTCCTACAGGAAAAAGTTAAAAAGAAAATGTTCCTTTTTATATTTTTGGGTTTAATTTATTTTAAAATGCATAAAAAAAAATTGGGATTGGGTTTAAAAACCAAGGCTGGGTTTAAAAAATTATTTTCAAAATTGGAAATAGCAACCTTATTCTGTATTGTAAATTTTAAACATTATTCCCTTTTTTCCCGGGACTTAGTAAAAAAAAATTGAAATCCATTAAAAAAGGGCAGTCTGAAAAACTGCTAAAAACTCCTGTCTTTAATGGATTTTGAAAAAAACGAGCTTTTGAGTTTCGCCCCAACCTGACCCTGGCTGATTCTGTTTTTGCATTGGGCTTGTTTTAGTTTAAAAATTACAAAAATTTCATGGGAAAACCTTGGGAAGGGGGTTTAAAGGGCCTACAGAGCTCAAACCTTTTATTTGAGTTATACTTGACCTTTCGTTTTACAGGGCTTAAAAGATTTTTTGATTGTTGATATTTTACCCAGTTGATTTTAAAATTTTCCCTTTAAGCAGTTTTTTGAGCTATAAAGTGGACACAAATGGAAGGCTCAAAACCTTTGACCCTAATTTTTGACCTTAAACCCTTTTGGGTGGCATGGCGACTCATGCATTTGCAAAATCATTTGATGAGGTGATCAATTCACTCCCGGGTTTCCCCAAAATACTTTTGATGGGATTATGAAAAATTTTAGAGCGGACACAAAAATTTCAGACTCAAAAACCCTTTTTCACTGAATTGTGACCCTTTCCCTTTTCTGGGGGCTTTTGCTGGGCTCATTTAAAATTTTGCAAAGTGTCTTGAAGGGGGTGAAACATTTTACCCAAGTTTCTGAAAATCCCCAAGGGGTTTTTGGTTTTACAGTGCTGAAAAAAAATGGAAAGGGTTTAAATCTTTTGGGCCCTTAGTTGTGACCTTTTACCTTTCGCCTGCAAAGGGCTCGGTCCCAAGTTCTGGGTTTCTTTTTGATGAGGGTGATCATTTTTTCAGATTTTAATGGGAAACAGTAATTTTCTTACGTTTTGCCTCAATTTTTAAAAAAATTAAAGATTTTATTATATAAAATTTCACTCATTGAAATGGGGGCATTACTTGTCCCAAATTTAAATTTTGGTCCTAGGGAATTCCCTTATTAGTACATTTTATGGTCAATACTGGTCAAAATTTAATTTCTGTGATTTGGTTTTTTTTTTTAAAAAAAGAGAAGAATTGGTTAGTTTCCGTAGATGAGAAAGTATTCTGGGGAGGTGGGGAGGTTATCGGGTGGGCCCCAAGGCGAACCTTAATTTAAATCCGGAGCCCCAGCCAGATAAACTTTTCCATTTTAAGGCCCCTAACCTATTTTTCTATTTATGTGTCATTACTTCATTTTTCCCATATTTGGGAATTTATTTTACAAAAAAAAAAGTGTGCACAAAACCCTTTTAATTTAATCATATTCGTGATTTATTCACCCTTTTATAATTTTTTTAATCCCCCGACCAGTAATGTGGTTTTTTAAATTAAAAAAAATCGCAATAACTTCTTCGGTTTTTGGGAAAAAAAACTCATTATTTGACCCCTCATTTTCTTTTTGGCATTTCCCAAAACCCCAAAGGTGAGGGTTTTTAATTGGGAAAATTTCTTATGGGCAAAAAATATCGATCAAAGGGGCCCCATGGAAACAAAAATGACCGTATATCAATGGTCCCCGTGTCAAGTGGGCGGTTTTTTTTTAATTAAAAAGATATATGGCACCCTGATATCGGGGCGAAAGTAAATGCAAGTGAAAAGGTTTAAAAAAAGTTAAACCCTGGTTTTTAAACATTGAATGGGACGTGGGATTATTAAACATACAAATAATTAGTGACCAGATTCAAAATTTTTTTATTTTTGCCATGGGGTCCAAATTAAAGGCCCAAACGAAAAATTGCTTTTCAAAACACAAACCCTTTCAGAAAGGTTTAGATGTTTTTTAAAATTTTTTGCCCTTGAATTTTTTATACAAAAAAAATTAATTGATTTTTTTTACTTTTCAGTGAAACGCTTTTAGGGTATAGTTTTTTTGAAATACATGTACTTTTTACAAATTTTTGTTTAGTTTAAAAATTTGCAGTTTTTTTTTCCAAATTTCTGTGTTTTTTTTGTAGAAACATAAAAATCTTTGCAAACTAATCTAAAATTGAATTTTTTTAAAAAGACCATAAAAAATTTTTAAAATTATTTAATCCCAACCCCCTACTTTGACCAAAATTTGGGGGTACTTTAGATTGTTCTTACCAAATACTAATGCATACATTCACCATAATCAAATTCCCAAAAGCTCTAAAACAGTATAATTAAATTTTTCATAAAGTAAACAAAGTATCTTAAAACAGTATTGACTAATTGACAAATATTACCAAACGAACCGTATTGACCCAAATTCAGGGGGGGTATTGACCCGGGGGAGTGTTTCCGGTTAAAGCCGCTGGGTTTAAAAAAAAGGGGGGGTTTTAAAAAGCCCCCCAAAAATTTTCCGGGAAAAGAAATAAAAATTTAAAAAAATACCCTTTTTCTTTGCTTTGCTGTTATTTTATCAAACTAGCATCCCCTTTCCCCCGATTTTTTCATTGGGTTCCCAACTCGGTTTTCATTGTTTTCCCGAAATGTTTTCCTCAATGCAATTTTTAGGGATGAAAATTGCTTGAGCAAAATAACTTTGAAAACTAAAATATAAATTACGTGCCTAAAAAATAGTCCATTTTCGGAAATGGGTATGAATGCAAAACCCAAAGCAAAAAAATAAAGAATTCCCTTATAAATTTAAAAAATGTTTAAGGTAAATTTGGGCCCCTAACAAATAATGTTAAAAAAGAGCTGCTCCATAGGATGACACTGCCCCCGATGGCATTTGAATTTAATGTTTTTGGCCGATGTTAGGGGTTTAGGGCCTTTTACCCATGGAGCGGGTCTTTTCCCGCGACACGTTTGTTTTTACTGTGCCACACATTCATGCGTAGTTTTTTTTAAAAAAACCCTGCAAAGAATGACAAAAAATTTTGGACCGGAACGCCCATTTTAAAGCACTATCATGAAAAAAGACCCAAATGTGACCTTTACCTTTGAGTACGGACTGGGTCTTGGGCGCGACACGTTTGTCCCTTTTTGTGGTTTCCAAATTTTTCCAAGTTATTTGAAAAAACCCCTCCATGGATGGGCAAAGAATGGTAACCGGGGCAAAGCCCCTCAATGCATTCCCTTTTCCCTCTAAGTGTTTTACCTTGACCTTTGAGCTACGGGCCTGGGTCTTGCGCGCGACCCCGTCGTCTTACTGTGGTACAAAATTGATTTCCAAATTATTTGAAAAAACCATCCATGGATGACAAAGTTTTGGGGGCCGGGGCACGCCCTTTAATGCACTATCCTTTAAAGGGCTATGTGTGACCTTTACCCCTTTTAGCTAGGGGCCTGGGGCTTGGGGCGGGGACACGTGTCTTAAATGTGGTAAAACCCTTCATGCCAAGTTAAATTTGAAAATCCATCCATCGATGACAAAGATATGGACCGGACACGAAAATTGCGGACAGACTGACAGACCGACAGACGGACAGACGGTTCAAAAACTATATGCCTCCCTTCGGGGGCATAAAAATGGCATTTGCTTTGTATATTATTAAAACTGGCCATGTTACAAATTTTAAACAACTTTTAACGTGCCTTTTTTTTTGTAAATTTTATATAATATATGGAATTTCCTCAAGTTCAAGTAGAGACAAATTTCAATGTGATGGCCACTATTTTAAACCGCTTGCAGACAATTCATTACAGCATTAATTTTGATAAAAGCAACATTAAACTATTATTAAACAATTATAAAACAAATTAAAACTGTAAATATCATTTTTTTTCTAGGATGCCTCAAGTGAACAGATTTAATGGGACAGAATTTTAACTTCAACACTGAAAAATTAAGGTCTAATCCTGTGAGGCTGTTTTGAATTTTGCTCACTTCATTCTTAAATAACTTTTAATGGAAGTAGGTTTTTAATGTTAGGAAAAGGTAATATGATTGAGATAAACAGAACATTACATTTTAGACTTTCCACATTGAATTCATTAAATTTGTTGAATGAAATTGATAAAATGGTTAGCATTGCCTCACATTTTATCATTGTATTCAACTTACAGACATTGTAAATGGTATATGTAACAAGAGGGCCATGATGGCCCTATATCGCCCACCTGTTATCATTGCACTTGAGGACAAGAAGGTCCTCAAAAAAAAAATCTAAGTCCTGTGAGTCCAAGTTTAGTTAAAATAAAATCATAAATGAAGCTGCTATTGTGCAGACAAGGTCAAAATAGCTAATTCTGGCCCTTTCAGGGGCCATAACTCTGGAACCCATAACGGAATCTGTCCAGTTCAAGAAAGGAACCAAGATCTTATGGTGATACAAGTTGTGTGCCAGTTTGGTAAAAATTAAATCATAAATAAAGCTGCTATTGTGCAGATAAGGTCAAAATAGCTAATTTTGGCCGTTTCAGGGGCCATAACTCTGGAACCCATAATCGGATCTGGCCAGTTCAAGAAAGGAACCGTGATCTTATGGTGATAAAGTTGTGTGCAAGTTTGGTTAAAATAAAATCATAAATGAAACCACTATCGTGTAGACAAGATATTGTTGACGGTCGCACGGACGGACTGACGACAGACGAAGGGTGATCACAAAAGCTCACCTTGTCACTATGTGACAGGTGAGCTAAAAACCTTTCTTAATTGAGGTAATAGGACTCTTTATAATTTAAATTGTACCAATTTTTTCAAAGAAGCTGGTCCACCATTGTCTTTCTTCTGGTTTTGGAAAGAATGGTGCAGCCTTTTCTATATCTCTTTTCAGCACTTCTACATCAATTTTCTCAAATGATTCTTGAAGGCAGTTCGGAGATCCGTCAGGTATTGCCTTCAGTAAGTGTGGCAGATCTCCTATACTTTTATTGTATTCCTAACATAAAAACATAAATATATCTCAATAAATTTAAATTACTGTTAATATATTTGGCTACTGACCACATGCCCCAAATTAAGTTTATCTTTCAAAAGTCAGTTAATCAGTTAACTGGAAATATATATTTTGCATTGTTTCACCAACCTCTCTATAAAATACCTGTTCTAGGTCAATTAAAATAGCTCACTTAGTCAGGTCCTGTAACTTTGACATTCTGGCCAAAATTATGCCCCATTTTGGTCAAAGAAAAATCTGGTTTAAGTTGTCCATGCATGTTACTAACTTGAAAATTTATGCAGATTTTTAACCTAAACTTAACATGTGTCTTAGCGTTCTTAATCTAGGTGATAGCATCAAGTGACATAACTGTTAATATGTATAGTTGCCAAATTATGCTCTTTTATGGTTGAAATTCAGGTTGAAATTTGGTATGCAAGTACATACATTGCTGCCAACCTCCATGAGTCAAGTCCCATAACTTTGGTTCTTATTTTGGACTTATTATGCCTACTTATCCTGGTACAAGTATTGCTTCAAAATTACTATATCAAAAATTAATAAATAATCTCCAAACTGGACAAATATCTTTATACCTAAATTAAGCTCCTCCCATATTAACATACTAGTTTTACATCAGTTTAGTTTTGCATGATTGTTTTACCAAACTCATTATTTAATCTAAACTAAAATAATGTACAATTTACTTTGTCAGTTGTCCAATTTTTCCAGCAAATTTCTGCTTTTCCAGTTTCACCTTTCGTTATTCTGAACACATGTGGTCTGGACTGTCCGCTGATCGGATTCAAATATTCCTGTGGATATACATTAATGTTTACATCATTGATCGTTTATTTTCATTTTAAAAAAATGTGGAAATTGAATGCACCAATCACAAGCTGGCATTGTTCTATTTTCAAAATTTAGACAAATTAATGTAAGAACACAAGTTTGTAATATTTGAAATGTTTTTTAAATGTGTTGTCCTAGTTGAATTTTCCATTTTTTTATTTATATTACTAGTATATGCATTATTCTTTTATTTAGTCAATGATTGGATGTACCTGCAACCATTCTGTGACATTATATACATTGTCGCATTCCACACTTAATGGTTTTGGTGTAGTGCATTTCTCAAAGATGCTCATGAGTTTGTCCAGTGTCATAGCTGGTGTTCGCCTCAATCTCACTGAGAAACTGTAAAACAAACCAGTATGTTAATAACAGTTTAATAAATCTCCTGGTATTGTTTTTTTCTAAATGATTAAAAAGAAATGATTAAAAAGTCGCATATACTTATTTTTGTTGTTTCTCATGTTGAATTATATATTAATATGTAATAGGATGCTTAGTAATGGCTTGCATTTAACAGGCATTATAGATTGTCTTAATTTAAAATTTAAAATTTATTTCGGATAAATTTAACTGTCTACAACCTATGAAATGTAGGACTCCTTAACAGTTATAAACCTATCATATTATAAGACTTAACAAAAACATACCGAGAAAACATCTGATCTATATCCTCATGTGTATGTCCTACCATTAAAAATGACAGTTTAACCTTTTTGAAAATGTCTTTTTCCACCAGCAAACAAAGGAATCCCAATATGTATCTGTAATATAGGAGAAAATAGTTACTACAATTTTAAATTTTTATTAACATCAATTAATGTGTTGTTGACAACATTAGGTTAATCCTGTCTTGGTTTTTGCTTCTGTTAAACAAGAGGGCCATGAAGGCACTATATGGCGCACCTGAGTAAAATTCTTGCTTGAACTAATTTCTTTGCTAAAGCTTTAAAAACAAGAAAATTAGGAGTGAGGGTCAAGGTAACAAGTATGCAAGATTACTTTTGAAATCTGTAAAGACAAAATTACAGGTGATCCAAATACTGTATCGGTAGTTTACAAAACAAGACAGTAGGTCAATACATCACATTGATGGTCACTGAAAGTCTGTTTAAAAGTCGGCATGCAAAACTATACATGTCAACCAAATTTCAAATTTCAAATTCAAAGCAGTATCTTAAACAAGAGGGTCGTGATGACCCTGAATCGCTCAACTGAGTAGTGTCATTGAAATTGGCCTGTTGGTTTAGGTTTAGATATTGTTTAAAGGAAAATGTTGACAGATAAACAACGGACGGATGGACAACGGACGGAGTGATCACAACAGCTCACCCTGAGCCTGCGGCTCATGTGAGCTACAAAGGTAAATACTAATAAAATAGAAACCACATGAGACCTCATCTATCATCCAAGAGTTAACAGTTTCTTATGGAAGTAATATTTTACTGAAAATGTGAAAAAACAAGAGCTGTCTGATGACAGCGCGCTCAAGTATTCGAATAATTGATTGAAGAATGGGGTCAAAATATTTCCACGGATATTCAGACAAAAGAAATAAATAGATTAGACAAACAATGTTCCTGTATTACTTTGATTTCGATAAGTCTTACACTAAATGGCAATATATGAGCCAATTTCAAAGTCCCAAAAGGGCAATAATTCAGTCAAAATAGTTATGTACTCTTGCCCACAGATGGAAATCATAATGATAAACAAGTGTTCAAAGTTTAAAAGCCGTATGTCAAATAGTTTTGACAAAACATGGACTTGTATGAAAACAGAACCAATTTCAAAGTCCAAAAAGGACCATAATTCAGCCAAAATAAATGACATAGTTATGTTCTCTTTCCTACAGATAGAGACTATTATACTAAACAAGTGATAAAAGTTTCAAAGCCATATGTCGAACACTTTACCAAAAATATGAACTGGTACGAAAAACTTAACAAAGATTTCTAAGTCAAAAGGGGCCATAATTCAGCCAAAATCCTTGATGGAGTTATGTACTCTTGCCTATATTACTGGACAAGGTGATGGTAAACTGGTGTTGAAAGTTTCAAAGCTTTATCTCAAAAGACTTTGTCAAAATATGAACTGGTACAAAATATTAACCCAGATTTCTAAGTCAAAACGGGCCATATTTCAGCCAAAATCCTTGATGGAGTTATGTGCTCTTGCCTATAACTGGACATGGTGATGGTAAAGAAGTGTTGAAAGTTTCAAAGCTTTATCTCAAAAGACTGTCAAAATATGAACTGGTACAAAAAACTTAACCATGATTTCTAAGTCAAAAGGGGCCATAATTCAGCCAAAATCCTTGATTGAGTTACCGGGTATGTGCTCTTGCCTATAACTGGCCATGATGATGGTAAACAAGTGTTGAAAGTTTCAAAGCTTTATCTCAAAAGACTTTGTCAAAATGTGGACTGGTACGAAAAACTTAACCCAAAGTGTGACGCCGACGCCGACGCCGTGGTGAGTAGGATAGCTGTACTTATTCTTCGAATAGTCGAGCTAAAAATGAAAATAAAAATTTACCTGTTCTTATTTTCTCTGGCACAGTTATCCATTTGAAGGTATAAGGTATCTGGTAATGAGTCTTTCTGCATGTACAAAGTTGATAGAAGGCAGTGGATCGTCAAGTTGCTCCCATGCGGATACTGATAATAATCGAAAAATCCGTAATTTCCGATTCCGTGCACTATGACACCAACCAAGTGTGTTTTTAGTTTCCAAAGACTGGAGACAAATGAGCTTAGGTATAAATAATGCGGTAATTCAGTTTTCTTTTGATCCATCCCATCCAAAATTATTGACAGGTATTTGTCTGGTTCTGTTCGCCCTTTCATAGAATGTTTATAGTATTTTCTCCTCTCAATGCTGAATTGAAAATAAAAAAAAAATTCTTATTTTAACTTTTAATGCAGTCCTATTGAATGATAAAGACGGACAATAAATTTTATAACAATGTTCATTTCAATTTTAAAGAATGACCAAGTAGCAATGTCATTTACATGATATTCAGTATAGCTGTTGGAATTATTACTAATGTTCAAAACTTTTCTTATAATGTACATAATTCAGACAGTTACACATCTCATAATATTTCATTATCAATTTTTGAATCTGTTGTTGCCAGTTTATCACACAAATGCACTTTTTTTCATTTTTGCAATATACCTACAACTTATTAGTGATGCTTTTGCATTTATATGATATCACATGTAAAAGGTATTAATACATGAGTTGCACCATGAGAAAACCAACATAGTGGCCTTGCGACCAGCATCTGCACAGCTTGGTCAGGATCCATGCTGTTCGCCTACAGTTTCTCTAATTCCAAAAGGGTTTGAAAGTGAACAGCATGGATCCTGACCAGACTACACAGTTACACAGGCCGGTCTGGATCCATGCTGGTCGCAAAGCCACTATATTGGTTTTCTCATGGCACGGCTCAATAATTGTCAAGTCAATATATATAGTACATGTATAGTATTATAAAAGTTAAGTTGTTAATATGTTTTTTCCAAAAACGGGATATAAGTAAAAATCTGACCACCTAGCCCTTACAGAAGAAAAAGGCCTGCTGCGTACTCTTGCTGTGTACATACAGCGTATATGATGCGTACATGATGTGTACTGAAATCAATAGTACGCAGGATATACACCGCACATACACCGATAGTACGTTTGTAGTACACTTTTGACATGCAAATGAGCTCTGCCGCGTACTACTTGCTGCGTACATGCTGTGGACTACATAGTACACAGGATGTACGCTGGAGGAATTTAGTATGCGGGAAATAGTACGCAGCATGTACGCGGCACATACACTTTTCACATGCAAATGAGCCTGCGGTGTACATGCTGTGTACTCCTGCGGCGTACATGCTGTGTACTCCTGGCCCGAGTCCTGCGGCGTACATGCTGTGTACTCCTGCTGCATACATGCTGTGTACTCTTGTGGCGAAACTGCTGTGATAATGTAAATTCCTTACCCACCAACTTTCGTATGCAAATGCTGATCATTTGGACAGAAAAAAACAGAAAAAAAGATAAGTGACATGCATCAATAAGTACTTACCCTTACCAAAATAATGTAGATTGATGTTTATCAAATAAATTAGTATGCTTTCCTCCATCCACTTTTCAATGAAATAAATCAAATTTTGTAGCATGTAATTTGGTAAACATTTGAAGAAAATGGCGTAACTGCATCAAGGGGAAACAACTTTAATGCAACTAAATATAAGTATTATGATTTATTATAGACGATGTGTGGGTAGTATGTATTTATTTTATTTAAAATCCATCTGAGAAAATCTAGACTGGAATTATATAAGCATTTATACACTTTTAACGTCCGTAAAAAGTAGCGCACCAAAAAACTTTGGATTGATTTTTTCCAATGGGGGGAGCGCAAATAGCCAAAAACGTTCTGAAAATACGAGTGGCAAATCCGATGAACAACTTTTTAATTAGTGAGGCCTTAATGAGTTAACATAATGAGCATTAAAGCCTTTATAAAACATGATAGAATGGTGTTTTGCTTAAGAGTATTCAAATAACAGTGAGAGCTATTAATTCTTCTCTGATTCGGGCACTGTTGAGGCATTTTCTTGGTAATTATTTCATGTATTACAAAATGTAATGCAACGAAGTTCAAATAAGGCTTTTCAATTACCAAGTTAGAAAGCTCCAGGATTAATTCAAAATGAAAAAGAATATATTTTTACACTGCATGCAAGGTGCAGCTCAGAAATCACTAAGATGTAAGCTTCACAAATGAACATTGCAAATAGTTCGGCAAATTTTCATTGTTCAGAATCCCGGGTAATCTGAACTATTCTATGCTATTAAGATAAAGTTACACAGAAATCAAGTTCTTGCTTCCAAAAAAAAAAATGTACAAATCCTTCCTGCATGAAGTGTACTTCAGACTTTACCTAAAAAAATTCAAAGTATAAACACCAAAAGAAAATGAACAAGTTCCTCCCGCATATATGAAGTTTACTTCAGACTTTAACTTATAAAAAAAAAAAACTAAGTATAAATCCCAAAGAAATTGTACAAGTCTTTCCTGCGAAATATGAAGTGTACTGCACAAATTTCAAAGTATCTGCGGTGTACATGCAGTGTACTATTTCTTGTACAAGTCCCTCCTGCGTACATGCAGTGTACTCCTTAAATTTTCAGAGTCTGTGCTGCGTACTTGAAGTGTACTAGTGACCTCCTGCGTACATGCTGTGTACTCCTCGAAATAGTACGCGGCATGTACGCGGCATGCGGTGTATGTAAAATGTACTCCTCTGGCGTACTACTGTGTTCGCGGCATATACACAGCAAATACGCAGCATGTACGCCACAGAGGCTTGCTTCTGTAAGGGAGGGGTCATGGTTCCTTGTCACTGTATTTTCTCTTGATGAGCTGGTGTCACTGTAAAAAACTGAGTGTAACTCTGCAACAGGTGACAAGCAAAAAAATTACTTGTGCTTAATTTTTGTTTAAATTGAAATTTTGCAAACTAGTTACATGTACCTCTTCAAAACGAGGCGCAGACTGCCGGTTCAGAACTAAGTGATAATGATAATGCAGCGATAGGATGTTGCTTGACAAAATAATTTACCATTCCTACAGAAAACTCATTGTTATTGAGTTCCTTAAGAGTCAATAAAAAGAAATCTTAAATGTTAATTTTTAATTTGGTCAAAATTGATAGATCTAAATTACATAAGGGCGACACAGTGCTCTGACATTCAAATCACTGCTATTTTTCAAAATAGGTAGTTGATATTCAAAATTTTAATCCCTCTGTTCTTTAGACTAATTTAAATACTAATAAGATTTTACGAGGAAAAGGCCCTGAAATGCGTTCACGGCCTTTTCAGTTGCTATAAAGTGTCTATTAGTAATAGTTATTAGATATTTTGTACAACGCTTTTTTCTTTTTTTTTTTATTATTTTTAACACTTATGCTCAATTTTGTATATACCAGATTTCGCAGTAAATTACTATTGTTCTAGTTATCCACTAATTTTGGAACCAGGTTTCGGGTTTCTGACATTTGATTTTAACTCAGTGACTGGAATTTGAATTAAACTGAAATATCACTTTTCAATAAATGCAAAGATATCGGATTATAACTAGCATGTAGTAGCTTGTCAACCGACATGTCCATTTTATTCACAAGGCCTAACCCTAACCCTAACCCTAACCCTAACCCTAACCCTAACCCTAACCCTAACCCTAACCCTAACCCTAACCCCATTTCCTATACAAAGGCCCTTGTTCACAACAAAACAACAACAACTCAAATTCTACCCCTTTCCCGTACAAAGGCCCTTCAATTATTGGACTTGGACATGTATTAGACATGTATTAGACATACATATACGGGACCGTTTACTCCCTTATGTACGCACATATTTTTCGCAGTGTCAGGGTTGGTAAAAGAGAGTGGGGTGAAAACAGTTTGAGACCCTAACTCTACTTTTCAACAACAGGTCGAATTATATCAAATGTATCATTTCCTGTACAAAGGCCCTTCAGGACTTGGAATTTTTTTACTTACAAAACTAAAAATCATTAGCAGCCCGAACACTACCATGAACCTGACCTTGACCCCGACCACGACCCCGACCACGACCCCGACCCCAACCACGACCCCGACCACGACCCCAACCCCGACCCCAACCCCGACTAACCAAGTTTGTTATCTCCCACGAGTAATTGGGCCTTTGTATAGGACATACCTACCCCAGAGGTTTGCAAGGGCGATAATCAAAGAGAAATAATTTTTGAGGGCTTTTGTATAGGAGGTAATTCTACCCCGACGGCAACTAAGGGGAACAATTTGAAGGGAGACAATTTAATACGAAGGCCTTTGTATAGGAAATAATTCTACCCCATTTCAATCAAGGGGAACAATTCGAAGGGAGACAACTTAGTAGAAAGCCTTTGTATAGGACGGGCCTCCAAGCCGTTATATAGTAACAACGGGTTAGAAAAATCTGGTCATATTTGGCAACTTTTTTGTTTCTACCCCAATCCCAAAAAGGACACCCACCCTTGAAAGAGCACGTCCAAAACTGTCCAGAAATTAAGGACGAGGACATCCCCAAGGTCAAGGTCAACCGCTATGCCTACATGTCACCTGGGGCCTTTGAATAGGAACACCAAGCCACTATATAGGAGCGGGCCTTTGTGTGCAAGCCACTATATGGGACCGCAAGCCACTATATGGGATTTTACGTTAAAGGCCTGGCCTTTGTATAGGAAACTCGAGGGCCTCTATACGGGATAACGCGGACCCTAACCCTAACCCTAACCCTAACCCTAACCCTAACCCTAACCCTAACCCTAACCCTAACCCTAACCCTAACCCTAACCCTAACCCTAACCCTAACCCTAACCCTAACCCTAACCCTAACCCTAACCCTAACCCTAACCCTAACCCTAACCCTAACCCTAACCCTAACCCTAACCCTAACCCTAACCCTAACCCTAACCCTAACCCTAACCTAACCCTAACCCTAACCCTAACCCTAACCCTAACCCTAACCCTAACCCTTAGGCTTAATGTTAAGCCTAAGTTCAAAGGCCTTTGTATAGTAAGTGTTAAGCCTAAGTTAAAGGGCCTTTGTATAGTGAAAACGGCAATGAGGCTATACAAAGGCCCTTGAAGGCCTTCACACAGTATTAGGCCTAAGGGAAAGGCCTTTGTATAGTGGTAAACGGCAATAAGGCTCACAAGGCCTTTACACGTTACTTACAACAAAGGCCTCCTGTACAAAGGCTCTAGTATCACTGTACTTTCCTATACAAAGGCCTACTGTACAAGGGCCTTGCATTTGTTGTAATTAGAAAGGTTTACCAAGGCCTTTGTACAGTACATATATCCTTACCGTGCTAAGGCCTCCACGTTACCGCACTTAGGCGTTTTCAGCCCCCGTTGTTTCCAAGGTTTGACAGCATTTTCTGAGACCCTGACCTCAAGTTATATGTCTGATCTTAACACAAGCGTGCCAGTACGGTTTGGGCTTTGCACCCATGGTTTCGGGTTAGGGTTGCGGTCATTCTCTTTACGGCAGCATCGTCTCAAACATGGTCCTATATTTATGGTTAAAACGACTAAAAAAGGCCAATAACTCACGAACAGTTTGACGCATTTTGCTCAAACTCCCGCCGATTGGTGCCTGGACTGAGGCAGATCGAAAGAGACTGAAACGAACCGGATCGGCTACCCTGGTTGTCGGGCCTCAAAGTTCGAATCTCAAATTACGTCATATATAGAGGCTGTTGAAAGCAAATACCTCTAACCCGGATTTTTTTCCTATATAAGTGCTATGAGGTATAGGGTTAGAGTAAGGGTTGGGGTTAGTTTACTGCGCACAGGCCCGGACATTAACATTTTGCTGTGTAAAGGCTCTGGACAACAGGGCCCATAACTTAGGATGAAGCAAGTTATGGGCCCTTACTGTTACTGTATAAAGGCCTGCTATATAAAGGCCTTTATTATTTATAACTTGGGATGAAACGAGGTATGGGCCCTAACCCTTACTGTATAAAGGCTTGCTATATAAAGGCCTTGATCATTTACATCTGTCTTACTGTGTAAAGGCTCTGGACAACAGGGCCCATAGGATGAAACGAGGTATGGGCCCTAACCCTTACTGTATAAAGGCTTGCTATATAAAGGCCTTGATAGTTTACATCTGTCTTACTGTATAAAAGCTCTGGACAACAGGGCACATAACTTAGGATGAAACGAGTTATAGGCCCTTACTGTATAAAGGCCTACTATATAAAGGCCTTGATCATTTACATCTGTCTTACTGTAAATAAGGCTCCGGTCAACAGGGCCCATAACTTCGGATGAAACGAGTTATGGTTCCTTACTGTATAAAGGCCTGCTATATAAAGGCTGTGGACAACAGGGCCCATTATTTAGGATGAAACGAGTTATGGGCCATGAAAACAGTGTCCAGTATAAAGACTTCTATCATTTACATCTGTCTTACAGTATAAAGGCTCTGGACAAGAGGGCCCATAACTTAGGATGACACGAATAAAACAGTGTCCTGTATAAACACCTTTATCATTTAAATCTGTCTTACTGTATAGACGCTCTGGACAACAGGGCCCATAACTTAGGATGAATCTCATCTGTATAAAATTCCTAAGTAAAAAGCACTTTCAGGGCCTTTGTACGGGAAGCTTGTCCGGAGCCTTTACATAGTTTGTTTCCTTAAGGCCTTTATACAGTAACTTTCAGGGTCATTGCACGGGAGCGTGCCCGGAGCCTTTACATAGTATGTTACAGGCTAATTCCTGTGCAAAGGCCCTGACATCTGTTGCACTTAGCATTTTGTACGGCAGGCTCCAGGCTGTTCCCGTGTAAAGGCCCTGAATTTCGCAAATTACCTGAAGGCCTTTATACGGGAACAACAAGGGACATAACTTTGTATGTACGAGTTTTTCCCCCTTGTTTTCGCACAGGGCCTTTATATAGTAACACCTTCACATTATCCGGGGGCCTTTATATAGTAAAGGGTTAAGTAAACCCGGAGCCTTTATATAATAAGCCATTAAGTACACCATGAGTTGTCCCCCTTATAATACGCTCAGGGCCTTTATCGTAGGGGCAGGGCCTTTAAGATATGCTCCAGGCAAACTGAAGATTTAAACATACCCCGATCACGACCAACTCCACTGATTCGAACCTCTGACCGGTGGCAAGCATTATGCACAACTCGAACATGATCCAAAGTTCAAGGTCACCTCAAGGCCACCGGAGCCACCATATGGTCAAAAGTCAAGGCCTTTGTACAGTCAGGGCCTTCAAGGAAGCCACAATATGGGAATTCAGAGCCACTATATAGGTCGGGGGCCTTTATATGGAGGGCCTTTGGAAATTTTCAGGGCCTTTGCCCGGTAAAGGCCACGGCCTTTATACGGATTATCACTGACCCTAACCCTAACCCTAACCCTAACCCTAACCCTAACCCTAAACCCTAGCAAAAAAAAAAGCTCTTTCTGTTCCACAATGATCAGTATAAATGACGATACGTATATTTTTGACGAGTTTAACAATTGCTCGTCCTTGTTCGTCCATATTTTGGGATGCAAAGATTCTTAATATTGTTGATAAGCGATACATTCTCTCCGACTGACCGGAACTTGGATATGTACATTTTATGTACTTTATATGCAAAATGTGTATTCTATACATGAAATGAGCCCTAGACATATCAGAACGTACAACAGTTTTTTTTCTCTTTGGAATGGTGTATCATGGACAAAAATCCAACGTCATTTGCCTTCAAAATCATCGTTTCAAATATCGAACCGATGCGCGATGTTGCCAACCTGGATCTCACCTGCATATATATTTTATTGATAGAGCTTCAAACACATGTGATTAAAACTATCAAAAACGAATGAAGAATGGAGTCCGTATTTTGTGTCAAATTTTCAGCACCATCTGCCTAGTAGAAATTATTGTCCTCAGTGTGCGTAAAAAATCAGGTATCCCAATTCTACACCATAGCCCAGTACATGTTGTTGTGTGTGCATGTGTGTGTTTGTGTGTGTGCACGCGCACGCTCGAGCGTGTGTGTGTGTGTTAGCGTAACGTTTGTCCCATTTTAAATACAATTCTGATGTTTTGTACATTCAATTTACTAACACAATTTGCACTATTGGAAACGTACCTTTTGTATATAGCTTAAATAGTGAGATGCTTCGATAAAAGGTAATGCAATGCCTAGATCGAACATTTAGTGTTAAAATTGTGTTTTGCTAAAATAATAATATGTTATATTTCAAACACAATTCTTACAATCGTTTTTTTTTTCTGCTACAGAAAAATAATATTTACAATTGTTTAAAATTTAATCAATATTTCGGAAATGGCGTATTTCCGATGAATAGAATAACTGATTTCGCGCCAATGTAATTCTATTTTCGCCACACAGTACCATGTAAATATCTCAGGTTAAAATATTGTTTTGTCAATTACAATTGTAATCGTCAGAAGAAATTATTACAGCCCTACAAGTAGATCCGAAAGATTTGATGGTTCTTTAACTCTAAATAATTTTGAGAGAACTTTTTTTAAATCCATGGGTCTTGATGAAGAATATTTAAACCATGTCTGGTTTGTCTAAATATTTCAGGGTTAAGTAAGGCTAAATGTCTAACGTATGGTATGGTATATTTCTTCACGTTTTAGTTCTTCTGCTTTTTGAATTCCGGCTGTAATCAAAATGTCTGAATATTTCTGGATATGTAGGTATTTTTCAGTTCCTCGAATCTTTTCATAAGTGTTGATTCATCGGATATTATGAGTTTTAGACGTCTCGCTAGTGAGAATGGTATATTGACTTTGGTGTGATTCAGATGGCATGACTGGAACAGTACGTATGTTTTGCTGTCAGTAGGTTTGTAATATATGTCAGTTTCTATATGTTCACCATGTTTAATACCATGCGATCCAAAAATGGCAGACGTTCATTACTGTACTCTATTATACATTTTATATGTTCATTCAGGCTGTTTAATATTTGAACAAGATGCTCTAGCTCTAATTTTGTTTTATTCAAAAGGATGAAACAGTCATCTAAAAATCTTTTATACTCACTTTTGAACATTTTTGTATTCTGTTTGTATATTTTTGTTCTAAATATCCTATTACGAGTGTATGATGTGTGGGTGCGAATCTGGTCCCCATTTCAGTTCCTTTGATTAGTTTGTAATATCTGTCATTGAAGGTAAATATGTATTTTTTCAAAATAAAGGTCACTGATTCTATAATGGATTCTTTTGTAAATCGTCGTAAACAGCTCAAATTGTTGCCTGTGCTCATACACATTTAGATGCGGAAAGACACTTGAGGCGAGCCAATCAATATCCCGGGATGTGAAAAACGTAATATATGTCATTCAGTGCCAGAGATGTCAACAAGAATATATTGGTGAAACTTCAAATCTCCGAAAAAGGGTGTCCTTACACAATCAACACATCCGTGACGCCGCAAAAAGTTTACTTTACATAAGCGAACATATTGACGTTTGTGCGGGACTTAAGTTCCCGAAACATAAAATATTTCCATTTTTTTAAATGTTCACGGACAGTATAGTGAGTAGAAAACAACGAAAAATAATATTTAGCTTGAACCATCACTAAATAGAGACACATAAAAATCATACCTCACAGAGGTGTTTTACAATGACGTCACGTCAATTTTATTCGTTAGTGAATTAGACGTCATTTATTTAACAGTGACGGCCCTTGTTTCTATTGACGATGTCAAAGGACACCATATTGTTTGTAACCCTCCTGATGATAATTTTTGAAACCGGTTGAGGAATAAATCAAATGTACAAGCTCAAAAGGATTTGGCTATTTTCTTAAAACCGTAACCGTAACCCTAACCGTGGTCTTTTTCATGAACTATATATTATATATATATCGGGAAACAGATTGAAGGAGATGCCATTTTGATACCAAAATCATGAATGTTATAACATTCTCCTGAAGATCCATATTAATGTTGAAACCGGTTGAAATGTATATGCAACTGAAAAAAACAAAAACATTTTAAACAGTAAGGAAGTGTAAATGCCGTCAAGTGTGGATGGCAAATAAACATAAACAATCCTAAAGCCAATACAGAACGCGACGAAAGACGTCACCGTGACACCGGGTTTCCTGTAAATTTTGTAAAGTATGATATTCACTGTAACAGGTATTTGGACACTATATGCAAACTTTATTGTTTCAAGTGAATAGGCTCTCGTGTAGTTTCACTTTCTTTTTAGTAGTACAAAGTTTCTTTGCAAGCGGATAAATGGATATATAAACGATAAATTCCGATTCAAGGCGGTGCCTTAATTCATATTATTACATAGTGAAATTGAATAAAGTTACAACTTAAAAACTCTCAATCGTTTTCACTATTAATATGGATCTTCAGGAGAATGTTTATGACGTTGGCGTCAGGAAACGACGTTATAAATAATGACGTCGCTTACGTAAATAATAAATATTGTAAAATTATCGTTTGCATCACTGAAAAAAATGAAACAATGAATAAATTCCGTAATTGTAGATTCTGCAAATATTAATATAAGTAATAATTATTATTTAGCATTCAGAGACGCCTTAATATTAGTTTTATTTAATTTGTCTGTTTCTTCTTCCGAAGGGTATCATTATTTTCTTTCTGGTTATAAAATGGAAATATGTTGAATATCGGTGTACAGTTTTCTTGAACATCTTGCTATATGTCTGCTTACTGGAAGTATTGTCGCGTCTGCTTGTCTTATTATGTTGATGTTGTAGTGTTACTCTGTTTCTTAGATTGATGGTTTCTTCTATATAATCTTCTTTACAATCAAATAACATTTATAATTTCGCAGATCGCGTTTCTAAATGTATATGTATTCCCTTCTAGAAGATAATTGCATAATCCACATTTCCCTCTGCCACATTTCGTAATTCTGTATTCTTGTTTTTGGTCGTCAAATTTTGCGCGTGTTAATAATTACCTATGATTACCTGGTTGTCTTTTACTCTTGATTAAATTGCGTTTTTCACATGAGGTGTTGCACATTTCATTACCTCTCATGAACAGACTCAATCAAACCAAGTCTGCTATTATTCTTCTTGGTTGCTTTCTTTGCTTCCAAAGGATCTTGTTTTTTATTAACTATCACAACAGCAATCTATAAGTGCCGTGTGGCGGCTGTAAAAAGTCTTCCCGTACTTGGATTCAGTGTTGTTATATTTTCTAGTCCTTTGGGATCATGGAGTCCATTCAACATATGTATAATAGAGTTCCGCTTAAGCCGGTGCTAGTGGGCGTGAGAGGTGTTGCACATTTCATTACCTCTCATGAACAGACTCAATCTAACCGAGTCTGCTATTATTCTTTTTGGTTGCATTTTTTGCTTCCAAAGGATCTTTTTACAGATATTATTTTATCAATAATTTCTCTCATAATATATGTAATAAATACAACTTAAAAAACTCATGTTCAAAAAACATAATCAGTGACTCTTATGTAAATGTCACTCACACTATGTTTTATCGGGGCATTGATTTGTTGGTTTCATGGTGAAATAATGTTTTGATATGGGAAATATGCAGCAGTAATGAAACTATAGTTCATTGATTACAAATAGCTATTCCTTGTTAGAATCCTTTCAGAATTTAGTAATATAAAAATGATGTAATTATCGTTGATGAAAGCTTCAACGTTCCGTTTAGTATTATTTGTGCTTTCAGCATGAGATTATTTTGTAAATGTGTTAAAGTTTTAGCAGGATTATACTTGATACTTGCAATGGTAAGTGATATTTTTATTGTCTGGAGTGTTAAATGTAAGTGTCATAACTTGATGAAGTTAACAGGTTGTTGCAAATTATGTTTCAGTCAGAATGTGTAGGTATTAGTAGTGATGGGCCGACAATCGGCGACAATCGGATAATCGTCGGCGTGGCATTCATGATCGCGATCGCCGACTTCATTTTTCCTGACCGATTAATTACTTGCCCACCCTAAATGGATAGTTTAGTTATTTCTGACCTTTTTCTTTCTGGTATTTACGGTTCTTTGGGGTAATTATGCCAGGGGAAACTACCCTTATGGATAAAATGGCTACCTCCAACATCTCGAAAGAACTCGCGGTCATCTACTGATGGACAAACTCTGGACATTAGTTTGCCAGTATGCATAGCATGCCGTAAGACTTATGCAAGCAAAAGTATTTTCAATTTTTGATTTTGTGGGATTGAAAACATACCAGTCGTTATCTAAGATTTAATAAATCGTGAGTACTTGTTTTTGCTCGGGAGCGACACCTTATATACTAGTCACTTTATGCACCAGGTCTTTTACGTACCACATTCTTTTTGCTCCAAATAATTTTAACTTTAAACACAATATCACTGGATTAATACCATCTGTCTGCATCCTGGTGGAATTTAGACGAGTACCTGATTTGAAGTTTACTATCTTCACAAATATTTTACTTTAACACTGTTAACTTACTCGTGTTAATGATGGGATACAATAGAAATAGGGTATTTAATCTATGTGTGGTTCATTTGTTAAGTAATGATATAAAACATACACTGTGAAGTGAACTTACAGATATGCAGCTAAAATAACCGATTATCCGATTATATCCGATTAATCGAATCGATTGCCTTGTCCGATTATGCCAATTAATCGGTTGGTAAATCTAACCGATTTGCCCATCACTAGGTATTAGCAGTACAGATTATGGTCTTTCAAGCAAAAAAGCTTTTATCAAAAATACATGTTTACTTTCTACATTGATAAAAAATGATTAAACTACAATTCGTAGAGACATTTGCTGCATAGCACTTTTAAAATCATATATACTTGAAAACCGTAGGGAAAAAGTATCTGCAAAGTGTTTGCCACGAAGACAAAATTTAGTCTATTAAAAAATAAAACTGGGGAATCTATTTGAAAAGAATACTACCTGAAAATGTACGAATGCATGAATAAAAAGTATTTTATAATAAACTTTCAAAGCATTTTTAAATAAAAATCAAATAAATATGGATCTCGCACTTGTTGAAAGAAAGGCAGTAGCGATACAGAGAATTAATAGTAATCTTATAAGAATTGTGTGGAAATACTTTACAGCAAAAAAGAATTTTTTTTATAATTTTGTAGAACATTTAGAGTAAATGCTAAATAATAATAATAAAAAACAAACAAATACAAAACATCTAGTGTAAAATGGCACCAACTAAAGCTAGTAGATTTAGATAGTGAATTATTTAAACGCGCATTTTACGAACAAGAACTGCTAAGAAAAATGTATATGTTTAAAATAGAAAAAAAAACGAGACTATAAGGAAAATCAGGCCTTAGTAAATTGAGAAGGTCACATAGACAAATTTAATAGCTTAGTTTCGTTAAGTACCCTTGAACACACTTTAACTATTTGTAAAGATATAAAAAAGATAATAGAGAGTTTGAGATTTCAACCTTCGCCTTCCCCTTCAACGTCTCTCATATATATTAGGGGTAAAACGTCACCGATATGTGTGTATTTTATTTATATCAGACGTTGCTACTAAAGTTTGCCATGTAATTTCAAGTAAGCCTAAGACTTCGCTTTATTACTATGTGAAATAAAAAGCTTAGTTTCAGTATTTCTGCTTATTATGTTATTCGATTATCCATATGTATAATTGGACTAAATTTGATGCGAAACGATGTCAATAAGTATAAGAATATTGAAGTTTTGTTTGGCTAATGATTTTAACTAAATACATTAAACTGAACCTGGAAGTATGAAGTTATCAACTGATTTTGAGAAACTTTGAGATTTTGTTCAAACTTTGACTTCTACGGCATATTTGTGTCCTCAGGCGGTATTGATTATACCAGATGGGCCTTTTTGTCGTAAGAAGTGAAGTTTTGAACGTCCGAAGATGTGATATCACGAAAGTCAAAACTTCAGTCTTTGTACATCTACTCTGTCCACATACTCGGCATCAAAGACTGAAATCTGGATGGAGGCTCATGGCATGACAGTCATTTTACTTGAAAAATGAATGATAACGCGCGATTATCATTTGGTGGAACATTTTATTTTAGCTTCCAAATAGAATCAATCCGTTTCTGCCGGACACTTAATAAGACAATTGCGTTTTAATTATAAACATAAAATGTTACTAGTAAGACGTATTTTTTTTTTGAAGTATCAGACAATTTTAATTCTATGATATCATGATGCGAGAGGTTTCCTGTTAGCCGTATGGGATAGCTCCATTCTTTACATGCACGGACCCAGAGCATGGCAGAGGAGCATTGTTTGTCAACCCCCGCTTTGATTCTTACATTTTACAAAGAAAATCGGTCTTGAAACTCGGTGTGACTAGCCCCCCCCCCCCCCCCCACACCCCTGAATGGGTGACCCCCCTCTTTAAAGTTGGTGTCCCTCTAACCAAAATTCCTTGATCTGCACATGCTATGAAATAGTATATTCAAACAAACACGTGTATATGCCCACATGTTATTTTGTGCGACAATTTTCGTCTCCACCTAACAGTTCTTGACTGTTTCGCTAGACACATGGTGACTTGGCACGATTATATTGTGCTGTCTGATAGTTTGACATTATACAGAGTCAAAGTGAGTGTCATGATGCCAAATCGTATGATATCACGAGAGTATCTTACATTTGTTTCAAATCGCTTGTTAAATGTATTCATAAATTGTGTATATTGGCTCATGTTATCAACATATCTTTTAAAAGGTTAGATTTTCAACAGGAACAGTCTACAAGTAAAACGCGTCTTTTAAGGAATTCGATGTACAAAGTACCAATTCAAAGTAAAAGAAAAACTTTAAGAAAACCTATAAAATACTAGTCAACAGCCTTTTGTGTTTGCTTTATCTCATATATTTAACTTAACTTCAAAGTATATCGAGAAATGCATTTGTTGTAGTTGATGTCTCATGTTTTTGTTTAAAAAAATATTAACTGTAATATCTTTCAAGAAGACCATCAACAATAGAATATGTTGATATGATTATCATTTTTATTTCCTCTCATGTATGATTTACAATCGTGCATTTTATACTGACATCATTTTATTATATAAAATTTTTTTTTTTTTTTTTTTTTTCTTTTGTAATCGCACTAATATCCATGCGATGATCACTGCGAAAAAAGAGTTAATATACGGGAGTGTACGGGATCCCGTATATTACCCGTATACGGGAAGAAATACGGGAAAACTAAAATACGGGCGTGTACGGGGCTTGCATATTTAAAAGTCCGTATACTAATAAAATACGGACTTCCGTATACTATGGAATACGGAATTCTTAGTATACGATACCCCGTATATTATTGAAATACGGGAAATTCTAAAAAGGGTTATTCTGATCGTATACAACACCGTATATGTCGGGTGTACGGGAATACATAAATCCGTATATTACGAAAATACGGGACGTATATTTCCCGTATATGTTTCATATACAACCCCGTATATTTCCCGTATATTCTGGATATACGGGATATGTATAGTTTGTATATTTCGAAAATACAGGGATTAAATTTCCCATATATTCTTCGTATACAACTCCGTATATTTCCCGTATATGCTGGAAATACGGGATTTAAATAATTTGTATATTTCGAAAATACGGGACGTATATGTCCCGTATATGCTTCGTATACAACTCCGTATTATTCCCGTATATGCCAGAAATACGGGTTCTAAATAATTTGTATATTTTGAAAATACGGGACTTATATTTCCCGTATATTCTTTGTATACAACTCCGTATATTTCCCGTATATTCTGGATATACGGGATATGTATAGTTTGTATATTTCGAAAATACAGGGATTAAATTTCCCGTATATTCTTCGTATACAACTCCGTATATTTTCTGTATATGCCGGAAATACGAGATTTAAATAATTTGTATATTTCGAAAATACGGGACGTATATGTCCCGTATATGCTTGGTATACAACTCCGTATATTTCCCGTATATGCCGGAAATACGGGATTTAAATAATTTATATATATAAAAAATACGGGATGCAATCAATATGTGTAGTGAAAATTATATTCTCCGGCCATTTCAAAGGTCAAACGTTTTGCATGTTTTGCACGTATAAAAATCAACGACATTGATTAATTCATCCTTCCTTCCATGTTTCGAACTTTCTACAATGTACAATATATATTCCTTCGTGTTTTCATAATTTCTACATTCAGTGTATACAGACAAAGAATCCAGTCCCGATATTCACTAAAGTTTTCATTCATAATCTATATTAGACTGAAAACGTTTGTCACGGGGTACCGAAGAATTATTTGAGGTCTTTGATTTTATATTCGCGATGGTCCGCGAATGTTTATTTTTCAATTTTGGACGCACAAGAACAAAAATGAATTATTCCATGCCTTGATTCATCCTTTCTTCTTGTATCTTGCATGTTTTTCTTCTTCTTCTTTTTCAATACAAGCAATTAGGATTGATTAAGCTATCAATTTCTTTCCTTGTCGATACTAATGAAAAATCATTATGAATGATAAGCCATGCAATCAGTATATTTAGTGAAAATTATATTCTCCGGCAATTTCAAAGGCCAAACGTTTTGCATGTACACGTTAAAAAACATAATTTGGCTAAAACAGGTATAAAATCAAAGACATGAATAAATCCATCATTTCTTCTTGCGCGTTTCCGAATTACTTTTACATTCAATCTAAATATCCGATTGAGAAAAAAATTCATTCATCCTTATTTATTTGTAGTGATAAACACATTCGTGTATCATCGCCGTTGTAAAAATCAAATGCATGCATTAATTACTCTTTCTGCTGCACATTTCCAACGCTCGTGATACAGTGCAAATAATTACTAGTATAGAAAAAATACAGTAATAATATAAGACGTGTGTTGATACTTTACTTATGAAATTGATTCTAAAATTTAAAAAATAACAACAAGATATAATAAATCAACTACCTCAAAGGAGTTTGTTCTAAGAGAATAGGACAGTTTGAGCGAATTATTATTATTATACCAGATTTATATAGCGCCCTTTTCATGATAAACACGTTCAAAGGCGCTTTACAGCAACTGCAGCCACACAGGGCGCGAAATCATCCTCTACTAGTACAGACACAGAGCGATCTGACCAGAGGGACAGAGTGAGATAAAGCCCCCACAGAGAGATCAGAAATCAGATACAGGCTTGTCCGGCTAACTTAGCCTAGCTCGTTGCGAATAGACAGCCTGGTTCTTTAACGTGCCCAGTGTATAGCACTGATACACGCAAGGATTGCCTGGGTTCCTGACCAGTACACCTCTAGCTGGGTGGGAAACACTGAAAAGCGTTCCTGAAAATTCCTGAGTAGCTGCCGGGGATCGAACCCCCGACCTCAGGATTGGAAGGCCAGTGTGCAAACCACTGAGCTATCCGTCCACCATCGATTTTTAAGCGTGATCGCGAAAATATTCTAGTGCCATGACTTCCTACTCGCATTTTTTATTCTTACTCGAATTTCGCAAGATCCTGGTCTTCTACCGTCCGGGTAGGTCGTTTTTGTGATTAAGTTGGATTTAATGTAACATCGATACAATTATTGATCCTATAACGACTTGCCAGCTTTTTTGGTGAAGGAATACAACAGGTGCCCTCCGTGCAATATTTTATCACGAGCTGGCATCTGGGTAGCCCCACCGACCTTCTGTAAGCCAGCTTGATGGCTTCCTCACATGGAGAATTCAACACCCCGAATGAGGCTCGGACCCATATCGGTGAGGGGCAAGTTGTTTGAAGTCAGCGATCTAAACCACTCGGCCACTGAGGCCCCATTCGGCTAGGTCGGACCTAGTGTCCGTGTAGATAACATGGCATTTTGATTATTAAGAAAGCACATAATTAACCGTAGTCATTCAGTTTAGTTCAATTCAGAGAGCTATAAAATGTATTTTATACTTCTTTGTTTAATTTTAGCTGTTACTTATGAACTATTAAGTGAAATATGTGTTCGTATTTTAAAAATAATTCCGCGGATGCTTCTATGTATACTACGGTTGCATAGCGGGGACATAGGAAACATTTTATTTATCACGTGCACGCGTGTTAGTTACCACGTGCGAACGTGTTAGCTAACACAAGCGAACGTGATAGCAAACAAGTGCGAACATGTCCCCTCTATGCTACCGTAGTATACACTGTTCCAAGTTATTTCTCGTGGTTGTAGTTTCCGTTCATGAATATTTCGTATATTTCCGTAAATTGATTTTCAGTGTTCGATCACAAATAGCAATATAAATATTACATATATAACTCTTAATTGATATACTTTTGCATGTGCAGGTAACTGAGTGGACAAGCGGTGTTGCTGCCGATATCAGGGTCGTGGGTTCGAATCCTACCTCTGACCATACCTTTTCCCCCAAATTTTATATGCAAACTTACCAATACCACTTATTTGATCAAACGTATCGTGATATTTATGGTCTATTTACTAAAAGTTATCACATTTACTCGTTGTAACAAAGTAGAATAATTTGTTTAAAGTATTTTAGATAAAAAGGCATGTTACCCGTCATAAGCGTACTAGAATATAAATACTACAAGAGAAAACAATAATTTTGTTTAAAAAAGTATGATACATAAATTTATGTAAAAATAAAACAGGTATCGTTAACATTACATTTTTAAAAAATGATACCCGTGGTAACGTGCCTGGAAATCAAACCCACCGTGACATTGGTTAGCTGTAAAATATGGTTATTTTCAGGATACAAATATTAGGTAAATTAACGAAAACGCCCGAAAATATTTGCAAAGATTAATGAGTGCTAGGTCAATACTTACGGACATTAAGAAAATAAACACAATCGTCTAACATAGACTTCATCAAAATGCTATATAAGTTTGCACTCATTCATCCATCTCTTCGTAAATAAATTGTACATATAGGTTCTGCGGCACAGTTTTACTGCAACATTAATTGATACTAATTTTATGCATATTAATTAAATTTATGAGATAATCGGCATGGCCTAATTTAACCAATCAGCGCGCATTCATCTAGCCCGAGGCAATAACATCTGGTTGAAGTGACCGCACGCACTAATCTGTATATTGCAAAAATGTCTTGACATTAGCGTTATTCTGCAGAGGAAGACGAAGGCTCGGGTAAGTACTTATTTGATTTAATTTTTGATTAACTGAATTAGACAGGGTTTTTTCTCAATATGAATTCTTTTTGTAACAAGGCAGATCATGAAATACTTAAATTCATGACGTTGTTTATTTCATATCATATTTGTTGACTTCCTGATGAAGACTTAATAAATAGTCGAAAGGTTGTATGAAAATGGAGTTAGCCTTGTAATTCTCCTGTTCTCTGTTGTTGTTTTTTTTTAATTAATCGGGAACACGAGTTGCTGCGATTTAAAGGAAAATATTTAATGTACAATTATGTAGATTAAACAATACACTTCAAACGAAATACTCTTTTTATTGCTAGCGTCAGTAAAAATTGTCTATTTATTATATAATTATAATATGAAAAAGGAAATTCAGAATACACGTTAAGTAGTTTCATTCATTCGTGAAATCTTTCATTCATTCAGTCATTCAAGCACAATTAATTCAACAGTTATTTCATTCATTCTTTCATTCATTAGTAGACAAAAATTCCAGTCACCAAAAGCTAATGTTGCAAGTGTTTGAAATAAAAGAAAATATCGTGCAAAAATATTTCATGAATACCATTGTGGTTAAACGAGAAAAAAATTGTAAAGAAAAAAATATATTTCGCAGAAGCAAAGTAGCCACGGCTAACTTCTTTACGAATGAATTACGCGGCACGTACATTCATTCATTCGATCAAAACTGGAATCTCATGAAAGCGTTCATGAAGTTAGTATTTACGATCTTTTATCTTTAGAAAATGGGTAATCTAACTGACAAAATAATGCTTTTCTAGACTAAAATGTAAGCGGTTGTGATGTGTATTATTGTTTCATAGTATCATATCAAAAAAAGGTTGGTTATATTAAAATTTCAGAATTTTTGAAAGTTTTATTCTCTTTCAATATGGAAAAAATACACACCTACTCTAGATCTTTTGTTTGCCTAGGGTTTATATATTTTGAAACAACTGTAAGAACATTAAAAATCTCGCGGGAAGGTCAATCTGTGCATGTAAACGTGTTTTTACTCTAACCAGACCTGTTCACGTGCACAGATAGACCTGCGCACGTACATATTCAATCATCCTGAAAACAAAAAAGTCATTTGTTAGAAAAAAAATCGAGTATGTCTGTAATTTCGATCTTAAAACATATGAAATATTTAGAAATCGTTAGATATTATACATCTAACACATAAGTTTACTTTCTTGTAAATATATGAAACATGATATTAAACATATGAGCCGCGCCTTGAGAAAACCAACATAGCGGCTTTGCGACCTGCATGGATCCGGATGCGCAGGCTGGTCAGGATCCATGTTGTTCGCTAACAGTTTCTCTAATTGCAATAAGGTTCGAAGGCGAACAACAAAGATCCTGGATGCGCGGGCTGGTCTGGATCCAGGCTGGCCGCAAACGCACTATGTTGGTTTTCCCATGGCCCCGCTCATATTAATATATATATGTACACAATATAAGTAATTGCGTAGCTAAGTCTTTTATTTCAAATATACACCACCTACCGATTTTCAACGGACTATTTCGAAATTTTCATAATTTACATATGTATTTCCGAAAGATTGGTATATTTTCAGTTTTCTGTTATTACCTATTTTGCAGCCATGACCACAAACGTCTTTTTTTTTTGAGCAGAGCGCAAAATGACGTACTTTAAAAGTTTTCTAAGTAGCGTTTTTATATACAACAAAAATACAGCAAAAAGTCTTTTATTTTCTAGTTTGTGTTAAAATTTTCTCTCCAATGATATAAAATTTGTCAAGTGAAATAACTGTAAAAATCATAAAAACTAAATTCCCGAGAAAAAAAGAAGATACAAAGACAGAATAAGGTGATACATAAATACAACGTAAAAACCATAAAAATACCTATAAGTGTATTAACATATTTTATGACCCACCTTGAAACAACACTGGTCGGGTAATGCTTATCCCTAGGCAATGTTGTAATACATAATGAAATTTAAAGTGTGATTAAATATTTGGCACAGTTAGATTATTTTATGTTAAATGTATCTGTGTGCAATCTTGGGGGAAAAAAATGATAACGCAATTTTCAAACTAAAAAATTAAAAGAATACCAAATACAGGCATTAAAGGCAAAGTTCGACAATTTTTATTTAACTCTCTGGAAATTAATGCTATATTTCTTAATTACTGACAGACTATATGTTACAGAAAATGAGAATTAATTGTTTTAACTACTTTTTATGATGAAAATTGAAAAGCGTTTGTAAATTTAACGCGCATTGAACATCAAACCCTCCTCAGCGTTAATGATAACGACAGCGGAAAACTTCTTTATTGCCGCGACAGTCCGGGTTCGATTCCTGACGCTGCCATCTTTTATTTTCTCTTGATATGGTCTTTTTAAATAGTTGAGAAACAAAAATTCCTATTCTGTTGTTCGTAATATGACCAAACTTCAATTTGAAAGATAGCCTTTATGATCTGATAGTATCGAATACTAGTATTCGGTAACACTTATACGAAATAATGTAAATTATATTGATACTCTGATATCTTTTAATATTTCATTTAGGTTAATCTATAAGATTTGGATACATGTGTCAAACAATTATACATTTTTTGTACTTGTTTTCTATTTCATACTTGAATATGAGGAGATAAGACGTTTTTGGTGAATCATTTTACTTGTCTAAAATAAATCTTAGTGAGAATATTATACTGAGCGCAAGACTGGAAATTCTTGAAAACTCTCCAGATCATTTAATCAAAAAAAAAAAAAAAAAAACAAATATCGCACAGAATTTGCTCATTTACAAAGTTTTAAGAAATGTTTGAAGTAAAATGAATCGCGTAATGGCGGACAGGTTATAGAACACTAATATAGCATAATAACGACGAACAGATTATGTGACTATTTTTTGCTACAATAAATGGGTACGAATGTTTCTGTTTAAGCTAGCTTTCGTTTAAATAGTGGATGTATTTTTTACATTTTAGTAGAAATAGAATGGAAAAGTGTTATTTAGATCACATCACTGCACTTAATATGCTTTTGAAGTAAACAATTGTTGCAGATAAAATCTCTCTTAAAAATATCTTCCCTACTTTTGTCGTGACTTTGTCAGTTTGAAGACAATTCTTCAAAATGAGGCGGCTGCGTGTGTCGGCACTATGAACACCATGCATTATGTATAAAATATAATGTTGGGGATAGATTTTAACGTAATATAACTATTAAACGCAAATGAAACACTTTAAATAAATTGACTGTATATCTAGTTTCTTTGCGCGAAATGAGCACTTAAATGATGTCATCCCTGCCCACACGTCATTTCATTTTTCAAATTTTTCACATCATTTATAGCGTTAAAAGATATCATTCTCTATATCTGTTAACTACAAGAGTCAATTTATATAACCTTTAATGCGTGCAAATTCTATTTCAGGTTGACACAAGAGATTTTTCAATTAACTCCAACTGGACGACGATTTGTTTTCATGATAGAGAATACGCTTATGTGAGAAGTTTGGTCAATAGATGCTGACAGACAGCCCGGATGAGCCATCGTACTCAGCGACATTCGTACCTCAACAGATAAAAGCTTACATTTATTGAGATCATGAAACTGAATATTTCCATGGGGTGCATCATTAGTAACCTGCTTACATATTGAATTCCAACACAGAATGCATCATGCATCTTTTCAAAGCGCTAAATTTGAATACATCTTCAGACATTAGAAAGGATGTACTGCTCTTTTAGCAGACGGCAAATCGAAAAAGCCTGTAGTGGGAATCAACATTCACTGGAATAACGAAAAAATTATAAACAGTAATAAAGAAGTGTTACTATACTGATTTGTTGCGTAAACGGTGCGGCACATATTTAAATGTGCGAATTGTTAGTTTTTTTCAATTAGAAACGAACATCTAAAATGCATAATGTTATTGATTGCTATAAGATTCTTTCACTGGTTGTAGGTGCAGATGGGAATTTCCGGCTTCGAGGGTAACTGTTTAGCCGAGAGCCGGATATTCCCATCTGCACCTATAACCAGTGACAGAATCTTTTTCTTGCATACCGACATCAAGAAATAATAATAATAATAAAATCAATCGAATGGCTTCTTTATAGAACTATTTCTTATAGCAGCGTAATTAAACAAAGCGCGGGAAAGCAACGTCCGTAAACAGGAAAGATGTCATGACGTTTCATAGACAAATAACAATGTTTAGTTCCGATTTTGTTTTATCAGTTGCAGCGTAACGTTATGAATTTTTGATAAAATAACGTCCTTTGAATCGAGAAATATATTATCAGGAACCAAGAGGAACTGTCAAGGTATTGGATTTTTATTTCGTTTTTGAAAGAAAATAAAACTACATGAATCATCTCCATATATGTAGTTCGTATACGTCATTTAAAGCACGAGAGTCATCTTCCGGGGTACACCCCGGGGTGTAAGATGGATTTTTCCAGCACCGGTAAAAATACCGGAAATCCCCGTCTGGTATGCAAGAATTACATTTTCTGCTTATTTCATTTGGACAAAAAATAAGAATAACGCATAATCGTACGAGAAAAAAACAACTGTTTTTTTTTTTTTTAAGTATTTATGTTATATATAATGTTAATTTAATCTGACTTGTCTCCATTGATGATAATGTTTTTCTCATACCCTGTCTTTGTCTTGATTTTTCCTAACATACCGTATTCTGCTAAAGGTTTGTTTAACCTTCATTCTATGTCATCTTTCAGTGTGTGCCCCATATACCAGATTAGTTCTAATAAAATAAAAATACGGGATAGTGCATATACGGGAAAAATCTGGCCAACGTATATTTTAACAATACTGTTCCGTGTATTTCCCGTATACGAAAAGCAATTCAGTCTGTATGTGACACAAATACGGGATCTGTATCCTACGTATATCTTGCATATACGGGAAAAAACCCCGGCCCGTATATCAACAAAATACAGTTCCGTATATCCCCGTATATCAGATGCAAATAAATTCCGTATATGCCACATGTACGGGATCCGTATATTACGTATACCTTGCATATACGGGACAAGTCCGTAGCCCGTATATCAAAAAATACAGTTCCGTATATGCCCCGTATATGTCAAAAGTACGGGATCTGTATACTTAGTATATCATGCGTATACGGAAAAAAATCCGATGCCCGTATATTTGAAAAACCAGGTCCGTATATGTCCCGTATATTAGATGCAGTTGCAGTCCGTATATGTCAAAAATACGGGCTCCGTATACTACGTATATCCGGAATATACAGGCTCGTATACGTGTTCCGTATATTCTAAAATACGACAAGTATACGGGATAAATTTCAAAGACCCTTCTAATACATGGAAATAAAATCTATGTTAAAGCAGAACACTAATAAACACCATTTCTAATTGATTTTTTTTTTGTTGAAAACTCGTATATTTAATATATACGGGAAATATACATGTATGTATATTCGGCGTATACGGGATGACAAATATACGGACTTCCCGTATACTAGATGTTCCGAATACGGGATTGTATACTAGGTCCGTATATTTGTAATATACACCCCGTATACTCCCGTATTTTCGAAATATACGGGACCGTACACTCCCGTATATTGACCCTTTTTTCGCAGTGTGATTATGTTAATTGAAATATTTTTATTTAATTTTCATTTCTAAAACCTCTTGTAAAAGTCCTGCACTTTCGGACAACTGATATCAAAATGCACGAGAAAAACGATCATAATTACAGATTAATTGAATGGGCGGATTAAAAGAAGTAAGGTTCATTCTAAAGTTTGAAATCTCAAGGAATTTTAATCGAACTTCAACTTCATACGTCAACTTCGCAAAAGACGTTGAAGGGGAAGGCGAAGGTTGAAATCTCAAACTCTCTATCATCATCAAAAGTGATTAACAGCAACTAAATAGAAACGACTGGTCAACTAATTACACACTTAACTATACTTGCAGCTAATTACCGAAAAATAATATATACAATTGAAGAGTAAATACTGCATATAATTCACATTTAGGTCCTTTGTCTGCTTCAACTTTTGTCCCTGCTTCCCTGTATTTGTTGCATTTGATCCATCAGTAATCACTATTGTTCTTAAGTGGAAGCTGGAGATATGGAAACCATTTAAAAATTACATCATCACAAAATAAAACAACCAGAACTCAAGCACATAATGGACGTGTAAAACAAGAAGTAAAATTCTTGACGAAATGTTACACTACTTTTAGAAATTCAGAAAAAAACAACTTTTCAATACCTCTTGAAATGCATATGAAATAATTTAAATTGAACGGATATCTTGAGAGTCAAAGTGAATCCTTAGAGTAAAAAAAAGAAAAAACAAAAACATTTCAAAACAGGTTAAATGCGTTTTAAGAAATATTATATTTTTTAAGGGCAGTGTGAATGTTATTAACTAATGTTTGTTTGTTTTGGGTTTAACGCCGTTTTTCAACAGTATTTCTGTCATGCGGGAAGTTAACCTAACCAGGGTTCCTGGATTCTGTACCAGTACAAACTGTTTTCCGCAACTAAATACAAACTTTCCCACATGAATCGGAGGTGGAGGACTAATGATTTCAGACACAATGTCGTTTATTAAATAGTTACAGAAAACATGCACCCCGCCCGAGGATCGAACACACGCCCCTACGATCCGTAGACCAATGTTCTACCTACTGAGCTAAGCAGGCGGGCTAATATTAACTAATGAATATGAATGAATGAAGAAACATATTGAACGAAAATAACTGAAGACAAGTTTAATAAAGAACTAACATTTTACATACGAGGTTTAATTAAAACAGGCAAAAATCTTATCCGTTTTGTGGTGAAAGGTGTACGAAAAATGGCGAAAATTAAGAGAGCATTGTCATATGAAATAGAGAAAAGTGGAAACTTCACAGGTCGCTCAACACGACAAAAACGAAAATGTTGCAGGCTCGGTTTGATTGAGCCTGTTCGTGGACGGTAGTCGAAATGCATGCTACCGTCCACGCCCTCTAGCCCCGGGTTGAGCAGAACTCAACATTTACACATGCTAAAAGTACAAAAGGCAATTTAGAGACATCCGCAGATGTATTCAAACGGCGGTGAGCATGGAACCTTCAATGATACACGTGTTGAGGCGTGTAATTCCACGAAGAGCGGCGTTTGGTCTCCAGATAAAATAATGGGTTTACCCCAAACGAGAAAACAATGGGCAGAACTAAACAAACTGAAATTTAGGAAGGGGATCTGAGGTTATGGAGCCTGCGTATCACAGGAACTGTCAAAAGACAAAATTAAAAAGCAGGCACCATATCCAAGGGGTGATTATACAATACCCAAGGCTATGAAAGCGGGAGTATTGGAACCACACAGGCCAAAATGGTCATGTTGAGAAACTAAACAGTACCAATAACACGACATAAAAGTCGTGCTGAACGATCTGAGAAGATCGAAATATAACAGCCCTGATTGAATGTACGGGGAGACTTTTTACGGCCGCCACACGGCACAAACAACGCTGCTGTGATAATAAAATAGAGAAAAGTGGAAACTTCACAGGTCGCTCAACACGACAAAAACGAAAATGTTGCAGGCTCGGTTTGATTGAGCCTGTTCATGGACGGTAGTGGAAATGCATGCTACCGTCCACGCCCTCTAGCCCCGGGTTGAGCAGAACTCAACATTTACACATGCTAAAAGTACAAAAGACATTTTAGAGACATCCGCAGATGTATTCAAACGGCGGTGAGCATGGAACCTTCAATGATACACGTGTTGAGGCGTGTAATTCCACGAAGAGCGGCGTTTGGTCCCCAGATAAAATAATGGGTTTACCCCTAGGGTTAGGGTTAGGGTTAGGGTTAGGACACGAACATTAAGAGGAAGGGCTCATTAAAAATAAAAGATGAATTTCAGAATATGAAATAAAATTCCGCCGTAAATATGAAGCCAACCAATTTGACCGTTAGTATGAACATGCTAAAACACTAGGAATATGTAAATAGAAAAACAATGACAGAATATAAAATCTATATCGAAAAACGATATCTGAATTTTAGGTAATGTTTTCTCTTTCTTTTTGTTATTGAAAATTTAAGAAAACTACGAATACTATGAATTTGGACCTTGCATTTACTTTACTAGTCCTAGGCTGGTTTCGGATGTAATATTGGAATAAGTGTAGACTTAATATCGGATATTGACATGTATCTGTTTCATTGAAAGAAAACAATTGAGAGAAAATAATTGTTATATACATGTAGTTAACCGTCACAGCAAAGCAAACAAATCAATATACAAAAGTCTATAATCCTAAATTAAAACGTAAATACCTTATGTACGGGAATAACCGGTATGGATTGGCCTTAAATCGGCCTTCGTCTTCTGGAAACTTTAAATAGAGCATCGAAAAGCAATATCGTCGTTTTTTGAAAACATATTAGACAAACTGTATAGATAAATGTAATTTTGAATATTCAATCCAGCTTCAATGATCATCATGGAGCTCATTAAAAGTATTTTTCCAGATAAATGGCTTTCAAAGTACTGCAAAATTATAAAAAAAAAATAGTTTGAAGTAGAAAAATTCAACGTTCGCAAAATTTAAACTTTAATGGAAGAAACAAAACAAAGTCATGCTTTTCATCACGGAAATCTTCAACTTTATCAGAAAGTAAGCTTGACAGTGAAACAATTTATTTATTATTTTGATTGGTTAAACGTCGCACCGACACAATTATAGGCCATATGGCTACTTTTCAGCCTTTTTGGTAGAGGGAGACCCAAGGTGCCCCTCAGTGCATTATTTCATCACGAGCGGGCACCTAGGTAGAACCACCGAGCTTCCATTAGCCAACTGGATGGATTCCTCACATGACGAATTCATCGCTCCGAATGAGGCTCGAACCAACATCGATGAGGGGCAAGTGATTTGATGTTAGCAACCTTAACCACTCGGCCACGGATGTCCCGAGCTTGAACAACAACAACAACAAAAAAGAAAAAAAAAAAAGAACAAAAAAAAAAAACAAAAACAACACTGATATTAAACTAACACCTGACAAAAAGGTTTTACTGAAGCCTGTAATCAAACTTATTTGTTTCCAGTACAATGATTTATTTGTGTTTTCTTCGTATTGATAAATTTAAAAAAATGTTTCTATGTCAGAATGTTTTCTGGATTGATCAAAATAAGGGTAGATTTCTTGGAAGCATAGAGCACTAAAACACAGCTTCAGAGCCACGCATTTGTAAAGTAGGCCCGCAACAAAAATAATCTGTAATGAAAAATAATACAAACGGGTTGCTTTAAAAATCCAAGAAGTACATTTGAATTTTATGCAAAATATAAATAGAGTAGGAGGAAGGGGTAAGGGGTAGAAAGGGGTCGGGTGGGGAAAGTAGAACAAGGATGGATATATAAAGGAAATGCTACATTCCTTAGTCACAGTTACACAACAACGTAAACCACAAGCTTAGAGCATGCTAACCTCGCACTCATGGAGTCTTACACTTTATTTGTCGTCGCACCCTCAAATAGGAAAGCGTATTGATTAAATGTAGAGGGGTCAATCACTAAACATGTACTGTGCTTCCTCTTCTTTTGATAAACACATTTTTAACACATTTTACAAATACCTGGTTAAAATAAGGACTATGTTTAATTTTCCGAATACATTCCCCTAGTATTCCGGGTGTGTAAGTCCAAGTTCAAAAGTAATTTTAGGTTAAGGTTAGGGTTAAAAACCTGGCATTTTTTATTATTGACACTGATAGTGTTCGTTATGAATAAGCATAAAAGATGCATATAATGACTTATAAGATGACATAGATTTATTTGATAACACTGATTCAAGTCATTTTATTTCGAAAGTGTTCAAAAGGTGATCGGCAAATTCAAAGATAGGGCTGCAGACATTCCCACTGTTGATTTTTTTTTGGATTCAGAAGTAAAGTATAGTCAAATGTATTAGCAAATGAAGTAACTGTAAGAAACTGTCAAGATATAAAAAAAAATCAGTGGTGAAGGAAAACAATTACAAAAGAAAAAATAAAACAGAATATAAAAGCCAAAGTAGCAATAACTTTAAGGTTATTCGTTCAGAAAAGTACGATATTTTTAATGATGTTGTTAATAAAACGTCTAAGTCAAGTATGATAGTAGAAGATGTGTAGTGTGGTACGGGATGTTCGGTCCAAATGCGATGCTGTCGAAATGAGATTTTTTTATAGGAATTTTAGCTCATTTGACAAACTGGCATGTTCTGAGTAACAATTGACAATTCGAAAGTACAATCAGCTGTTGTCTTGGAAACATTATCACTTTTCCGACACCATGTTTTACTCTAGCTGTACTATAATAAAGACAGAATGTCTCAATGAAGAATCCTTGTAAGAATAATAACAAGAGGAAAAACATGATGAAATTTAAAAAAATATTATGCTATAATCTACTTCTGTCTCCTTCTGTCCTTCTTTTTTTTCAATTTAGTACCTATTTTTCCAGATCTATGATTTTCAAAGTACAGAAAAACTATTAAAAGCAGGCTGGCTTATAGCGGGTCTTTTGTTATTTCCAGGAGCCTGCTCATAATGAAATAATGCACGGAGGTGCATCTGGGACCTTTCTCCACCATCAAAGCTGGAAAGTTGCTATATGGCCTTTAATTGTATCTGTGCGACTTTTAAACACAACAAGATAAATAAATAAAATAAAACCGTGAAAAGAGTTTATTGCGCCTGCGCAGCGGGACAGAAAACGATAACCATGAAAAAATCTGTATCTTTTCATTCAATAACAAAGTTTTTATAAACCGTAAAGTTCCGCAAATACATTTATAAACGCATAAGAATATATTATTTAAGTTTTAATTTGCAATTTACTTTGATGTATATGCTTATAATCAAGGGAGAGCAGGTTTTATTTAAATGATCTGCTGTACACATACTTTAAAGATATTTTGCTTTGCCTTTAGCGTAAAGTGTCCTATCATAAATGATCAGTGGTGTGTAAGTTGAATTTGCGGTGTTTAACGGGATCAAAAATAAATAATTGTGTAATGTATTCAAGTCATACTGACGCAAATTAGTTAATTAATCTGCATTGGAAGAACATTTGGATTTATACAGTAGTTTGCCGTCTGTCAAGGACATTCAAACTGTTACAATGATAAACTTGTTCACGTGTCCAATTAAGGCACCATTGTAAAAGGCTCGCGAATGCAAGATTGAATTCAATTTAGTATTAAGCCAATTATGTTTTTATAATGCATATAATTAATATCAAACTACATGTATAATAATTCGATTTTTAGAATCTTTGTTCAAAGGATTCAAGAACACACTTCTGTAGCATTTGTGTCACCGTGCTTTGAATTAACATACTATTTTCCTGAAATGTAAATTCGTATTTTTGAATAGAAGAAATAAAACTTTTCGCACTACACTGTACATGAAGTCGTATAAAATTCAACAGATTATGCGACCGCTGCCGGCGCCGCCATCTCACAAACCCCCACACACCTCCTACCCTTGTACCACCTGTTTAACTATAAATTCCCACTCCCAGTTCCCTTGGCGTTTTCTGCTAATTTGTCAATGTTTTTCTAATGATTTTAAATTCAGTATGATTACAAATGTCTTCAAAAAACTTATTATTTTACATCTTTGATGATATTTTCTAGATCTACTTTTCGTTATAATTAAATGCGGGGTGGAGCAGTCAAACTATTAAGAGTTTTAACTACCGCCTATTTGTGAAGGATCTCGAAATTCAAAGCTATTGCATTGCATTGCATTGCAAATTAAAAGAACAGAAAATCATGAAAAAAAAAAAAAAATGATCACATATAAAGGATTCCACAGACGGTAGGTTTTAGTTGTACAACACCAATAATCTCAAAGATGTACAATTTTCACATTCAGACAGTATTCCACTCAAATATCAATCACGGAGTTTACCTCCAAAGAAATTCGCTCTTAGATTTCACGCAGGAGACAGAACAGGGCTTACCATGTGCTAATGTAGGAACTAACCCAGGAAGACCCAAGGTCATACAAGAATTTTATTAAAATGGATAAACATGCTTTAGTTGATCTGTTAGAACTGGTGACACCATTTATCTAATCTATTAAGTTTTCAATGTCATCCTTTTTTCCATCGTGCATTGGAAGCCATTCTCTTTCAGATTTATGTTTATATTTGGACAATTATTTCTGGAATTTAATTCACTCGCCTCATTATCAGCTGATAATTTACCAATTTGTTGCTTGTCAACGTGGGTGGTACGTAAGGCAAAACTTACGAAATAGAACATGTTGTAACTTGTAAGTCAAGACTTAAGATTTACGAAATCAAGGAATTGCATTGTACACATGATACTATTTGGCTGTACATCTTACATTTAATTGGTGTTGTGCAACTAAATCCTACCGTCTGTTGCGGTCTTAAAGAAATTACGAATGAAAAGATATATGTAGTACACTAAAGAAAACACACAAAAAAGTGAAAAACAGCAATAAAGATATTCACATAAAAGAACATAGCCTTCCTTCACGTTTTGTTGAATTTCGAATAGGCGTCATTTAGATACAGTTGAATATCGTTACCTCGATATCGGTTAGCTCGATACTCCGGTTAGCACGATGTGTTTTAGTCGGTCCCGATTTTTCCCTATATATTTCAACGTAATTATTTATCATTACCTCGATATGATTAGCTCGATATTTTGTTTAGCTCGATGAGATTTTCAGTCCCGTCAACTTACCTGTACTGTTTTTACACCTGGTTTCATCGATATCACAGCTTGTCAAAAATATCCATGTTATATGTAAGGTGTGAAAATCAACCTATTGTTGTCTGGCGATGTATTAATCATAATCAAGTTAGTTTGTGTGTTTGTTATTCAATTTTTAAATCCAATATAAATGTCAGGAAGTTTGCATTTAATTCCCAATAATTAGTCTTATAAAACAGCGTGCAAGCGGGCAAGCTGTTTTCCAATATACATGTAACAACTAATTTGGATGAAATATTTTTTCTGTCTGACGGAGTAAAAATCTGCTATTTAGGGTTGAGTGATAATATGCGTATTTAACTGGCAAATTTTCGTTATCGAAGCACAGTCAAAATGGCTACTCATCTAGGAACTTTACCGCTACATGCAGACTTATTTAGGGAAGGAATAAAAATGCGAATGTCTACACGTATTTTTTGAAAAATTAAAAAGTTGTATGTATGTATGTACTTTTTAAATAGGGTGTTTTATTTGTCAATAAAATTACAATCGTATTTACGTTTTATATTATTTCTTTCCCCTTTCAAACCCTTTGAAAATGCATTGGATATTATGACAATATAGACGACACAAGTACAAAGTAGTCCCAGATAGTCGATATCGTTACGTCGAACTTCGGATACGTCGATGTAATTTTTACAGTCCCTTGAATATCGAGGTAACGGTATTCGACTGTATATTACACTGGTTGACACGTGTCCTATATCCGGCCCAAAGAAGTGCTGTACGTTATGCGGTTTTTGTGATCTATGTATAAACAGAATTAAGAGAGCCGTCTTATCTTTCATACCGGTGTCGGTGTTGTTAAGCAAGTTATACATGCTCTATAGCTTTTATATATTAAATTAAAACATTGTCATGACGTCACTCTTTTGTACTCGCTGTACTGTATTTTTAATATTGGACTGCTTTCAATGGGACTTAGTACAGTATTTTCCACGTGGAGGCCAATACTATTTTAATATTGGACTGTGTATTTAATATTGGTCTGCAAGAGGAAAACGATTTATTTACAGAATCAATATCCTCGAGTAGTCAAATATTTATCATTAGTGATTACCGAGAGAGGCTGACATGATGGGTATTTAACAAGCCATATATCATCGCTTAAGCCTATGTGTTCAATACCATGCAGTAACTAGATTAAAAAACTGAACCTGCAGTAATCCTGACAACAATTCAGAAACACCTTTGATAGATACTATTTTTGTAATATTATATAAATTAAGTTAAAACATAAATACATAATTTTCATCTTATAAAATACAATTATATTTTCATCTACAACACAATACTTTCATTTTGTTTATTTGTAGTGCACCGTATCTATGCATGTGCTCCTTGTTATCTCCCTTTAGGCCAAATTAGTCCACTGCAATATGTATGACATCATCATAGCTAATTATGACACCATATTTCAAAGGAAATGTTATCACTAGAGTATAGGATGACACTAATTGGCTGCTTATTTGAACAACAAGCTGCATTTAGAACAGTTACGCAGTAAAATGTTCATTCAAAATAACCGAATAAATGATTGTGAAACTGTTCTATTATGAAAAGGAAAAATATAATTTAATGAAAATATGTAACAAAATAAGTCTTATGCTTTTTATTTGTATGAAAATTTAGATAATAATAAAATAATGATCTTATTCACAAAGAACATTTTCCTTGGAATAAATTATCTTTTGCTGACTTGGAAACTATTCTATGTGCAGGCATTGACTTGGAACAGTTTCGCGGGAAATTAACTTGCTTTCCCAGAAAGAACAAAATGACACATTTTGAATAAAATAGAAATATATACAGTTATGAGTCTAATAATTTTCCAGTATATGTATTGGGACAAGTAGTACATATTTATGTAAAAAGGTGATTTTGTGAAAAACTGTCACTTTGAACAGTTTCGTGTTGAGCCCATGATATGTTGTCTGAAAAATTGATTAAGTTTGGTCATAACATGTATCCAAGTTAAATTAATAAAATATCGTTCATATATTCTCATATAAACATCGACCTAGTAGATAGAGTAGCTTGAGAGGCTATAACATGTCGTACATGGAAAATATTAAGTGTGTTACATTTTCACCCTTCAGGGTATTATCTATGGATGTGAAGGTTGATTTTATTACTTTTCTTCAGGGCTCAGGGGTGAAAGAAAGTAAACCATAACAAACATATTGATTACCATTTTTGACCCTTAACTGACGGACTGACGTTATAATTTTGCATTCCTTACAATAATGTGTTTTCCTTAGGGTAGAATTAGCTATTACAAACTAATTTGTACATTTGCAGTCTTAGTTGTAAAATGCATTTTAGGAAATGAATCAATTATTTTGAATAATTTATTGTTAGGATGACCCCTCAAAATACAAGATTTTCTAAATCTTACTAATATTTTTAATTCTCTATTCTAATAAATATTGTAATGTAATAGAAAATGTATTAATGTTAAATCATTATTATTCAAGGGAGACTAATTTTCGTGGATTTCGTGGCGGAGTAAATTCACGAAATTTAATCCCAACGAAAAAGTAAACATAACATTCATTGTATGTTCCACGAATTCATATTCTCACGAAATAGTCGTTTTGACCAAAACCACAAAATTTCACGATAATGCTATTGTACTATGAAAGTGAAAGTTGATCAGACTACGTCTATTTTAATTGAACGTACTGCACCATTAAACAGAAATTTGCACATTTAATATCGTTATTTAGCCATTTGCGTCATTTTCTGACATTTCGCGTTCCCGGAAAGAGATACATGGGAAGTTACGATAACTCACTTCAATCTACAATGTGGTATATGTCTCTATTTGTCTCAATATTTTTCTCACGGCGGCCAATATCTCCATAAATCGCCATGTACCGCATATCTTGTTTAAATAAATTAAAACATCAAAGTAGGTATATATTGTTTACGTTTGTTGTAATCTTCAGTAAGAGTATACTCTCTTGCAAACCATTAACGTTACGCTGTATTTTTACATAAGATGTTTCACAGGGTACACTTCTTGTCATAACTGTTTCTATAGATGATTCTGTGATATGTACTATACTGAAGGTAGAAAGTGCCATAATCGTTTCTTTGATCGAAGCCGATGCGCATAAATATTATTCAATAAATGGGAGAACCGATCCATATTTATACTGTCATCATAATTGCGTGATGCAAGAAGAACGTTTGCATGCATATCCGACAAAATATCAACAGAACTTTCTTTCATGTAATTGCAACGCAAGTCTGATAAGTTAAACATAATTTCCTTTTACGGGAAGTATTATCGAAAGACCTTATTCCCAAACCTGACATAACATTTACCTCATAACCATCTTGGGTTAATGACTTTCTACTATCAAACTAATAGTAAACTCATCATTGTCTTTTTTTACTTTCATCATAAACGTTAATATCTAAATATATAACTGTATTTGCACCAGAAGAATCTACATATCTTTTAATAATTTACCGCTTTATACAAGTTATTACAATCATAGACAGTTTTACCATTTTAGTCATGACAACTTAATTATTAAAGCAATCTGATCTGCTAGCATAACCATTCCGTTAGCAAGCGTATTGACCTTTAAAATGACAAATAATCTAGCGTAAATATAAACCTCTTTCATTTATTGTAATGTTTGTTCATATCTTTCTCAATTTTATTTTATCTAAACATGTATGTATAGTTATATTGCAAAATATCTTATTTATTATATCTTTTTTTATTTTTGATTGTTGCGGTTGATCTCAGTCAATACCAACTAACTAACAATATTTTTTTTTATAAATATCATCATCAGTATCTTCATAATTTAATATAATATCATAATTATGACGGTTTGACTTCTATGGCAAACTACCCACTACCAGGCATTTATTTTTCATTAAAATTTAACATGTTCATTAATACATTTTACAATCAATTCATCGGAGTGTTTGTTAGGTGTAATAGTTTTGTTTTTATCTGCAGCAAATTTTCGAAGTTCTGTTTCAAATTGTTGTTCCAGTTTCAGTAACAGTAACATGCTTTTTTTTTAAAGTAGTCTTTCTATCTGCAACAAAATTTCGAAGTACTGTTTCAAATTTTTGTTCAAGTTTCAAGTGCTTGTTTTCATGCAGTCCCCATTGCATTTTTGTAAATCTTTTTAATAAATTTCTATTATTTTTAAAATAGAAAAAGTGGAAACTTCACAGGTCTGAAGTCTAGCTGCTTCAGAACTGAAAAATATGTTTCTGTTCCATTGAAAACATCATTTACCGAAAACGGTCACGTTCTCTTTATATATATAATGTCTTTTTATCATAAAGAAAAAAAAAACAATTAAAGAATAAAACTATTGGGACGTATTAGGTAGGAATACTTTACAAGAAACACGATATGAATTAAAAAAGTAGGTGTGGAATAATCAATTTCGATGTCTCTATTTTACCTGAAATCCATTAAGTGTGTTATGTTGATTACATAAATATTGATCCATTAGCAATATCTCCTTCCAAGGCGTTAATGAAACATATAATCAATCGGGCAACAGGAATATATTACTACAACATACAATATCAAGACAGAACAAGTGTTTTTTAAAGTGACTATTTTTTTTTGTTGTTGTTGTTGTTTCTTCTACAAATGTTACCAGAAGGTAACTACAATGTATAATTTATTGTTCAAAGTGTTAAATGTCAATAAGTGAAGGCACACTGAACATACTGTCACTTCCTATTTCAAATTCGAAAACATAGTTTTCCGAAGAAACACATGTTCTCAATCTCATTAAATATTAGCTTTATGTTTCATTTCTTTTTGTTTTTCTTTTATAAATTGTAATTTATCAAAACTTTATTCATTGTTTCTATTTTCTTATGAGCTACATCGTAAATACTGCCAAAAAGACAACATAAACACGATTAAACAAAAGCTTTACTCCGTCAGATTGGTCGATATTTTGGTAATGCTAGTTTTCCAGTAAACTTACATTTTGAGATCCAGGTCTATTTGTATCGTTTTCCAATAACGCTGTGTTTATTGTCTGCGCACAGAAACCAATATCTTAATTTCTCAAACAGATTGTTAACATTAAGTTTAAACTAATTACGATTTCAAAAGTGGCCAGGAACCTTCATACTACTGGTGACAAATCTATTGGTATATTGCTTATAACTTTTGTTTGAAATATTGTTTCTGCATTTCAGGCATTACAGCTCAGGTTTTTTCAAAAAGAAGAAACGGCAAGGCTCAAAAAAGAAAAGTCACAAAGAAGTAAATTTTTCGTTAAAGTTCCGGAACAAGGTACTTTTTTGTACTCTGCCTTTGTTGACAACGAATCCTGTGCAGATAACGAAAAGGACTCTCATCTCCTTAAAAGCAGGAAATTGACAATTATAGCATGGCAAAATGAAACTTCTGTTAACCAAACATTTTGTTGCTGTATATCGACATTAAATAAAAGAACAATACAAATGAAAGTTATAAAGTTTGATCAAAGCCCTCCTTCTCAACTTATTGCAATGCGCTTAGAGTGTATTTTAAGTGAAGATAGCGACAGTATTATAGGCGCGTCACTAACTACTCAAAGCATTCCTTGCTCTGAAAACAACAAGCATTATATTAAACCTACCATTCGTAATTCATGTCTACTTAGAGATAAAATTGCAGTGTGTAACAGATTAATGTATGGTACCGTTAATCCCAAATTAATCATAGAATGGTTTGAAGTTCATCGTTTCCTTGGAGTGGATCATTTCATTATGCACCCAGAACGGGGATTGAATTTACAGGCGCGGAATGTTTTAAAATATTATGCGAAGAAAGGATTAATGGAAGTAATAGATTTTGAATTTCCCCTGAAAGGTGAGTTATTCAAAGACTATAAAATATGCATTGGCAAAGAGTTGTATTTCACAATAGTAAATGCATTAACTAGGAGATATTGTATTTATGTGTTACGAAAACACATATTCTATATCTACTTGGTTTCAGCATTCAGCAGTTTTGTTCTTATTTTTATTACAGTGATAAAGACAATCCTGGAAAAAATAGTAAAGCATTTTGCACGATCAAACTGTACATTATTTCTTTAAAAATAAAAGCGTAATTGCAACAAACTTCATAAAAACCTTATACAACAAGCACAAGCACTATATATGTCCCTTTAAAAGGTTGGGACCGGAGAAACTATATATTTTCCCTCTGAATATATACAGAGGAGAAAAGCTTCTCTGGTCACAATCAGTTAAATAAAAATATCACTACTGATTTGTGAGACAATATAACAGAGATTTGTACTTTGCCGTAATTGGTCTGGCATATTGTGGTTGTTATTTGTTCGTATAAACACTTTATTCCTGTTACAATTTATTTAATGTACACAATGGGTCCGTCTTATCAAAATACTGACGAGAATAGTTTTCTCGTATCTTTCTCGTAACTCTTCCATCGTAAAAATGAAAGGAGTTTTATGAAAATTATTGTAGCTACGATATAGTAAGTGTCCTTTAACTTCTAGTTAATTTATGATAGTGTCAGGGATTTCGTACGTAAGTATTTACGATATAGTAAGTAACATTTGCGGCACCCATATGAGCAACCACGACGAAGCTTTTTTTCCAAACATCCGGCGGATCTTTCTGCAGAATAATTTAATTTTCCTTGTACACATTGCATCACAGTGAATGAAATGTCGATTTTTGTCTACATCATTAAACAACAGCACGCACTAGTCAGTGCGACAAAAAGCAGAAGCTATTGCAATAAAAATATTGAGTTCAAATCTTTGTCATTGCTGATTCCTGTGTTGACAGATCATTATAATTGAAGTGATATGCTGGTAAAGCTTCAATTCAATGAATTATTGTAAAAATATTTAGTTCTTTTGTTAGTATTATGGCATTACCTTCTCTCGTACCCTAATAACTTGGAATCAGTGTGTGCTTTTTCATCTATACTATTTCAATCATCGAATCATTAAATGTCCTATCAGAAATACTGATCATATTACTCTTGAATAAATCATCGGTCCAAAGATAATGACTGGTCTACATCCAACAGAGGTTTACAGGAATATTTCGTAGTTTGTTCGCTTTTTTACAGATAATATTCCGTTTTCTTTATAAAAACAAACACACATTATTCCAGAATGGAATTGCATTATAAGAAATGTTGATGAATAAAAATGAATCGTCGGCAAATCTACTAGCACTGCTTCTAGTTCAATAAATTGCATAATTTGTCTCACTCTCATTTCTACTCACTGGAATACAGTTATAAAATACAGCTTAGCATCTGGTAAAAATTGAAGTCTTTGGCTGAAAATATAAATCTAGTTACTTCCTTATTCTATTCATGAACGAGAAAACACCATACGGAACCAATGCAGGCTCTAAAGCATCCCGTTCCTGGAAAGCTGAAATGCATGCTAGGCGTTCAGTTAACAGGACAGATAGATACTTCAATAGGTAAAATATGTTACATTGTAGTTCAGTATTTGTTTAAAACATTCAGGAATATCATAAGTATTATGAGTCAACTTATACCTAAGTTAGCCATACATATATAAAGAAACTGGTCAACTTGGTCAATATTGCACTTTGTTAGTTGGTAAAATCTCACTTTTCTACTTGATTATTTTTTTGCTTGACCTTTTCACTAGTGTTAGACAATTAATATCAATATTTATTCAGTTCACTATAAAAATAATCTTCATGATTTACATATTGATTTTATGTTTGATTGGTAAACTCATACCTGCCCTAAAACTATGTAACACTCAGAGTGATTTTAAACCAAACTCGAGCCAATTTGACTAACTCATACATAATAATAAATCCTAAAATGTTTCCTGTCACTTACCCGTCTCTTCTGCAGTTCCGCAGGGGTCCATGGTTGGGCCTCTGCTCTAATTTGGATACATATGGGAACTTCCACAGGGCCTCTGCTCTAATATGGATATATATGAAAACCCTCCGTGTATTATTTAATCACGATTGAGCACCTGGGAAGAACCATCGACCTTCCGTAAGCCAGCAAATTGTTTTTTTTTTTTTTCATTCTTTTATGATACATTGTTTTTATTTTGATAGAGGCAACTTGGAATTATGTATTTCAACTTTATTATCCAATACAGAACTTTCTTTTTCCAAATCAGATCTTAATTTTAATTGTTTTAATTGTTTCTTGAAATGTTTGTTAGTCGGCATTTCTTTCTAAATATTTCATATTTCAGATATAGAACTTATTCAGTAACATTACAAAGTTATCTCTTTCTTCTTTAATGTGCATTTGCTTTGCTAGAGTTTAAAAACGTCTGCAAGAAAGTCAGCTTAAGCGTACCATTTTCGTTATTTAATATTAGAGTTGTTTTCCTTTCTATTTTTTTTCTCGTTTGTATCCCATATAAAACAACAAAAACGATTTCTTAATTATCGTTTATTTTGTTCGTAGTTGGATTATGTTCAGCTGTAAATGCATATACTAGATTTGGTAAAGACATTAATTCACCAATACTCTATTTCTCGTTTTTTGAGAATGTCAATTTGCAGGTGCTGTCATATTTTGTTGTAATATTTCAGTCTTTTCAGTTTGAATTTATATTTATATTAATATCATTAATATCATTACAAAATCAATAACTTCGAACAAATGACGAACATTCTTGGCCTATGCCTCAACCATTTATGAATCCAGTTTGTTTTGGGTTTTTTTCATCGCTAATTTTCGGCAATACGATTTTTTTTTAAAATCTTGTTTGATATGGTTTGGGACGATATTTTGTAGTTAAAGTCTTATCGGACGCCAAATACTCAAAATGTACCCACAACTTGTCTGAAGTCAGAGCACCAAGAGCCTAACTATTAAGTATGGTGGCCGGTTGCGGTCATTTTAAACCTGCGAGAAATTTTATCGTTTGTGCATAAAATGTCGCGGGCAACTTACAAATCCGCGAGATTTTCTGTCGAGATCGTACAAATTGTCGAGAGGAACGTATAAACCGCGATATTTTATAATAGTTGTTGGAAACAGCAAGGAACATTTTGACACCGGTGGCCGGTAGCGTCCATGGTTTGACTCTACATTTTATCCCTCGTTTGTCTATAAAAAGTCGAGGAACAGAAAAGAATCCGCGACATTTTTTTTTGCAATTGTAGAAATTCTACAAAAAGTCGAGAGTAAAAATTAAAAGCCGCGACTTTTTGTTCCTCAACAACGGTCTCATAAAATGTCGCGGCGAGTAATAGCGATTTTTATAGCCGCGACATTTTATGCAGACGGAGTGATTTGAATACACCTGTCCTTTTACATTAAAAATTGATATGACGTCGGCTGTAGCAGTAGCAAAAACGTGAAATAGGCAGTAGCAGCAGTAGCAGTGACAGCAGCAGTAGCAGTAGCAGCAGTAGCAGCAGCAGCAGCAGCAGCAGAAGCAGGAGTAGATGCAGTAGCAGTAGCAGTAGTAGCGGCAGTAGCAGTAGCAGCAGTAGCAGAAATAACAGGAGCAGTAGCAGTAGCAGTAGCAGCAGTAGCAATAGTAGAAGAAACAGCAGTAGGATAAGCAGTAGTAGCAGTAGCAGTAGTAGCAGAAGCAGCAGTAGGATTAGCAGTAGTAGCAGCAGCTGCAGCAGTAGCAGTAACAACAGTAGCAGTTAAAGCAGTAGTAGTAAATGCAGAAGTAGAAGTAGCTGTATTATCAGTAGCAGCAGTAGCAATAGCAGAAAAGCAGTAGCAGGGTAGCAATAGCAGCAGTAGCAGAAGTAGTAGCAGCAGTAGTAGCGGAAGCAGGAGTAGCAGCAGCAGTAGCCGTAGTATCAGTGTAACAGTAGCAGTACCGGCAGTATCAGAAGCAGCAGTAGCAGTAGTAGCAGTGTAGCAGTAGTAGTAGCAGCAGTATCAGAAGCAGCAGTAGCAGTAGCAGCAGTGTAGCAGTAGTAGTATCAGCAGTATCAGAAGCAGCAGTAGCAGTAGTAGTAGAAGTAGCAGCAGTAGCAGTAGCAAATACATGAAATCGGCAGTAGCAATAGCAGCAGTAGCTGTAGTAATAAAACGTGTGCTATTGCTTCTGCTACTACTGCTATTACCATTACTGCTACCGCTGCTGCTACTGCTGCTGATACTGCTGCTACTGCAACTGCTACTACTGCTACTGCTGCTACTTTACTGTTGCTTCTGCTACTGATACTACTGTCACTGCTGCTACAGCGACTGCTGTTACTGCCGATTTCAAGTTTTTGTTACTGCTACTGCTACTACTGCCAATTTCACGTTTTTTGCTACTTTTATTGCTACTGCTACTGCCAATTTCACGTTTTTGCTACTGCTCTTGCTGCTACTGCCGATTACACTTTTTTTCTTCTGCTTCTGCTGCTACTCTTACTGCAAGTTTCACATTTTCTACCTTTGATACTGCTATTGCTACTGCTCACTGCTATGTTTACTTCCTATACATCTTTTAAAACCCGTTTTAGTTCCGGGTGAATCACGCTGTGCATTTGCATTTTCATAAAAAGTCGCTGGTAGGAAATCCGAGACATTTTTTTAAAGAAGACACGGTTTTTTATGAGACGTTTCTTGGCATAAAAACTCGAGGTTTAAACTCGACTTTTTATAAGGTACGCATCAAACAAAAATCGCGGATTAAAATGGCCGCAATCGGCTACCTAAATTAAGAATATGTTTGCGTGCTTATTCTACTATGTAGACAGAATCCACGACATTTTACGACATGAGTGTGACAGAAAAATTCGAGAATGTTTCTTGGCCGCGAAATTTTATACAATTTCGACATAAAATCTCGCGGATCTGGAAGTTGCCCGCGACATTTTATAGACTGACGGTAAAATTTCTCGCGGCTTTAAAATGGACGCTACCGGCCACCATAATTAAGGGCACGACTAAGAAAGCCGCAAGACAAAATTCAAGTCCCTCCGACCGTTTTATGTAGGATACAGGAGAAAAGCATAATGGAGTCTTACACTTTATTATTCATCGCACCATCAAATTGGAAAGTGTATCGATTAACTATAGAGGGATCAATCACTAAACATGCACTGTGCTTTACGATTTTTGAATCGTATCCTATTTTGATTAACTTTTTAACCCATTTTACAAATATTTGATTAAAATAAGGACTATGTTTAATTTATCGAATTTTATAAACTACATCTCCATAGTATTCCAAGTATGTAAGTCCAAGTGTTAAAAGTGTTTTAGGTTAGTATTGCATTTTTCTAAGAGTTCCGACGATCTATAGTAAAATTTACTGAAAGCTTTCCGTAACGTTATATAACGGTAACCCTGTTGTAATAATTTCTTGGTGATACGAAGATTTCATTAAAACCCACTGTCTTTCAGCAAGCTCTTGCAAAACGAATAGGTTGTGAAATATAGACACCGTATGATGTTGCTCGAGGAACATTCCAATCAAGGTTGGGAAAGCTGACAGTTTCAAATTAAAAACGTCCCTTTAATCCTATAATTTCGTTTCCAGATTATTATTTAGAATTGTTAAATCTACATCCAAAGATGACGCTCCAAATGTGAAGTATTAACCTTGTTAAGCTGTAGAAGTATTTTCTTTTCAATTGTTTATTACAGTTACCGCTTCGTTTAATATTTCTTGCTGACCGGTTATCAAATTATTTCCAGTTTTTAGTGTTAATATTCTCTTTTGTAGCGTGTCCTTTCTCAAACTTTGCAACGTATTTGGTAAAATTATGGATTTAGTTCCTACATTTGTTTTCATACAAGTTACTTAGCCCTTCTGTTATGTTAAGTATTGAGTCAACATTTTCATATAGAACAAAAAATCAAAAAATTGTTTCAATATTTTTTCCAGCAGTTACCTTTCTGTCTCAACATTCGTAAAAATCTTGGTTCGGAAATGTCAAGGTTGTTGTAACACTGTTTTTCAATTGTGTTTGTATAAAACACTAGTACTAACAGTTGTACGTTAATACATGTATTTCAGACACATTAACGAGATTAAAGAAAGCAGAAACAATATCAACAAAATCTGAGCGTAGAAGAGAGAGTCAACCTTTGTGGAACGCCGAACAAATTGCACTGTATGATTGCAGAGAGCGACATAAATACTATGAATTTGCGATCGATATTGACCTTGATGAAATTTTAGTGACAGAGGCAGTAGACATTAATGCTCTTAAAACACACTTGGTAAGTTGCATTTTAAATGTTAGACACAGCGTTTGTTTGGCGCACTCAAAAGTAAAGAAACATTTCAGATATTTGTTCTGTTATTTATACGTTTTACACTAGATATCTGAGCATTTATTTTATGAAAGAAACGAGGTCAAAGATGCTTTATAGTCTGCTGTTACGTTGCTTAGTTTCGTTCAATATGCTTCTAAAGGATAGTATTACATTATGAGTCTTTAAATGCCGCGTGGTGGTTTTTAAAGTCTTAGACTAAGTCATATTTTCTGATTTATTGAAACTATGGATACCGTTCGTCTCGACTTTAAAGCGACTAACCCACACATTGTAAATTGTAATTTTTTTAAATATCACCGAAAGTCAAAATGACACCACTATTTTATATATGTGCATGATACTAAATGGTTAATAAGTTTCTAGTTTCAACTTTTACCGGAACATTCGAGTTTTTGCAGTATTTCTCACGCATTATTATAAACCGTTACAACGCTTTATTTTGTAAACATCGGCTTTATTGTACCCCCCGACAACAAAGTTGTAAGGGGGGGGGGGGTATACTGGTTTCAGGTTGTCTGTCTGTCTGTCTGTCCGTCTGTCTGTCTGTCCGTAGACGCAATCTTGTGCGCACCATCTCTCCTTATCCCCTTGACAGAATTTAATGAAACTTCACACAAGTGATCAGTACCAACAGTAGTTGTGCATGGGGCATGTTAGGTTTTTTTAGAAAAGAAAATTGCAGAGTTATGGGACTTTGTTTTGTTTGTTACTATACTATATACATAGACACAATCTTGTGCTCACCATCTCTCCTCATCCCCTTGACACAATTTAATGAAACTTCACACAAGTGATCAGTAACAACAGTTGTTGTGCATGGGGCATGTAAGGTTCTTTCAGAAATTTTTTTTGCAGAGCTATGGGACTTTGTTTTTTTTTTGTTACTATACTATATACATAGACACAATCTTGTGCTCACCATCTCTCCTCATCCCCTTGACACAATTTAATGAAACTTCACACAAGTGGTCAGTAACAACAGTAGTTGTGCATGGGGCATGTTAGGTTCTTTCAGCGACAAAAAATGCAGAGTTATGGGACTTTGTTTCTTGTTAACATACTATGTACATACAGTCTGCATATGCAATCTTGTGCGTGCCTAATCTACCAAACCCTTGCACACAATTTAATGAAACTTCACACAAGTGATCAGTACCAACCCTAGTTGTGCATGGTGCATGTTACATTCTTTTAGATAAATATTCTGCATAGTTATGGGACTTTGTTTTTTGTTACTATACTGTATACATACAGTCTATATACATACAGTCCACATAATTATGCAATCTTGTGTGCGTCAAATTGCAATGTACTGTGTCAGTGCATGCGGGGGGTACATTCATCACCTTTAGTGATAGCTCTAGTTTTGTAAGTATTGATGTAAATATAGAATGAGACACGAAAATATTGTATGACACTTTAATCATGTGGGCAGTAAACGAGCCGCGCCATGAGAAAACCAATATATTCGCTTTGCGACCAGCTTCGATCCAGACCAACCTGTGCATCTGCGCAGTCTGGTCAGGATCCATGCTGTTCGCTTATGGTTTCTCTAAATGCAATAGGCTTTGAAAGCGAACAGCATGGATCCTGACCAAACTGTGCGGATGCGCAGGCTGGTCTGAATCCGTGATGGTCGCAAAGCCACTATGTTGGTTTTCTCATGGCGCGGCTCATACACTTTGCACGCGTTTATTTTGCTTCTAATTATAGAGCAGATAAGTATTTATAGGTATCGCACACTATTGTGTCGTTTTTGATTTAAAAATAAAACAACAAAACAATAAGTAGCACTCTCGTTTAATGAGAAGATATACGCTGGATTTCAATAGATGGCTTGACGGTGCTGTAGATTGAGTGGATGAATACATATCCATTTTAGAGCGTAAGCTTTGACGATTCAAACCTTGTATTCGGTCGACATTTTGTTGCATTACGTACTTTGTGCTGTGATAAATTGTGTTTCCCTGGTTTCGAATTCATTCTTTTGTTTCCTACTTTCGTATAAAATCGGTAGTTTCTTTAACTAAGTCGATACTGAAATCGTGACCGGGCAATGCTTTTATTAAATGGAAATGTAAGCTTGTAAATTTATCAAAACTAACCCGTATAGGTTAAAATAGCACAGGAAAACTTGAAAAACATAAGACCATATCAAAGGCGGGGTGTTTATGTATAACAGACTTACGTGTCAATAGTCATATATGTATAAGTTAGTGAACAAGTTAGAACTAGATTAACTAACTCGTTTTGTTTTGTTGATTCGTGTTGAAGAAAAAAATAAATACATTTTTAAAAACAATATTTTAACAGGTCTGGAAATTGAACTCCCAACGAAATATTATGCTACGAATACCGTAACCGCCCGATCAACAAGAAATCACTGACTGCATCGTATTGTTTGCAAGTATTGGCCTGGCACTCATTAACCTTCGCCAATGATTTCGGGGATTTTCGTTAGTTTACGCAAAATTTATATCCTTAAAATATCTGTACATGTGTTTCTGGAATAACCTATATAAAAAAACAGACACGATGACGTGATGAAAAGGTGTCTGACTTCCATGCTACGAGTTCAAAAACATCTCAGACCACTTTCTTTAAAAGTTTTACTGTAATTCTATGTTATCGATATTTCTTTAAAATTATTTTTTACAATATTTACAAAACAAATTTCACAAATTCTATCTGTTATTCGTATTATTGATTTTCTTGAAACCTTGTTGACAAGTGCTTTTTCTTTTTTACCTGAGAAACTTTTACATTTGTCTTATCCATTTTGTACCACAACGGTTAACTAGACTACACGTGTATATCTTTCAAGAAATTGACCATAAAGTTTAATAGTTTAATCAGGTAAGTGTGGCATTTTCTCTACTTGTAAACTTTGCAGATAATTTTTTTTAAAAAAGGTCAGATGCAGTCTACTCGAACAATCAACAGCGAGACTGGCAGGTTAACGATTTGTCCACGCAGCTACTTGCACATGCGATATATAATAAATTATAGAGTAGTTTATCATGCAACTACTAAACTACTATGCAAACTGCAAGGTGTCTGATATCACTTGCCTGATATTTTGTTTTGATATCAGGTCATTGACCTGATATCAAAATTAAGCACCTCCCATATTGATGGACTAATTTTTACATCAGTTTCCTTCCACATCGAATTTTACTACAGAATCCAGTTTCGATGTTGCATGCCTTTTTTCAAAAAAAAGAACAAAAAATTATGTAATCTCAACTCGACTCCTTAAAGATGGTTGTCTCCACATTTATCACACAGACAATATTACTAAGTGATGTCACTGCGGAACGTTCATCGTGACATCACAATGTTTACATGCCATTAGATCAATTTTTGGAAAGGTTTACAATGCACTTGACAATTTACTTGTTCTTGATTTATGCCTATATAGGAAGTATTTTCAGATGGGGCACACATTATGAAAATCAACTAAAACTGACTCGCTGTCAAAAAATTGCAAAGAGAATTACCATAATTGGTCAAATTATTGGGGATTGGGGGGCGCCCCCCCCCCCCTGCCCCCCCCCCCCCCCCACCACACACACACACTGTTCCTACGGCTCTGTTTATTAATTAGTAGCTAATTGTTTTGTTATTATTTCTTGGACCAGTGTAAATTTAGTGATTAAACTCAAAGATTGAAGTATCTCTGACTGAGTCTGAAACTGGAAGTGAAATTTTAAGGGCTTTGGACATGTAGTTGTCTGAGTCAAATGTTTAATAAAGTGGAAAAAGCATGTTTTGATTTACTCAAGAGGATGATTTGTAGGCAAATAAGAGTTAATTTCATTGATATTATATTTTTATAAGAATATCAAAGTCAATAAACACTGTCGGAGTTGAAATCAGTATGGCTGCCGTATTGTTCCGTTCCCTCACCCCTTCCAGCCCATATCAACCTCGACCTGATAACATTGATATCAAAAGACAATAGCCTGTTTAATATTTTCTATTTTTATGTTATATCTATATCGCTACATCGCTATTAAGCAATAATTTACGCAACAATATGGAATACTCATAAATGCAAGGTCTATACTAAGGACTATAGTGTGCTGACTTCATTTTATATTATTGTTTGATTTAATTACATTTTTAAAACGCCATTACACTACGCGATATCTATACTTGCACGCTCTAGTGATTATCATGTTCTCAATGTCACCTGATGTTTGCAGGTGCTCGCTGCTGAAGGTCGGGAATTCCGTTTTATTATAAACCGGAAAACCCTTATCAGTTATGGTAGACGAATGTTTTTATTTTTGATTTATTAGGAAAACATCAATTTTGGACAGATTTCGATGAAAAATACATTGTTAGAACATTAAATATGCCACAAAAAGGTCAATATAGGTAGAAATTTGATTTTATAAATTCTCACACCACGGTGTGCGGGTTAGTCGCTTTAAAACATGTTTATTCTCCAGTCAGTATCAAGGGGCGAGATGGGAGTCGTCTGTTTTACTACTCCTCATGAATGGACTATACAATACCGAGCTTGTTGTTAAATAACTAATGTTTTATTTTTATATATTTTATTAACTATCACAATAGCAGTACTAATTTTAGTGCCGTTTAGTGGCTAAAAATGTCTCCAATACTTGGATTTAGTATTGTTATATTTTCTACTATTATTAGATCATGGAGAACATTCATTTAGAATACTACTTTAGCAGGTGGTAAGAAGCTAGAGGGGTGTTGCACATTTTTATTACGCCTCATGAGCAGACTCTGTCAAACCAAGTCTGCTATAACTCTGCCTAGCTGCGTTCTATGTTTCAAAAGTATCTAATCACAGATTTGCTTCTACCAATACAGCCAATTTCATCTTCTTCTAGTACATGCACAAAGCGATCTTAACAGACGGACATTCCGAGACAAAGACCCAATAACAGAGAGAGAGAGAGAGAGAGAGAGAGAGAGAGAGAAAGAGAAAGAGAGGGAGAATGTATAATTCAGGTATTATGGATCAGTCTAACCAGAAACCTGGTTCTTTAACGTGTTTGGTGTATTATCATGATCAGTAAGCCAATAGATAAAATACCTAATGCAATGTTAAAATAAGTAAGGTTATATTTTGGAAACACATATCTATGAAATGTAAGTACATGTGTTCTGCATAACAATCAAATAATTGTGATTTCATTATTCTCTAAAATAGGATCCGTAAACACTGTCTTCAAAACGTATGTTGTTGTGTGAAAAGATGTCAAATGTAGTATCAGTACACATTTATGACATACTAATTTATGTGAAATTATGTACGACCTTTCATTATATATGTACAATACCCGTTTTGAATGTAGGCAGATTTTCGTAAAGTTTTGATATTCTTACGTGTATTTATAAATATTATGTCATTGCTCATAGGGTATACAAACAAAATTGCTCAATTCTGCGAAGTTTATAGATTCTCAGAAGGGATAGGGCAAATTGGCATAAGCTATCAAGTTATGAGATCTACTTATGTAGGCTTACGCCAGACATGACTTTGTGTTTTCTTAACTATTCCATAGTCATTCTACGTGATATTCAAACATTAATAGCTGATTTCTATTCCCGAAAATATTTCAACTGGTCGTATAATGATACAGATTTGGTCATAAACACATGAAAGTAATAAAGCAATTATGGTATGTAATAAGGGACAAGTCTCTTTAAACTGAGTGAAATGTGTATAGCGTGAATTCTCTGATATTTTTAAAAGGCCATAATGTGGACTGCCTTGCATAAGAAATTAAGGTCAGGTTTATGCAAGTATGCTGGTAATGTTAACGTTAACATTATTTCATGACAATTTTTATCTCTGTCAGTTCCATCTGTAGGCCTTTTTTATTTTTATTTTATGTCGTCTGTTTGTTAACAACGAATTACTCGAAAGTAACAAGCAGATAAACTATCTTAAAGGCAACATCTCTCAGTGGTACTACATTTTTAAACTTTCTATGTTACTACATAGATTCGATATTATATTAATACACTGTTAAATATTTACTTATAAAGACTGAAATATTCCGAAGGAGCAAAGTTGCAGTATTATCCTTTTATGTAAATCTGCATTTTACATCTGAAAACCCGAGGCACGAAACACATCCGTTGCTAATAAAGAGATACCAAGATGCAACGCAACCAGTCGATAACAGAGTAAAAAATATGTTTATGCCATCAAGGGTGGATGCTGGTAATGGGTCGTCACATAAACTTTATCCCCTGGATGGGTTTTCAAGGTAAATAAAAATATATCATTAAAGATATTTTCATAGAAAAGCATAGATACTGACCTACATATATCTACAAAAAAGGTAGACTACGACATTTCGCAAGACATTTATAGACTCTCTTTTGTCACATTAATTGAGATTATATGTATTCAGATATTTATATGTTTTTATCTAGTCTAGAAACTAAAGCGGTGGCCAATAAAATAAATAAAACTACACATTATTTATTTTCTTTGGAATTCTCATTCAGTGCAATCTATACGTTCGGTGAAGCCTATGTTGGAGCTAGGTGACTTGATGCAAGTTTTTATATTGTATTAATATCTGCGTTCCTTGTTTCCAAAGAATCATTGTGTAGAACGGTTTGACTAGAGGAACAAATAGAATAAAATGTTGTACACTCAGGCAGTTCCGACTATCTTCACTTCGCTCAAATACACAGCTTGATGTTGCAAGCGTCTGTTGTTTTGAACGAAAAATGCGTATTCCACTTTCATTGAAGAAAACAAGTACTAACCAGTTAGTTATGCGAGAAAAATTCGACAGCACCTCATAACTTTCAAGATACAGGACAAGGATTCTAGTTACGGACCTCTGGATGAACAATCAAGCGTGCAGCCACTGTGCTTTTTAAAATAGGTGTCTAGATGATATACGTTTAAATATACACAGAGTACATTAAAATACATACTAAAAAGCTACATCAGATTTCATATAAAATTTTCAACATTTTATCATAGTTATTTTTTCATAATGCTTAATTCATTTAGATATTTTTATCTAGAAACGTAGGTGTGAAAAATAATTTTACGAATTCACAGAAATATTTAATATCAATAATGCAACAATTAATAATTTCAAATGAGAAAATTATCTCTTATCTGCAGTAAATGTTGCAAGTAGATTCCAGTCTTTAACAATTTGCTTGAAGGCTGGAATATCAGAAGTTTTGATATGTTTTCTAAAAGCGGACCTACTCTACATTATAAGGTTTTTAGTATAAAGCATTCTTTTATTCACGTTTTCTTTGATTCTAATGCGTTATGTTTGCCATTGGTTTTATTATAGACTATTCTGACGATTTTGTTGCAAACTAGTTTATAGTATGCCTAGTGTTTTCAAAATTGAAACTTGCGCAGGAATTCTCTGAAGATGGACGACTACCATAGTAAACGTTATATACTAGGTGCCACAAGAAAGACTTGCCCGGTAGTCAACCTTGAGATGCCTTAGTAATTCATCGGTGTAGAATAACAACAATGGTATCAAAATGAAGCCAGGGCTTTGTACATTTGTTTACAAACACTAAATAAAAATATTCTCATTTACATACTTATGAAATTTCATGAAAACCTAAAACGTGGGCAGATAATTCGTTAAAAATGATATTTACAAATAATATAAAGATCAAATTTTCACTATTTGTATTTATAAATGGACAAAAATAAGCAATTTTACATTTGAAACATTACATTATATAAGTATATATCTGTTTGTAGCATTATTTATTGTTTGCGAGAGTAAATACTGTCAAAAGTGGGTGTGGTATATTAATTACTAAAAAGAAAACAAAAAACAAATACTCAGAAAAAAATGATATTTACATATAACACATATAAACCATATTTTGAGATAGATGTTTTTTGATTTTGGAATAAGGTTTTTCACAAATATTAATTATGAGCTTTTCAGCTCATTTGCATACTCATGACTATTAATTAAAATTTATCAAATATGTATTTAAAACGTTCATTAAGCATAGATATATCTGTTCTTAATCATTGATAAGAATCTTATTACATGTAGTTTTATAAATCTCCACGTACAGCTTGTAAATATTTAATGCATTAAGAATATAACTAGTATTTAACACTTATTCAAATACTGCACAACGTAGTTCACCAAGTTCAATCTTGCTCATAGTCTTTTCTCTATACACAATACCAGAGGACATTGTTTTAAAAATGTCAGAACTTTATTGTCCTCGTTGCCATGTACATTTCAACAGTTGGTATATAGATAGCCTCAAATACACATTCAAACATGCAAACCTGGTTTCATCGGTAGCATTTAAACATTTTACTGCCACATATCGTCTTGCAATCCAAATAAGTATATAATATGTTACTTTGGGTATTACAGGAATACAGTCATACATGTCACCCGTAGTATCTTTTGTATGCATGCAAACTTAGATTATTTTACGCTATCGATGTAAAGTTGGGGAGCGTAATCAGTATATGCCCAAACTGGCATATATGTATAGCTATGATGGTCTGCCTGTATACAAAGGATACACATGTGGTCAGTCTGTATAACCCTGATACCAAAAAATGGCCAGCATCCTTACTAAGGTACCGATTGTTGCCTTTTTGTATGCCATGGACACTTGTAGTGTATCTGTATTTATCGCTAACCTGACCTGCATGTATATCCATGATACCCAGAGTGACCCTTATATCTTGGTTACATTGGCGGTCTTTCTGTATACCAAGGATATCCGTATTGGCATACATATATAGCCCAGATAGCCTGTATATATACAATGATTACCACGTGAGGCCTGTTTGCTCACATATGATACCCATAGTTTTCTGTATATATAACTAGGAAGACATATATACCTAGTATAGCCAGAGTAGTCTTTATGTATAGCTAGTTTACAAATAGCGGTACCTAGGATCCAATAGTGGCCTGTATTTATAGCTAAGAAGACCTGACAGTATACCAAGGATACCCAGATAGACCCAGCCTCTATACCTATGGTACATCCGTAGCATGTATTTATACCAAGAATATTCATAGTGGTGACATTAAGTAAACGTTCAAGATGGCCTGTTTGTATACCCTGGATACCCAAGGTAGCCTACCTACGATGCACTCAGGTGACCTATCTATATACCAAGAATACTTAACGCATTTACCGGCCACGATGGTCTGCCTGTAAACCCAGGGATTTTTTTACCCAGAAAGGCTCATATGTAAAACCGGAATATCCATAATGGCCAGTATATATGGCCACGATGACATATTTGTATATCCAGGCTAAACAAAGTAGAATGGCTCCATACCTCGGATACATAGGTAACCTGTCTGTATACCAATGTCATCCAAAATGACCTGAATGTATAGCCATGATGGTATGTCTATACCCATGATGTCCAGAATGGTGTATATGTAAATCGAAGATACCCTTAGTAGCCTATATATACAACTGTATAGCCAGGATGACACGCCTGTATACCCAGAATATCCAGAGTTGCAAGGAACCCCGGTTGGCCCTTCTGTATATCAAAAATACCAAGAATTGCACGTCTGTATATTCAGTACACCAGTATTTGCCAGTATGTATACATGTGTAGCCAATATGACCTGTCTGTAAGCACAGAATATCCAGATAGGCCTTTCAGTATACCATGATACCTATAGTAACCTGTATGCATAGCCAAGGTAACCTTAGTGGGCTGTATGTATAGCCATGGTGCTATACATGTATGCAAAGAACACGCAGAATGGATGATTGTATGACTAAGATATCCATAGGGGACTGTTGCCTACATGAAGAGCTAGGTTTTCTCTTGATTTCTGTATGCATAGTAAGAAGGGCCAGTCTGTATACACAAGATTCCCAGAGTGGCATGTCTGTATACCCTCGATACCGATGGTGGCATCAATATTCAGCCCGGATGACGTGTCTGTTAACAACTGATTAAACAAATATGGCCTGACTATATATCACTAACACACAGTTTCCCTTTTGTATTCTAAAGATACCTATAGTGGCCTGTATGAAAAGCCAAGTTTGCCTGCCGATAAACGGAAGATATCCATAGTTGCCTTCTCTATACCTCTAGATACATTGGGTGCAAAGTCGTTATACTAAGCATACTATTGATACTCATTTAGGCTGTCCTGTCTGTAAACCAAAAATATGATTTAGATGATATATTATTTAATTATCCGACAAAATACTGCAAAACCTTACATAAAACCTTTTGTACATTCTCCAGTATATTAGAAAAACTTCTCTTCGGTCATCGTGAAAAGTGGCTGCTTTATTGGTTAACTGGGATGATGTCAACCTGGTTTGAAATAGTAATGTTTTTTTTTTTTTTCAATCACAATACTATACTAAATTACATAAAACAACTATATAAACGCTATAATGTATGCAAAAAAGCCTTAACATATTGACTTTTGGCAGCCATTTTAAAAAATAAGCGCCACATTGGATATCTAAGGTTGCCTACATGGCGTATGGTCTTGTTATCAATTGAATTTATAAATCTTAATACTGCAATAAATTACATTAAAACAGATGTAAACGCTCATATATATGCATACTTTTCAACACATTTACCTTTGGTGCTCATCTTGGTTGCCATTTTGAAAAAGCCATGTAGGCTGTGTGACATATGTTAACATTTTGAAATAGCCGGCAGATATGTACAAAATAAATGTTTTGCTTTTGTGAAAACAAAAACACATTTTTGCTATAGATGATTATTGATGAGATAATCTGTGGTTGTGCGAGTGTAAATGAACAGAGTATATATACAGTACACATACGCTTTGAATACTTTTATCGTGTAACTCTTTGGCTTAAAGTATAGGTAAAGGTAGGGGTACATTTTATTTACCGTTTTGTGAAACAATGAACATAAGCTCTGTACAGCTTTAGAGCGATCCTATCTTAAGAACAGTTAACACCAATTATTCCTTACTCCTAGCACATTCCTGGTACCTATTTAGAGTCGTGTCGACTGAGGTAATTGTGATAAAGGGTCTTGTCCAAGGACAGACCGCAATTGTAGTAGGCAGGAATTTAGTCCGGGCGGCTGCATTTCCATAGGAAAGAACCTTAGCCCTCTCGACCAATACGTTTTATAAAAATGTAAAAAAGAAAAACTTAATGATGTTTAATGTATTTTTTTTGCATATATCAAAGTATTATCGATATATGTGCACGGATAAATTAAAGGGAGACACAGCAATGGAACATCCGCATCGAACTCCAATCACACAGTTTTTATTCATAGTCCACTTAAATCAGATTTAATCCAAGATATTCAAGTGCTCAAAAGAAAGTAAAATATTTAACTCTTTTATTATACTTTCAGCTTCGGAGCTCAATTGAATTTTTGAATTTTATTAAAGACATAATCTTTTAAAATGTATAAATAAATGTGATCTTGTTATTGTTGCGACGCATCGAAATTGTTGGATTATGAGTCTTTATATTACTGACGCAAAGCTGCGGACTAATTTAACCAAGGGCACAAACCTTAATATCTGAACTCCTTCTAAAGTTGCTACATTATACATAACTGAACAATATATTGTTATTAGCATATTATTAATTATACAATCATAAAAAAATTAAATAATTTTTGCACATGATTAATGTTTTGACTGGTGTTTTTATTAAGTGTTAAAATCTGTGTCAACTGCTCATCTGATGTCTGTACCAAAGCACTTCATCGGTACATGCAGTCAAGGAGTCATTTACACCTTACAGACCCTTCACAAGTGAAATTTTAAAAATGTTTAATCAAGCTCTACTTTATTTAACTGAAAACTGCAAAGTCCATATATGTTTATCTCTTCACAGAACAATGACAAAATCCAGAATAGTTAATGTACTCTATGCACATCACTTTTTAGATATATCATGATCTCTATACACGAGTATTCGAATAGTTAATATTTTACATCACATTTGATAAATTATTACGTGAAAGTTCAAAGGTTCAAGTTAGTATCTATGATTCTTCATTTTTGTTCGTTTTCTCCTTTGAAAATGTTAAGATACCCTCACAGCTGAAGACTCTGGTTTCAAATCTGTGGTTTTATAAGCAGTAAATTTGGAATGCTTTGAAGGATAATTGATTGTGGAGATGAAATCCAACGCTAAAAACGTCGCTATTTGCTTTCAATCGGAGTTGATGCTTTAGTCTAAAGGAAAACTCTTTACAAATTATAATTGTTCTTTTTGATTTTGGTCCAACTTTCTGCATTCTAGTTCCAGGCAATATCAGTTTTATCTGAAGCTTGCGTGGTTCAGTCAAGGTTCTGAAAACTGAAGATGTTACGGAGTTAAGTTGACAACAATCTCACTTAAAGCCTTCATTGGTCATGCTTGAATGTTTTATAACATATGGTTGTCAATAGAAATTATGTGTAAGTAGTATGTTCTCTGCCAGGGCAGATTTTCGTTTCATCCTTCTTGGTGGAGGAATAAGCATTCTGTTATTCATCGAAGGCTTTGACGTTCAGATTTTATGATGTGTATTTGTGTCGGTATAAATATCGGTCATTTTACTGGATTGGATTTGAGTATTTGTAGTTGTTTTCAGTTTTTCTTCTATGCAGATTTTGGTTAGATTAATTCTGCACATTGATTCTTTTAGAGCAAACCCATAATTTAATGGAATCTTATACTGTGAATCACTGCCTCTTTTGGTCTTTCTGTAACTTTAATTATCGTACTTGTTACATGTGTAAATGTTGAGAACTGTTCAACACGAGATTAGATTATTTCAAGTAAGAGGCAACATCCCACATTAGTAAAACTGTGAGAAAAGAGATTAACACGACAATCGCAACGAAAGACATATGTATGTTTCATAAAAAAGTAGATAACGATTCAATAAAATCAGCAACTGAAATCAATGATCTTTTTAATGCCGAAGTGACATAATAATGATGCGGTATTGGTCGACGAAAGTTTGATTATTCGCTTCTCCGACCTAACTAAGCAGCATTCTGTCTAGTAATCAGAATTGTGTACAGTTGCGAAGGAAGGTGAACATGTACTGGAGTGTTAACTTTACATATCAAAAGACAACACTGTGCCAAAAAGATGAAGGCTTCCTTATACATCATAACATCACATAGATCATGTTGCACGATTTGAAATATATTTATCAACGCTGTTCCGAGGCAGTTTACTCATTGAACAACCTAAAAGCATGACCACTTTCCCAACACGCATATATCGATCATCAAATGTATAGTTGCACCACAGATTGAATATCACAGCTGATAAACTCAAAATATATCAAGATCGAAATTCTGATTGCATTCGATCATTATGTATAAAAAGTCATAAAATTCGACTTAGAAATAGTCATTTGCCTCAAGAAATAAAATAACGGGAAAAAATCTATCGTTATCTTACTATATACAAGTTTCTTGATTTCTTTTATAGACTTCTGCAGTTACTTGAAACCAATTTCAAAACTGTCAGCAAAGCGCTTCTTTATCAAACCTGTCAGCATATCCTGAGATCCCAGTTCTTGCAACTTTACCTATACTGCACAGACACTACACGTTTTAATCATCAAAGGCAAATACTCATTCATATATGAAAATGATGTTTTTATGTTTCGCAAGAGCACGTGGTGGTACCGCAGTGTCAAACCGATCATAGGTTTGAATCATGTTGTGTGTACATACACTTTTACTTTATCTATATTTTAAATGGAGAACTCACTATTATGTAAAACTTACGTCGTTCATGTAGTGTAGACTGGAGCAGTATGGCTCAAGTTAACATCTATTTGATTCAAGAGCGGATCACGTAGTGATGTACCCGGAACGCACTCCTCTTAATCGTTTAGTCATATATCTTTATATCTAACATTGACACTCCATTCATTCAATAGAGTTTTCGGCTCGTGTCTTCCTAGCTTATGTTCTGGCAATCGGAAACCGGATGCCTTGAAAGTCCTTTATGTGTTTTTCTAGGCGTTTTGTAGTCAATTAGTTGGTTAATCATGTATTTTCCTATTACAAAACTGTATTATACTTTAGATTATAAGTTGTCTGCCTACATCTAATCAATCAGCAGATTGCTGCTCTTGAATTTACTTCCGTTATTAAAAATTATAATGATGTCGCTGTGTCGAAACAATGTTCGACAGATATATGCTTTAAAGATAATATAAAAATACAGTGTTACAAAACAAAATTTGGTGCATAGAAAACCACCTTTTAGTATACTTTAGGCAAATGCCATGAACATGATTATAAAACAATGTCATTAAAGATTATTATGAATTACTTGCATTAATTAAACAATATGTTAAACTTCTACTTGTATAACAGTCTTGGTAATGCTGAAATCTAATCAGAATAATATTGCAAACAATGCATGTAATTTGCACACATTCTTATAATAAGAGCATAGATTACTGCTTATGCATTTTCGTCAAATTCCTTTCCTTCTATGTACTTATTTAAAACAAATTTTGCTAAAAAATATTTCCTTATTGTATGCTATATTTCTTGTAAATGCACTGTAAACTAACTGGGTGCGGTACAAATTAAACAGTTAAAATAAATTGAATATATATATTTTTCCCAAGAAAGTGCTAATATAGATATTTGAAATGACCCATTGGCTTGTTTAATGACAAAATATCCGATATTATAAGCAATTTTACTGATTTTTTCAGACATTATTCAGCAGTATTATTTTCGTAATCGGTCGCCATATTGATGACGTCATTTCCGGATCCTGTCGCGGTCTCCAGAAGAGATACATACATATTGATTTTTGTCTTAGACCAAGGAATAATTTGGTATATGTGGCTATATTTCTCAGCTACTTTGAGCGGGATTACAAATGGCAGTGAACTAATCAAAAGACCATTGATTTCGGTTGTTATAAATTTTATTGCATCCTTATCAACCATTTTATTAAACATACATATGTCTGTCGCAAAAAATAGGTTAAGAAATGTTTTAGCCCGGCTCTGAAGTACAGCTATAATTTTATATTCAAAATCATTGCGATTGTCGTGTTAATAATTTATTCTCACTGTATTACTATTGTGGGAATTTGCCTCTTACTTGAAATAATCTAATCTTGTGCTGAACAGTTCTCAACATTTACAAATGTAACAAGTACAAGTACGAAAATTGAAATCACACAAAGACCAAAGGAGACAATTATTCAGTGTTAAAGATTCCATTAAATTATGGGTTTGTTCTAAAAAATAAATCAATGTGCAGAATTACTAACCAGAATCTGGATTTTCACTGGATATTCACTGCTCTAATGCAGTGGACCGTCGCGAGGCCCCTCCTAGCCATGTTGATTAAACTCACAATATGCAGCAGTGAATACCAAACTTGTACACGGATGTAGGTAAGCGTTTTGTTTTTCGCATTTAAAGACAAAGTTTCTGACACCAAATTTGCCCTTAGGATAAAATATAGTCATGAATTATTGATGGTCTAATGATATTAATTCTGTGCTATTCATAGTTGGTTATCAGTGCTGGATTAATGACACAAATAATGTCATCAGTGCTGAGTTGATGTTCTTGTACATCTGATCTGGCGGAGAAGGGAATGACTGGGCCAGGAGTTACGTTGTTTCAATGGCGAGACTTTGGTCAATTAGTAAGAGACGATTTAGGAACAAACATTTATATACATGTACGTTATTTAATGATCAGTTTACTTGCATAACAACCTCAGCTGCGAAACCGGTCTTACACCTAAAGGATGGCATAAAAATGTTGGGGTATTTTATGGTTTTGCTATATTGGTATTCATTGATTAAAATAATACTGAAACATAAACATGGACGAGATTAAAGGCATACACAGAAATTGTCCTGTTTCATTGTACTACTTGTGCACATAAAGTTTTCATTAAAGATCTATTTAAGTTTAAACTTAAAATGCATCAATTTCAGTTGCGTTAAGAATGTGTCATATTAAGTCATTTTCTTTTGTATAGTTTCTGCATTTGGACATGTTTATGTTCTTAGAGGTAAAGCTATTTTTACACGCTTGGAGAGCTTATTATTGTATATATTATTACTTATACTGATGCGTTTTAATACGCTGCATTTTCTGTATACTAAATCAATAAATTGTGTATTACAGGGAATATCTTGATCCAAGCATAGCAGCAATACATCATTTCCGTGAATGCAAGAAAGATACACCATTTGAGCTGTTTGCTTATGTAAATGGAACTGTTGAACAGATAAAGATAACATGCAAGTCATTTAGGAGGAACAATTCTACAGCTATTAAACAGCTGTCGAGTCAAGATATGATAATAAAAAATATTTCAAATGTTGTTAGCACCCTAATGCTGTCTAATATTGAAACAGATCAACTTGCATAATATACGTAAACTGTTGAAAAAACTGTATGCTACTCTGTTATACGTCATTGAGAGTTTCAAATATTGAACTGTCTACAGACAATAAAGCATACAAAGTGTAAAAAGAAGATTGTAAAAATATGACTCTTTTTGAAAATCATGTCCACCTTATAATACATTTTGTGACAATATTAACGTGAAATAGCTGTTCCTTCTGATTTGACTAAACTTTTAAAAGATTATTGTGTGCCATAATTTCAAGAAAACATATATTTGTAATACAAATTGCTTCACTTTTTAATTATGCTTAATCTTTCAAGTTTAAAGCATAGTATGAAATGACGCTAAATCTGCCAGTGGAAATTGGTATATGATACATATACAAGTATATTATTTGTGCAGTATAATAGTTGTTGTGTCGTATAATTTATGTGAGTTATGTATCATTTTAAAGCGACTAACCCACACATTGTGATTTGTAATTTTAAAATAATTTATTTCCGAAGGGAAAAATGCCGCCACTGTTTCATTTATTTACATGAAACATAATGGTTGACCAGTTTATAGTTTGCAAAATTACGGGAACACTTAATATTTTACAGTTTATTAATGAACTTTTATAAACCGTTACCACGCTTTATTTTCTAAACATTGATAAATCTAGAACGAGACGCGACAGTATTTTTAGACGCTATCATCACATGGGCAGCAAACTAAAGGCTCGCATGTGGTTTGATGGTTAAATTTACATTCTCGACTACCGTTTAGGGAAGTCAGCATGCTTTGCCTTATTTAGGTAAAAACCACTATCGTACTGAAACTGAATACATGTAATTCGATTAATCGCCTATTTAAATACAATGATATATTCAATGGCGTTGTACATAATAATAATAATAGTTATTAGACAATATCAATGATGACAGTAATAATAATAATAATAATAATAATAATAATAATAATAATAAATAATAATAACAGCCTTATTGTAACAAACAGTCATGACCGCATCCCTCCCCTTGAGGTCATTTTACCCCTATTGCGAATACCAGTGCTTAAAGCATCTGGTACCCCCGGACGAGCTGCATATAGAGGTTCAAATTCCCCGGTTAATGGTGGCATCATATACTTTTAATAAAGAAATACTACACACTACCCTACCCATAGAGTCTTACCAACATGTAGGTTTATTAAACAAACCTTTGAAATATAAACGTTGAAATGTAAACCTTTTACAAAAAAATAAGAACTATCACCTGCCACGAAATCCCTGAAATACAGTGCCGTAACTTTTATTTTTGAATGTGTCAAGTGATTTACTTTTACGTAGTTCTAACGGCAGTTCATTCCAAAGTTTTGGACCAATAGTACATAAACTTCTATCATTGAATGTTTTGCACTTGTTGTATGGAACAACATAACGACATTCAGAATTTTCAGACGATCTCAAACCTTGTCTACTAGGAATATACTCTGTTAAATACAGAGGTGCTCTGCCAGTGTGACAGCTATACACGAAAGAACGTGAAATTAATTCTTGCTTTCACCGGCAACCAATGTAATTGATACAATGCTTGTTTAGAACTGTCAAATTTCATCCTGTTAAGTACAAGTTTTGCGCACATGTTTTGAATACGTTGCATCTTACGCACCTTACAGTTAGCTACACCATACAGTATGATATTGCAATAACCCAGATGTGAAATAACTAGAGACAAAACTAAATTTTCAGTGGTTGTTTTGTTTTGTTAAGTATCTACGACTGTTCTTAATCCGTAGGTACTTCAACATGGCTGTAAGACATTTGCGAATTCCATGATCTTTAAAGTTCAAGGTTTCGTCAAGAAATGCACCGAGATATCTAACTGTGCTTTCGACATCATCGCCAGCAATGTTAATAAAATTGTAAAACATTTGTTCAATGGAGGTATGTTACCAAACATAATAGAATCAGTTTTTGGAGTGTTCATTTTCAGTTTCTTTCTATTCATCCGGTCATTGATTATAACTGAGCACCTTTCAACGTCTCTACGGAAACAGATGTAGGACGAACGCTTTTATTTGCTATATGATCATCAGCAAAACAGTAAACTGATATGTATTTGGATGACATCAAAACGAGTTCCATTATAGTCTTATAGGTGAGATACAGCCAGGGACCAAGGCAACTTTTTCTCCCTACCACTTAGAAGATCATTGACCAACCGAAGTAGCGCAGATTCACAGGAATGGTATTTCTTATATGCAGACTAGTTCTTCGGCAAAAGACTGTTTTGATTTACATTTATTTAATCTGTAAAGAACAGCTTCCTCAATAAGTTTTAATAGAAAAGATAAATTACTCACAGGACGATAATTTGAAAGCTCAAGTTCAAGACATGCTTTTTCTAGCAGAGGTTTAACAACTGCTTGTTTGTATTTCACAGGGAAAACACCTTGTTGTAATGAGAGATTCCCCAATTTAGTGATACTAGAGAGAAGTTCATCTACATGTGGTTTCGGAATACATGTTGGTAAAATACCTAACTCTGAAGACGTAGTATTCAATTCATTGATGAGATTTTTCACTTCATCTTGAGTCAATTCAGTAAATTGGTTTAAATTTTGTATGTCCTTTACCTGAGGTTCAAAGTTATTGTATTCATTTTGGGATTAACGTATTTTTGAGATTTTTGCCACAAAAAAGTCAGCAAAATTGTCGGCCAATGAATTATTAGATTCCCGTTGAGGCAGTGGGTTTTCACAATACTGAATAACACTATCTAAACCACGGACCGTTCTATTATTAAAAGTACACAAATATCGCTAACCTTAAAACCAACTATAGATAGCGCACAATATTATGTCGTTTAGAAGTTCAAAAAAAACAAACAAAAAAACAAAAAAACAAAAACAAACATACAATCAAGTCAATACACTAATTGACGATTTAGTCAGTGATTCTTCGTTGGCCGAACGGTAACGGTATTCGTATTATATCTTTTCGTCGGATGTTCTATCCCAATTTCATGTCCCCCGCCGTTTTGAAGAAAGAAAGGGGTATATAGAAATGGGCTGCGTCTTTCCGTCCGTGAGTACGTCCGTACTTCCGTCCTTTCTTCCGTCCATCACAATTCTTGTCCGTTCCATAACTCTGCCATCCATGAAGGGATTTTAGAATAACTTGTAATAAATGTTTCCCATATCATGACGACGTGTCATTTGCAAGACTTAGACCCCTATTCCCAAGGTAAGGTCACACTTGGAGGTCAAATGTTAACAGTGTGTTTTGTGTCCGGTCCGTTACTCTGCCATCCATGAAGGGATTTTAAAATAACTTGTAATACATGTTTCCCATATCATGACGACGTGTCATTTGCAAGACTTAGACCCCTATTCCCAAGGTAAGGTCACACTTGGAGGTCAAATGTTAACAGTGTGTTTTGTGTCCGGTCCGTTACTCTGCCATCCATGAAGGGATTTTAAAATAACTTGTAATAAATGTTTCCCATATCATGACGACGTGTCATTTGCAAGACTTAGACCCCTATTCCCAAGGTAAGGTCACACTTAGAGGTCAAATGTTAACAGTGTGTTTTGTGTTCGGTCCGTTACTCTGCCATCTACGAAGGGATTTAAAAAAAACTTTTCTTTTTACGAAAACTTTTCAGTTATTGCTAGAAGATGAGAATAATATTGTAAAAAGTCATGTTGATCACTTCATAAATGTTGATGTCGCACTTCTTTAAGACAATCAGATGAAGCTCCCTACTCTCTAAACTACACAAAACTCCATATAAATCTCGATTCCTTGCTAATTCAAACTTATGCACAGCAACAAATATTTCCCTACTTTCGACTGCTTATCTTACTGCAATAAAAGACCACGTCAAGAAGTATTCCTCCAAGGTTTATGAAAACTCGGGTGTTAATCTGTTTTAGTTAATCAAGAACACTGGAGATGTTATCAAACAGCTAATAAACAAACAATTCAATTGTTCGACTATAGTATTTATGACATTTTCCTATTCTTTTTACTGATTTACTACATAATCCAATTATAGAAAAAATAGAAGCCTTAATTCAGAAAACATTTGCAAGAGAAAACCTCAGTTATCTGGCATTCTTTTCTACCAGTAAATTTAAAAGATACATTTTATGGAGTTGTAATCAGGTTTGTGAAGCTCTTAGGTTTCTATTAGATAGTATGTTTATCAAATTTGGCAATAGAACGCTACAGACAAGTAACTGGTATCCCGATGGGAACTAACCGCACCCCACTCATTGCTGATTTATTCATATACTGTTATGAACAAGATTTCAAGCTTAGTTTGTCCACTGAGACACAATTTGAAATTCTTGAAGCTTTTAATAGAACATCAAGTTTCTTGATAATATTTTAAACATGGATAACCTATATTTTAAGAAATGGTGAAACGCATTTACCAAAAGTGTTACAGCATGACAAGGATAATACTTCAGATTTAGAAGCGTCATTTTTGGACTTGAATATAACAATTGAGAATAATAATCTAGAAACGAAATTATATGATAAAAGAGACGATTTTAATTTTGAAATTGTCAACTTCCCCGACCTTGATGGAGATGTCTCTTGAGCAACATAATACGGTGTCTATTTCACAACATATCCGTTTTGGAAGAGCTTGCTCAAAGTTAGGGAATTTCAATTATAAAAATTTTCATATCACCAAATTATTATTACAACAGGGTTACCGTTATAATAAACTACGGAAAGCTTTCAGTAACCTTACTATAGATTGTTCGAACTGTTTAAGAAATATGATACTAATCTTAAAGGCACTCGCTACAGTTTTTCTGGACGGGTCGATGTTTACCCCAACACCGTGCCAATTTGGTTTGTTTCTAATCGATGTAGCTCACTGCAGAGCTGGTGCGGTCTTCTGCGCATGCCCGGAAGTGATTATCTAATGTCGCGTACGGCACAAATTCGCAAATTATTGTATGTTCGCATGCATGTAATGTACAAAATGTATAATATACTGACTAAAGGTTAGGGTAAATATCACCATGGTTACAAAATATATACATTTAAAGTACTTTTAGTTCAAATTGCTTCAATCCGACATATACTGGAGTCTGTTATTTATACCAGCGCCCAAACTCTGCATTGAGTCACCATCAAAATGCTTCAGAAACACTTTAAAAGCCGCTTATTAAGAAATCTGCCGTTTGATAATTTTATATATATATTTTAAATACATTTGCTCAAACACTGAAAGAGTATTTCGTACCAACCTGCGTTGTATAAATGCCCGCCACACCCCACCTCGTTGTAATTTGATTTAAGCGAAATCTAATATGGTGACCTATCAATTTTCTTTTTGTTTTAGATTAGGAAGACATAACCAAAGGTATGTGCAGAGTTTGATTAAATTCTATTATGTGAAACTCGATAAAATAGCAGAAGTACCAACTTAAAACTGACAAAAATATGCAAAAATAGCCCTTGGGTCTGCTGAACAAGTATTCCTTCCTTTCCAAAATCATGTTCTTTTGATTTCTCTGAGCATGTTTCAAATAGATATATGGTTTTCCGTTATAAAAATGCTAAGATAATCAAATTTATGCTGATTATTGTACTTTACTGAAATATATTTTAGGATAACAGAAATTTTGAAAAATGTTTAAAATAGCACCATATCTAGGGGCAAATTAAATTGAAACAAAGGTGGTGACATAGTATTTTTATTTCATTTTTCAATACATCATAATATGATCTTTTAATACAAAACATTTTATCAAAATCTATTATTGAGAAAAAAATTACGAAACTGTAGCGAGCGTCCTTAAAACACTTTTAAAACTTGGTCTCACACACCCTTAATTTTATAGAGTTGCTGTTTATTAAATTCGAAAATTTAATAATACACATGTAGTCCTCATTTTAATCAAATATTTGTAAAATTTGTTAAAATAAATATCAAAACAGGAAAATTGTGAAGCACAGTGCTTGTTTTGTGATTGACCCCTCTACAGTTAATCGCATTGATTCCCTATGTGATGGTGCGATGGCTAACAAAGTGTAAGACCCCTTGATGTTTCTCCTAAATCCTACATAGAACGGACGGAGGAAGTTGAATCTTACCTTGCAGCATTCTTAGTCGTGTCTTTAAAAGTTAGTCTCTTGGTGCTCTGACTTCAGACAAGTTGTTGAGTACATTTGTGTAATTATACCTTACATTTACCATAATGTAATGTTTTACTTAATATGATCTGGTACTTTATCGCTAATGTTAGAACCTTTCTCGGCGGAGAATGATTTTATTTACATCTTGTTTTCTAACTTGTTGAAAATAGGGTAATTGTGAGGTTGGCATTCCTTAAACGTGTTTAAACCCACAGTTTCATTTGTTTTGTTTTTTGTTTGTTTTGGGTTTAACGCCGTTCAACAGTATTTCAGTCATGTAACGGCGAGTAGTTAACCTAACCAGTGTTCCTGGATTCTGTAGCAGTACAAACCTGTTCTCCGCAAGTAACTGTCAACTTCCCCACATGAATCAGAGGTCGAGGACTAATGCTATCAGACCCAATATCGTTTATCAAATAGTCACGGAGAACATATGCCCCGCCCGAGGATCGAACTCACGACCCCGCGATCCGTAGACCAACGCTCTACATGCTGAGCTAAGCGGGCTTGCTAATTTCGTTTGTATAGGTTACTACTCGGGAGACGGTGCTCATAATTTCAACTTGTTTTCTGTCTGTCTTGTACTTTGCGTGTGCGTGGCTGTGTGCGAGTGTTTGTCTTTTGTTCATGAGTGACTGCGCTGCTGTGGTTTACGTTGTAGGGTAACTGTGATTAAGCAAAGTGGCATTTTCTATTGAATATTCATACTTGTTCCCCGTTTCCACTACAGTACTCTTCGAATTTCTACTCCCTACTCCTTGCGTCCTCTTTTTCTATATTTTGTATAAAATTAGTATGTTCTTGTTGGATTGTTGAAGCATTCCGTCTATAATTTTTTCCGTTAGATTTCTTTTGTCGTGGGCCTACTTTGTTAATACTTGGCTCTGAGGCTGTGTTTGTGGTGCTTTGTGTTTCCGAGAAATCTACCCTTACCTATTATTGTTTGTTTTTCGATTTTGTTTTTCAGTTATTCCCTATTGACTCCTTATTTGGGTTTAAGCATAGTATTGAATAGAATATAGAGTATAGAATGTTTTTATTCCTTTAGAGAGAATTGACATCTTATTTTTTTTCAATAGGCTATTCTTTACAAAAACTACATATCAAACAAGTATTCCATTTTGTTTTAGCTAAAACATCCAATAAAAGTGTTCACATGCATATTTCATCCCACTTTGGGGACACACCGGATTGGAATCCAAATAATGCTAAATAAGGCAATTCTGCACAGATGAAATATCATTTACTCAAACTAGAACACCCTGGATTGAAAAGAACTACATACATTATTCATTGACTGCTCTGTAAACGATAGAGCTGACACATTGGTCTAGTAAAATTGTCTGATTACGAAACCAGGGCTCAATTAGGATAAGTCTTAACTCGGACCAGTCGAGCACCTGCACGAAGGGATACAAGTCTAAACGTAACGAGTTGTTTAACTTCGCGCAGATGCTCGACTAGCGTGCAAACGACTACCGCGAAGGAAATTATTGCTATCGTAGAGCGACCAAGGGTACGCCCCACCCTTTTTTTGTTTAAATTTGTTCCTCGGATTTTCACCGATCTATCTCAGAAATGGCACCGTGCCTCTAAAAACCGCGGAAATCCGCCAATCCGCAGACAGTTTTCATTCCTGAATTTTAGGAGTAATGTGTGTGTTTGCTTTACACCTGACACACTATAGAACACGGTATGTTTCTTCTGTGTCTTGCGCTATCCTCCAATTAAATTTACTATAAGTCTTTTGGAGGAGCTGCTCATATGATTAAGCAGTTGAGACTATAAAAAAGCTTAAAATCACACAAACATACAAAAATTATGTTGACAAGCTTTAAATAGCATGGAGCTCCTACTACGTAGTCATGGGTCTGAATCTCAAACAGAGGTGACTGAGTACATGCACTTTTCACCAGTTCAGATAAATGGTCATGGCAAAAATCCGTCGTAAGTTCTACTGCCGTACGATTGAAAGTCTGAATACTTTACCTTAAAATGGTAGTTGATTCTAGTTCATTGCCTTACTGGATAAACACTTTTCAACTATAGAACAATTCAAGTGCATGTGTTTAGTTTTGCATATTCAGAGATCCAAGTTCGGGCTACCATGACTTAAAATATTTTAATTAACTGATCATTAAATTAACATATTATGCATTTGTGAAAATGATCTCTTTTGGCTAGAGCATATAGAACTATCTCAGTTTGAAAGTGGTCGTTGGTTCGAATCTTGCTCCGGGTACAAACACTTTCACCATTTAATGTTCCTTTAATAATTTCATACTCATTTGGAGAACCAATGCAAAGTGATTCAAGAAGTTATCACATTATGTTGAAGCTTATGTTGTCACTATAATGTGAACTGTAGTATTATGACCAAAACTATCATCTGTATGATCCAAGGGTACATCAAAAGGGGGTGCTGGACACCAGGCGAGCATATATTTTTACAGACTGAAGATGTCAATTATTCAAAAATGTATTTTTCATCTCACTTTGCACGCACAAAAATATCATTAGTACTCATCACTACTGAAGAGTAGTGCACGGATGACAGTGGGATTTTAAACCCATAATTTAAAGCTAACTGCTTTTTTATTTACAAATCCGGAATATTAAGGCACAATATTTAAATAATATACATCAGGTTGCCCTATTTTTTGGTATGCTAACTTTTTTGTCCATATGGGCATGTTCCTGGAATATGCTAGAAATTCAATGCCCCTGCTAAATGAAAATGCTAGATCATGTCCTGTTCTCTGCAAAGGACATAGCTTGGCAAAAATCAATAAGTAGGCTATTATGGTCTAGGGTAGTGCGGGGGCCTGTTTCATCTGAACATTTTCTTTAAACGCAGCTACATTCTGGGGTTATTTTGGAACAAAATTGTATAGAATTAGGAAAACAATTCTTATACATGACATTGTGCTTTTTAAATGGATTAATTGCAAATATCTAAAATAGCAATACATATAAAATAACAATATTTTTTTGTACTTTGGGTGTATATAAATATAGAGAATGGCAAGATGAAGCTTGACAGCCAGTTATTATCTGGCCGATTGATTATGGACATACGAGTTTGTAAATAAATTCTGTTGTTGTTATTCTTTACAATTCAAATTAAATAAGAACTCTTTTTATCATCGACAGGTTTTAAAGACATAATTCTGTATAATCTGATATATGTTTAATTAATTAAATCGCGAGTATACATAGAAATAACATATAACATAATATATATTAAAAAACAGAGACAAATATCAAACAGGGAATGCCACGCACAAAAAACGCAGCCTCCCCAAAACGAAACCCACAGCACGCAGACGTGCACACCACCCGCACACACACACATACACGCGCACACACACAAAGCCAATACACCAGAAACACACACATACACATAGACGCGCACATACAAAGCCAACACATTAGGACAAAACGAACAAACAAAGGAACACAGTGGGGCACCGCCTTGGAACGGTCAGTGGCAAAAACTGGGGAGCTTAAACCGGTTTACGGTGCGCACCCAACCTCACTATTACCACGCACCATGTTCCAAAGACACGGGACAGTGTAAGTAAAAGTAATCCCCTACAGGTGAATCTCTAACACACGTAATGGAAACAAAAAGGCATGGCATGTAAAACACAAAAATGTTTGTGTATAAATATATAAAAAGCAAACCTTTAGAACCAAAAACGTATGTACTCAATGCCTTTTCAGAAGACAGAGCAACAAGAGAAACACCCTTAAGGGCCCGACGAAACAGGCCAGAAGACAGATATCAAAACAGTTCAGTCCTGGTAGGATTTAAAAACTGCTTATCATAGAGTCCTCCCCCTCTTCCGTCAGACACAATCAAAGAGGAAAGCGTAGTGTCCAACTGTAAACGGGTTGAACACTAAACATGCGGTATGTCTCAAAACAGTTGGGTCGTAACCTCTTTTAATAAAACGTTTTATAATTTTACCAAATACATTTGGAAAATTACCATGACCCAAGATCTTACGAAGTTTGTAAACCACATCCCCATAAAAAACTGGTTTAGAAATACCTTCTCGCAGAAGTGTCTTTAAATTACTATTGAATTTTAAAACTAAATCAGAATTACGATAGTAAAATTTAGCAAAATATTTACGCAATTTGTAATAACGGTAGCCTTGCTAAAGAAGTTTACTTGTAATATATTGATTACGTACATTGAAATGCTTGACATGACTACACGCTCTGGCAAACCGAATTAATTGAGAAATATATACCCCGTAGGATGTAGCCTGAGGTACATCCAAATCCAAATGGGGAAAATTTACAATACTAAAATTAAAATCATCCCTGTCATAAATTTTGGTATGTATAATATTGTCACAAATAGAAAGATGGTAATCTAAAAATGAAGCATCAGTATCCGAATTGTTAGTTTTAATTAACTGAAGCTCCCTAGGATAAATAGTACCCACCAATTGACCAAAAAACGGATTATCCATATTAAGAATATCATCCAGATAGCGTGATGTATTATTAAATGCAGTTATAATATCTGCCTGCATAGATACATAGATATAATTTACCATAAAAAGGATTGGTAGAGGTAAGTTCTACATCTAAAATGTTTCGTTATAGATAATGCATCAGATAAAGATCCAAACTCATCTTAAAAGTTTATAATTCGAGCCTATTTTCAGTCTTATGACATCCACTATATCGGCTGTACTTGCGTAGAACAGGTTTGTACTGGAACATAATCCAGGAACACTGGTTAGGTTAAAGGTCACCTGTTACATAAGTGAAAAACTGTTGAAAAAATACTTTAAAAACAAATAAACTATCTCGGCTGAGACAAGATCAGGTAGGGATTTTCAGGCTTGCAATAATCAGACTTAATGGTATGATGACAAGTGGCCAATAGAGGAGATGTAGTGTTACGGGGTTCGGTAGGTCTATGTTACAGTGAAACTGAAAAAGACACAGGTTATCATGAAGGTAATACATCTATAAAAACTGAATGACAATGTTGCTGAAATTGATGTGGGCTGACTCACTGATGATGCACATTTCGCTCGTAGTAAAGTTATTGGTTGGAATGTATGTCAATTTCTTGTGTGATTGCATACAAATAAGAAGTAAATTTAGTTAACGAAATCTCCTTACCCATCACAGACAACAGATACAAGCTTTATTACGACAATTTTGTTAAAATGTTGTTATATAAGACGCAGACTTCTAATATCTGTTACAATCTGGAATTTAAATAATGCTATGCCTATTTCTAAATATTCTGATATACATAATCAATTACGCTGAGAGTAGAAGAAGATAAATGAAAATGCAGATATTGTTTACAATATTGTCACATCATGGGACAGTCTACAGTTTGCAAGTCTAAAATGCTGGGAATTAATCTTTGTTACGCGTGTCAAAATTATCATCAAATATATCGCAAAAAAAAAAGATTTTTTAAACCCAAATGTTTGTTATCGTTTGATATTACAATGTGACGAAACAAGGATAACATTATCCAACTTATGTGGTCACAAAGTTTGGCAACGTTTCTGTTATATACATGCAGGTATTGTTACATATGTATTCAAATGTAAATTTTGATAAACTTTAAATGGCCGCGTGAGGGGGATTGTGAAAGAAAATTCTAGACTTCTTTTAAAGCATAGTTACTACTGTTATATTTACAACTTCTTATCTTATCTCATTTCATCTCATCTCATCTCACCTCACCTCAACTCACCTCACCTCACTTCACCTCATCTCATCTCATCTCATCTTATATTATCTTATTTTATCTTATAGGGGAGGTAAAACTCGCTTGTAAAAATAATAGGGGGCAGAGGGGTAGGGCAAAGTTTACATCTACCTTTATTTCAAGGTTTGCTTACAGTAACAATGTGATTGTCAGTAAATGTATATATGTCAAACAACTTCAGCAATAAAGCAATAAGAAATTCATCAAAAAGAATGTAGGTCAAGCTTGATATTCAAGGTCAAATGCCAAATTTAACCTTGAAATCACAAATATGGTATATTTAAAATCAATTTTTATTCTTCAAAAATAGTTTCTTATCATATGTCAGTCATATATATATTTTTTTATGTGTATATATCAGCCAAAGTCAACAATGCAAACCTTATCGCAAAAAGGCAAGGTCAATCATGATAACTTGAGGTCAAAATTCATTTTCATCCGGAAAAATGAAAAAAAAAACCTTTATTTTTTTCAGGCATAAGTCAGCAGTGCAGATGTAACTACTAAACTGCCAAGGGTAAAGCTATTATCAAAGGTCAAAGGACGATATATGATAAGCAATGAAAAATGGCTCCCTAAATTATTAGAATATGAAAATTCCATAATTAAAACTTTAACTGTCTAGCACAAAAAAAGATCATAATCGTTAAAACTATGACTTTAAAAAACTTCAAAACCAAGTTATTTGAACGACTACTCAGACCTTAAAAATTCGACTTTCACCGTTTTCACACGCGATTTACACACTACATGCTTGATTTTGATTGTGAGCCGGACCTGGTGTCAAGCTGGAGTGTTGCTGGAAAACAAAGGTTACTAAAATACTTAATTTTAGACAAACAAATCCGCTTGACACCCAGTCCGGTTCATATTGATTGTTTTTTCCCACTTTTTTCGCAAGTTTAAGCCCCACTTTTCTTTCAAGGAAACGCACTCATCTGTAAGCAACCGAACATCAAACAAATACCCGGTAGTTTTGTTCTATTCATGAAACTGATAACTAAAAGTTATTTTTAAATGTTTAGAGCCGAGTTTAATGCATATGGACATTTTGATGATCAGTTGCATGTTTTACATCAGAATCAACTGTAATTTGGAATTATATTAAAGTTGATTTTTTAAGAGGCATTTTTAAAGAAAGAATAAAGTGTAATTATAGTTGTTTAAAAAGTTAATTGTTGTTGTTAGCTTGTTCACGTAAATGTTATAGAGATAAGAAAGATAACTCATGCGCAACGCAACTAGTACATGTAGGTAGTTCATTTATGTAAAAAGTATGACGTAGTTTGTATGAGCCTCTGTGAGGCAATCGGTACGCACGGTATGCCTGGTGTCAGTGGTATGCGAGATCGATTCCCGACAAATCCCGTAAACTTATTTTTTTGTCAATAACGACAGAACATACTATTTTGATCATGAACAACTTTGATGGTGATTTTAAAATAATATTTTTAATTGTAAGTTGCAAGTTCAAAACTTTAAAGCCATTTAACCGCTCTATCTCTATAATTAGTCAAGTTAGTCTTTTACTGTATATCTGTGATTAAGTTATAAGCATGTGTTCTTGTGCTTTATTTTGACGTATGAATAAAAGTAAGTCAACAACTCAGACTTTACTCATCAATTTTAAAATGCTCCGTTTCATCGAATAAGCGTAGAGTGCAGAGTCAATTAACGTCACTGACATGTCATTTACGGTGTGTAATATTTCATTATATAAACACAAATTTAAATACATATAAAATCATTTTAAAACACAATAGGCTATATATTTGTGTTTAAAGAATATCTAAAATATCGCAAGACGCGTAATCTTATTATAAATCAGAACTTTTATTTTTATAATAATGTATTGTTTTGTCGATTGTGATTTGTTTTGTTTTGCGTTTTAACGCCGTTTTTCAACAGTATTGCAGTTATGTAAAAGCGGGCAGTTAACCTGTTCCTGGATTCCGTACCACTTAAAACCTGTTCCCTGCAAGTAATTGTCATCTTCCCAACATGATCTGGAGATGGAGGACGAATGGTTGTAGTCACAAAATCCCTTATAAAATCAGCACAGAGAACACAAGTCTCGCCCGGGGATGACGAAATGACGATCCCGCGATCCGTAAACCTGCGGTCTTCTTATTGTGCTTGTGAAGCAAGCTCTACAACTTAACTTACCAATATTTACTTAACCCAATCCTTCCCACACTCGAAACAGACACGGATTAGCTAGGCCCTCTGTTCTACATTTTTGAAATGAATAGTAATTAGTCTTAAAATAAGGCACATGTTCATCGATGATAAAAAGTTCGTAGGTGTTGTGTTTTCTCTTTCTTTTTTTCTAGAGTAACAGTAATGATTTCTAAATATTCGGGGAATGTATATACATGTATTTGAGGTGTCACAAGGAGATATGGATGTTTTGTGAAACTAAAACGTGCGCACGTATTTGTTACTGCGTGCGCACGTAATATCTAATACGCGCCCACCTTATGAGAATAAGTTATGTATTAGTATAAAAATACCTGTGCACGTATTGGTATAGAAAGAACCTCTGCACACGTAACACTGGGCATGTTGGAAAGCTTTCTATCGCGATCACTTATTAGCTATTACGTGCGCACATGCGAAGATGTTTCTTACACTAACACGTGCGTACTGAGCAATTTATCCGTTCTTTATCGTTGCAGCCGTTTCGTCTCGAATCTATGTAGAAAGCTAACTTCCGCTTTCGATTCGAGGAAAGGAAAAGCAATAGTCCAGAGGAAAGCCAGGTCATCTGTTTCATTCTGCTGTCAAAAATAACCATTTTTGTCGAAACAAACACAATTTGCCACCATTTTGTGTTTGATATTTTTATAAGCGTGACGTCACAATGGCGTCTCTCTATCCAGTTAGCGTGTTTTGCATTTATACTTGAAATGGGTTAGAAATGAAAAATAACAGAAAAAAAATTACGTCCGGAAAGAAATCTTTAGTATTGTCACTTACGAAACTTTCATTAAGTCCAGAAGGCGCAGCAAGTCCAAGTTGCGCAGTACTTTAGGAAAGGAGCAAATCCAGAAAGTCCAACGGGCCCATAGAGCGCAGCAAGTCACAGCTGTGCAGGAAGCCCAGTAAGAAGAGCAAGTCCTGTAAACGCAGCAAATCAAGGTTGCACAGCAATACCAGTAAGAAGTCCGGTAAGTGCATCAAGTCCAGGTTGCGCACGAGTCCAATAAGAAGAGCAAGTCCAGTAAACACAGCAAGTACAGGTTGCACAGAAAGAGGAGTAAATCCAGTAAGCGCAACAAGTCTAAGTTGCGCAGCAGGTCAAATAAGAAGAGCAAGTGCAGTAAGCTCAGCAAGTCTAGATTGCAAAGCAAGTCCAGTAAGAGGAGTAAGTTCCGTAGGCGCAACAAGTCTAGGTTGCGCCGCAAGTCCCCAGCAAGTCTAAGTTGTTGTGTAACAAGTTCAGTAAGAGGAGCAAGTCAAAGTTGCCCAGCAATTCTAGTACGTGCAACAAGTCCAAGTTGCGCAGTAATTCCAAGTTGTGCAGCAAGTCCAGTAAGAGGAGCAAGTGCAGTAATCGCAACAAGTCCAAGTAGTGCAGCACGTCCAAGTTACGCAGCAAGTCCAACAAGAGCAGCAAGTCCAAGTTGCGCAGCAAGTCCAAGTTGCACAACGTATTTAGAGAGTGTCGCAAGTCCAGGTAAATCTAGTAAGCGCAGCAAGTATTATAAGTGCAGCAAGTTGAAGTACCATAGTAAATCCAGGAACCACAGTTATTACAGTAGTAAATTGCTTGGAAGATACCTGATATATTGTCACCTTTGATAGTAAACCCAAAAACTTGACAAGTTGGTGGCTCGTCCGGGATTTTCTTTAATTTGTTCTACAGCTATCAATAAAAAGTAAGATGTATTACGATGAATAGTTTAGACTTGGAGACAGACTTGGGTTGTCCGGTTGAGACTTAGGTACTTTTCCTCCAACACAAGAAAGAAGAATGTATAGCAAGTAAGAGCTCAACGTCGTGATGAAGACAGAAGACAAATAGAAATGAACTTTGAAATACAGATGAAGGAGAGAGAGGCAGAGGCCGAGCGTTTGAGATCCAACACATTAGACAGTACTGACACAAGTTAAATGTTAAGTTCTAAGATTCATAAGTTTTACAAAGAGCATGATAACATAGACGGTTATCTGTAAAAGGTTTGAGAGATATGCCAAAAGTCAAAACAGGAAAGAGGATAGTTTGGACATAGGTCACAGTAACTTTTAACTGAAATGGGACTAGAGGTTTATACCAGAATGCTACTAAAAGAGGCTTGTTTTCCTGTAATGCACTCAAGAAAGCGATTCTAAGAAGGTATCAATTGACTGAAGAGAGATTCAGATCTAAATTTCGGCGAAGTAAACCGGAACCAGGAGAGTCAGTCTGCAAATTCGTGGCAAGATTGAAGAGTTACTTTAATCGCTGGTCTGAATTGGCTGGAATAGAAAAGACGTACGAATCCCTTTGTGATCTAATGATAACAGAGCAGTTGATCAAAGTTTGCTAAAAGAGAGAGTACCAAAGTCGATGGATGATATGACGCGTCTTGCCGAGCAATACATAGAGGCACTTAAGGAAATGCCTTTCATCAGTGTCTAAGAACTTCGTACCACAAAGGAAGCACAACGTCGGTAGTAACGATCCGTTCAGTAGAAAGACAGATGCAAAGAGTCGGTTGTGAAAGGTTTGCTTTATTTGTAATAAAGCAGGTCTTTTAACGCGAGACTGTAGACAAGGCAGCAAGATTCCAGTACCGAATAATTGCTTTATTTGCTATAAAGCCGGACATATAGACAGATTGTAAACAGATGAGATCAGTTCCGGCAAAGAGTGAATATAAGTTAGCAGCGGTGTGCTTTCAAACGGAAGAAGAAAACAGCCATTGAAAAACAACACAGAAGACGGTAAATTGAAGTTAGCAAGTGGGGAAACAGTACCAATTTTTGCAAGAGTTTGTATCATTAACATTTTAGAAGAGGAGAGGAACTTAGAGGTAAAGAAAGGATCTGAAGGAACCAAAAACGTGAAAGTATTGCGGGACACTGGATGCGAATTAGCCGCTGTTACAAGAGAATTAGTAAATAAAGAACAGTTTTAGGCAACGAAATATCATGATCATCATTGACAGGGATGCCAAAATTGTATCTATGGCAAAGATCTGGGTTTACATACCATATTACTCTGGATAACTTGAAGCAATGGTACCAAAATCATTGATTTATGATTCAGTTCTGGTGTACTCGACGAACCTGATCCTGTATGGATAAAGATGAACGTAGATAAATCAATAGTTGCTGTAATGACGAGAGTAGAAAAGCAGAGTAACCATTGAAAGCACTGAATGTTCCAAAACCTTCTTGTGATACAGAAGTTGATGTGGAGACGTTGCAGACATCACAGAAAGAAGATAAAACTTTGTATAATTGTGGGATTTAGCAACGAAAGAATGTATGTTCGAAACCAAGGGAGGTGCTAAATGCAAATATTCCAATAGAAGTAGTGTTGTATAGGATATATATTCAGACGAAAGGCCCCTGTGATTATGAAACAAAACTGACTGCCGTTCCATCAAACATGCGGAGTTGGAACTTGTTCACGAATCCATTGCTGGAGGACACTTATCAACCAAGAAAACAAAAGACAGGATATAGTCCAGTTTCTACTGGCCGGGGATTACAAGTGAAGTTAGACGAACCCTTCCACAGAGTAGCCAAAGATTTAAAAGAACCAATCGCACCAGTATCTGACTGCGGGAACAAATATATATATCTGATATATATGTATATATATTAACAGTTTTTGATTATGCTACACGGTATCCAGAAGCAGTGTCGTTACCACGAATTGATACAGAAAGGGTAGCACAGGCACTTCTTGACATAATTTCCAGCGTAAGTCTCCCAAGTGAAGTTTTAAGTGACAGAGGCAGCCAGTTTACATCCGATCTTATGAAAGAAGTAAGTCGTCTTGTATCAGTAAAGCAACTCTTCACTTCCCAATACAACCCGTGCAACGAATCATATGAGCGTATGAATGGGGTCCTGAAAAGCATGTTGAAAAAGATGTGCCAGGAAAGACCTAAAGATTGGCATCGATACCTTCATTCTTATCTTTTGAATAAAGAATATCAACCCGAATGTGTACCATGTCAAACACCGCCAACTATTAAACATGTTTTAATCGACTGTGTGGACTTTGCTACACAACGAAGTACATATGATGACGTTCAATCTTTGAAAGAGTTATTTGAAAAAGTTGAGTCGGAAATATTTTATTGTTTTTAAAGCAGACAGGAATTTATCAAACAATCTAACATTTCATATTTTTATTTACATCTTTTGCTATATTATTATTTTTGCAGCAGATATTTTAACACATACATATATACATTGTTACATAACTGATTTTAGATATGCTTTACATTTTTACATGGATGATTTTAGATATGCTTTACAATATGCATAGTGTGCTTTATATTTTTACATGGATGTTTTTAGGTATGTTTTACTTTTTTAAGAAATGTTTCTGCTTTACTGTTAGCGTTTGCAATATGACTTCTCGGCGATATATGACCATTTTGTGTGGATTCGCCGAAAAACCCAACTCACTCACTCACTTCAGCACAGGATTCTCTCCGTTTAAACTTTTGTATGGAAGAACAATGCGTGGACCAATGCAAGTACTAAAAGAAATATGGACAGTGAAAGAAAATCCTGAGAAGCATAACACATATCGATATGTACTCAACTTAAAACAACGGAAGAAACGTGCAAGATAGCAAGAGAATGTCTGAATAGAGCTCAGAAGACAAACAAACAAACGTTATTACGACAAGAAAGCTCGTTACGATTGTTACAAATTGGCGACAAGTTTCTGCTTCTACTTCCGACAGATAAGAACAATAGGATGTTACAATGAAAAGGACCTTATGAAGTTGTTGAGGTTGTAGTAGATTACAGAATAAAAGTTGTTGACAGTAAAAGAACGTCCCGTATAGTTTGATTAAGGATGACTACCCGTAATAGACAACTTGATAATGTAAGCTTTGAAAATATCAAACGATAGAAATAAGCTGCATATTGACAAGTTATATAGTGACAGAAGTTCTCAAAAATTTTCTTTAGATTACCTCCCCTGATAATTTTGGTTTTTCATGAGTTATCTCCCCTGAAAACTAGAAAGAAAATAATTTTCTCATTTTCCCTACGGGGAATTTTAGATTTCTTTTTGATATTTGTATCAGAATCATATAATGCAGCTTTCTACCGCATAATTTTCTCGAAACTTAAGCTCAGATTCTCATAATCAAAGAAATTATATATTTCCCATAGGCATCAATGTTAACTTCAATACCGATTATCTCCCCGAAAAATGATAAAATTCGAAAAATCTCTCGATGAAACGTTTCTAATTTTGAATGTCTTTGAAGTGACCAAATTTCATTTAAATATTACCATCCAGTTACAAGATATGAAATATGGCTATTACACCATTTTATCCTTAAGAAGTACGAAGAACACCCGGAAACGACTGCAGAAAATGTGGTAATAATAGAGGATGACGATGAGATTCAAGATGGAGAAATTGGTGATGACAGTCTCCTTGAATTTCTTATATACACAAGTTGTGAAACTTTTGGTGAAGTCAAGGTTTGTGAAAGACTCACTCGGAAACAGAGAAAACAAGTCTTAGACCTTCTCTAAGAATTCCGTGATCTGTTTTCTGAAGAAACCAGGAACAACGTCACTCATACAGCATCATGTTGAATTAATTGATCGGAAAGCAGTTCGGGTGAAGCAGTACCCAATACCCTACGCCAAACGTCAAGATGTCGAAGATGAGATACAAAAGATCTGTAAAGCTGATTTTAAGAACCTCTGTTTCTGAATACAATGCTATTGTAATTGAGAAGAAGAAAGATTCTGTGCCGATTTTAGACGTGTGAATATTACAACAAATTTGATACCGAACCTACTGACGTGGCGTGAACGACAACTTGTCTAAACTTAAAGATGATCAGTTCTTTACAAAGATTTACTTTTGTAAAGGTTACTGTCGGAGTATCAGAACATTCTCTACTGACAGAGGAAGTTACCAGTTTAAAAAAAATGCCATTTGAAATGATCAAATCTGGTGCCACTTTCAACCGTATGATGAGAAAGCTGCTAGCAGGATGCAACCATGTTGACAACTATGTCGATGATATGATAGGACATACAACTACTTGGAAGATTATCTTGTAATGTTACGCGACCTCTTTTAAAGAATAAAGGAAGCATGTCTCACAGTAAAACCATTAAAATGTTTGATTGGTTTTAACAATGTCAGAATTACAGGACATATGGTTGGGAATGGAATAGTTCAAATGGAAGAGGAGAAAATGTGTCGCATTAGACAGGCCGCGGTTCCAAGAACTAAAAGACAAGTGAGAGTCCTCTTAGGATTAGCGGGATACCACAGAAAGTTCATACCATCATTTGCCGTTATTGCCACTAACTGTCCATATTGAGAAGAGACAGCCGAATTGTGTTAAATATGAAGCCACATAAGACAGTGCCTTTAACATCTTGAAGGATCAACTCACAAGAGCGTTAATTCTTTGACTTGCAGATTGTTCTAGACAGTTCATTTTACAGTGTGTTGCTTTAAGTACTGGTATCAGAGCAGCAGTACAAAGAAGGGTTCGACTGCAAAAAGCTGCTTAATCGTGTAAGTAAAAACTCTGTTGGCGAAAGGGAATGCCTCGCCATAATATTCGGAATAAAGAAATTCAAGAAGTATCTTTATGGGAAGGAATCCATCATACACAAGGACCACAACTCATTTTCCTATATCCAAACATCCGCATCAGAATATTAGTCAGACGGGCGTTGTTTTTACAGTCGTAATATATTCCGGATTGAGGCAATTAAAGGATCAGAATAATTTTTTCATATTATTTGAGCAGACAAGATCAAGAATGTGAAGACAGCCAAAGAAACACTTCCAAATCAACAGAAGACATGCGAGCGGAATAGATTTTATGATATTGGCGATAATAGGGAATACGGAATACTTCTTTCGAAATGGGCTGTTGTCAAAAATAACCAATTCATTTGTCGAAACAAACACAATTTTCCGCCATTTGTTTTTTTTCTATTTGTTATTTTTATTTGCGTCACGTAACAATGGCGTCTCTCTACCCGGTTCGCGCGTTTTGTATTTATACTTAAAATGGAATTGAAATAAAAAAAACAAAACACATAACATAGGGCCTGAAAGAAACCTCTAGTATCGTCACTTACGAAATTCAAGAGTTTAAGCAAGTCCAGCAGGCGTAGCAAGTCTAAGCTGCGCAGTATTTTAGGAAACACATCAAATCCAGCAAGTCCTACAAGTCAAGGTTTCGCAGCAAGTCTAGGTTGTGCATTAAGCCCAGTAAGAAGAGTAAGTCCTGTAAACGCAGCAAAGCCAGGTTGCAAAGCAAGTCCAGTAAGAAGAGCAAGTCCAGGTTGCGCAGAGAGTCTAGTAAGAAGAGCAAGTCTAGTAAGCGCAGCAAGTACAGATTGCGCAACAAGTCCAAGTTGAGAAGCAAGTCCAGTAAGCGCAGCGAGTCCAAGTTGCGCAGCAATTCCAAGTTGTGCAACATGTCAAGTGAGAGGGGCAAGTCCAAGTTGCGCAGCAAGTCCAGTAAATGCAGCAAGTCAAAGTTGCGCAGAAAGTCCAAGTAGCGCAGCAAGTCTAGCAAGAGCAGCAAGTCGAAGCTGCGTATCAAGTCCAGCTTGCACAATATATAAATAGAGAGTGTAGCAATTCCAAGTAAGTCTAGTGAGCGCAGAAAGTCGAATATAGTTTTTTCATAATCAATTTATGCTTTGTAATTCTTTGTTTATACCGTTCTAATGAATTATAATCATGACAGAAATAATCAAATATCTTCTTGTACGCATAAAAATGTTACTAGTTTGGTATATAACAGGTCGTCTTATATAAATATATATGTCGTGTATACTGGGGATTGTGTAACACCATGTGCCGCTTTAGTGAAAACTCGATAATTTCCTTTTGCTGATAAACAATAACCGCCGATATAATAATAATGAAAAAGGTCAAACAAGTGACAGTGCTTTAATATTTATATTTATTTAAAACTGTAAACTGATTTTACTATAAACGCGCAACAACTGCAACTAATATATAGCATAATCAAGTAAAATCAAGTAATATTCTTTCATTTATAACCCAAAATCTTTTGCAGGAAATCGGAAGCATTTACGTTACATATCTAAAGGCATTTCTGCGGGGAAACTGCATGTGTCTTTCATGTCACTCCTACCGTAATGATCTAACATACGCCTATGTATATTATGTGCTTCTCATATCCATATTATAGTTTCGTGTGAAAGGTAACGTTTTTGATTTCATCCAAGAAATTAAGTTGAATGAACTACATAGATATGTTCACGTCAGTTATCATACCGATCTAATTGGGTTCCGGCGACGCTTCTGCGGGTACTTGTTTTAGTTCAGTGGTAATTGATTTAATAATATTCAACTCGAAATTTATCTATTCAAGTAAAATGACCATCGTTGTTTCTTCCGCTTACTTGACGAACATAATTCATAAATTTAGATAAAATATCATCGAAAGTAAGAGAAATAGAAACTTGTAAGACAAAGTCCTGCCTTCTGATGTTTCTTATTATTTATCCAACGAAGATTTGTTTTGTACGAATGTTATACAACAAGAAGTACATTCCGTATATGAAACAAAACACACTTAATATGTAAGAAGATATAAAAGCAAAGGCGTTTTTAAAAGTCATTTCATCAAGTGTGTGCAGTAACTCGCTTAATTACTATCAATCCAAAAAACGCAATTTTGTCTCTATGTTGCTATAGTAACGCATATGAAACGAAGGTTTCGGCTTTTAGTTTTAGAATTTTTCTAGATACGAATTCAAACAAAATAGGACATACTAGTTAGCGAATCAGCCTAATAAAGTTTGTAGATTTAAAAAAAAAAAAGAAAAAAAAAACAAAAAAAAAGAAAGAAAAAAAAAACACATCTTATTTCTTAAAGTAGTTTTTAGTCATCTTTACATGAAAGAGTTATCTCCCTTGTTCATGCACAATCATTCTGTCTCAGAAGACAAAATAAAAAAAAATATTTCAAGAAGTTGAATCACTTTGTATTGTGACGAAATACGATTTTCAAGGTTACGCAATGCAAACTAAAATATATTGCAAAATAGTTTTCTTACCCCTATTCTAAATGATCGAATATCTTTTCAGCGTAATTCTACGATAGACGTAATGATCACTTAATTGTTGTTCATTACCGACGTCTGGTTACTATATCTTTTCTTATTTAAACATTATAGTTAATTACTAAAGAAATGGTGTTATTTCACATGCATTTTTAGTGGGGGCATTTTTTGGTTCTTATCATATCCAGTCCTTTGTGTCAACATCGCATGAATAGTTTCCTGTTGCAATATAACAGATATTTTTTATCATTATTAGTAATTGCTGGTGATTGATTGTAATGTATATATGTCCCACAATGTCAGTAAAAGAGATCGTCTAAAATGAGTCAAGGTCGAATGTGATATTATTGTTCAAAGGTCATTTACAAGTAAAAGAATGAATTAATAGTTTTTTAACTTTTCTCTTTGTTAATAATATCTTGTCGATATTAGTCAATAATAACAATTCATTTTAATGTATAATTGTTAGACGATTTGGTATGCAGATCCGATCTCAAAACATTCAAGGTCAAACATATGATATCAATGGTCAAAAGTACAAAAATGTGTAAAATGTTGAAATAGTATCACCTTTGTGTAATAATTTTATTGTTTAAAAGTATTTGTTTGATCATTTTAATATTAGCAACTGATCGTTGTTTATCTTGCTGTATTTGTTTGGTCATTTTAGTATTAGTAACTGATCGTTGTTTATCTATATATATAATACGATATCATAGAAAATATTATAAAAAAAACAAGGAAGTTATTTTCGAAAATAAGTCAAGGTAAAACCTGGTATTAAAGGTTTTGGTTCATTTTTTTTTGTAAAAATTAATATATAGCATACTTACTCATGTATTTGTTCAAAAATAGCGTTTTCTTCTTTATTTTTGAAACAACATACACATAACGTGTACAACAAACTTTTACATGTCAAATACATGGATTAGAAAAGAAGCTGGTAGCTTATATAAATTCCTTTTCCAAGAAGATCCCATTGACTCGCAGTTTAGAGCGTGGGTATAAGCTTAACTCGGAATTCAATACATCATCTGTCCCAGAGACTGACACAGCTGAAGGGTCTTCATCAAACACAGTAAGTGAAATTGTGCGAAAAATGGAAAAATAGGATGTATTTATTATGGACTTCTTACGACTACACCACGGAAGAATATTTTTACCGAGTTACTGCTATATAACTTTTAAATATTCTGAATAGGCTTCAAAAGGAATGCTAGTTGTAAAGGAACGAAAATCAATAGCTGCTGAAAACAAAATACTGCCTAGTTACTTGAAATATCAGCTCTTGCGGATTATTGCAAACACATCACAATAAAGATATTCGACAGTTCCTTGAAATGGTGAGCTTTTATTTATAGTTAGCAATTTATTTCAATAGATACATGTCAAGCAATGTCAGAAACATTAGTCAAGGTCAAACCTAAAGGTCAAAGGTCATTTTCAGTAAGCAATGCATATCCAATTCCAAGAAAAGTGATTGTGTCACAAGATGGTCGAACCGGGGACAGAAACTACAGGGTCACTCATTACAATATTTACAAGTTTATTTACAGAAAATAATGATGTTTTACACTGAATGGAAAAAAAACTAAATAGAAAAAATACAAACAAAATTGAGCTTAAAATCCAAATTTCTAAAAGATGTTCATTTCTATTAATTACAGTTGACTGTCCTTGCGACGTTTTAACAGATGTTTATTTTTACTTAAAACTTCAAGTAGCACTAAGAACTAATCTCTGGTGAAATTATGACTCCTTTTTGGCTTCCCATGTCCGGTGTTTGTAGGTGTCTGCATCCCTGAGTTGTCTCAGTTGACTATAAAAATAAGCGTCTTGGCGGTTTAGGCACAACCATGGGACGAAGCATCTCTGCGCTTGGAAATCACATCCAGGCCAGTAAAGTAAACCTCGGGTATAGGACATCCGGGTCGTGACATCACAAGGTAAGAATTTGTCTGGTGGAAGAAGCTAAGATATATAACATATGGTAAGCAAATAAGGGCATAAATCTGCTCCTTTCGGTACACCATACCTCCGTAGGCTCCCATAAATAATACGTGCTACTTAAACAAAAATACGTGCTACTAAGTTCATACGTCACATGAATACAATACGTCACTTATAACTTCCATTATTTCTCAAATTGATTACTTACTAGTCTAAAGTTAAAGTATGAAAAATATATGAAAAGATTGTGATGAAAAAATATAGATAAGATGATGATAAACTGCAGCTATTATCTACAACTACAAATTAACAAAATGCAATGCAAATTATATGTAACACAATAGCTGGTATGAATGCAATATCAACTAACATACAACAAAACGGCAATTGATATGCAATATACTAGCACACAGTAATTTTAAATTGCTTTTAAATATTAAATACACGGAACTATACTTGTCAACACATACATTTATACATTACAATGCAATGCAGAACCGGCGTTCAATAATTTACAACGAAAAAAATTACATACCCTGAAGTCCCGAAAATAAGCCGCGGCTTATTTTAAATTTTCGTAAGGATTTGATGGCTTATTATCGAGACCGGCTTATTTTTGAGTCCGGCGAACTGTTGAGTACACATATTCAGTAACAGTTTTTAAAACAGGCGTATTTTCGAGTACAGAAATACTGAAAATATGGACGTCGGTAAATACTTATACTATTGACATGCCAGTCTTGTTACAATTTGTTACAATTTCTTAAAGAAAATAATCTGATGCTAACAGATAATTACCCGTTAAAAAGTTTTGTCATGCCTAACAAACAAACACACCTATAATTTAATTGGCCAACGGGTATGAATAACTTACACAATACGTGATAAACACTGCATTTTGTAATAAAGACCGGTTATGTTAATTAGTAGAAATGACGTGACAAGAAACGTTTGATGCTTTTAAAGTTTTAACTTGTCCTGGGTTTTAAAAATCAGCAAAACTTGCTTTCATTGTTTTTATTCCAAAGTTTGTTTTATATGCTATTACATGTGGAAATCTTTCTGCTATGTACACGTTGCTAACTTTTGCTATCTTATATGAAGTCATAACAAAGACATTGATACTATTACTAATACAAAATCTGAACGGCTTATTTTTGAGAGCGGCTTATTTATGAGCTCTTTTTGCCTGTAGTGAAATTGTGGCTTATTTTTGAGACCGGCTTATTTTCAAAACCGGCTTATTTTCGGGATTTTAGGGTATACGTTTTATGACAGAAAGTAGTTGCTAATTTTTACGTTACACAATTTCAAATAAAAATTTTACAACTTACACAAATAAAGCATTTTACATACCTCGTTCGAAATAAATAATTTATAATGCCAGAAAAGTATCAAATACAAGGCTGACATACCGAAACTAGCTAATCTGTTGCCAAAAGTAAAAGTTTTACAAAGTTATGTAGAATAAACAAAAAATTTCTAAATAAAAATCGTAATTCAAAGATTATACAAAAATATAACAAATAAATTTCTTACCTCGATCGAGCAAAATTTTATTTCTACCAAGTATATAACAGTGACATAATGTTGTCTCAAGACTGTAATGACGTGTTCGCTAAGGATATCTAGTCCAGTCTATTTGTATGGTAATGTCCCGCCAAATATTGGATTTTCACGGGATTCACGTCATAGCCATGAACACATGCTATATTGGCGCGTATGTAAAAGTGAACAATTGCCCGTTACAGTGGTTTTGGAGATAAAAACATAAACTACTGAAGTTTAAAAAAATATCAACTTCCTAATTACTGAACAGAATTTAGTAAAATTTACATGGAAATTTAAGTTATAAAATACAGAAAAAAAACATGACAGGTATTTTGTGCATAAAGTCTGCCACTTACGTCATTACCTCAAAAATTTACAAAAAAAGATACCTGCATGTAAACTACAGATACGTTGGGGCCCGTATGTCAGTTTGTAACAGATTGATAAAGCTTCTATCAGAGTTAAAAGGTCAAATCTGTGTGAAAGGTCGCAAAGTAGCATTTTTTTTTGTGATATATTATTATTATTATTATTATTATTATACCAGATTTATATAGCGCCCTTTTCATTGATCAATTTCACGTTCAAAGGCGCTTTACATAGTTCAAATGCAGCCACACAGGGCGCATAATTCATCCTCTACTAGTACAGACACGGAGCGATCTGACCAGAGGGACAGAGTGAGACAAAGCCCCAACGACAGAGAGATCAGAAATCAGATACAGGCTTGTCCGGCTAACTTAGCCTAGCTCGTTGCGAATAGACAGCCTGGTTCTTTAACGTGCCCAGTGTATAGCACTGATACACGCAAGGATTGCCTGGGTTCCTGACCAGTACATCTCTAGTTGGGTGGGAAACACTGAAAAGCGAGTAGCTGCCGGGTATCGAACCCCCGACCTCAGGATTGGAAGGCCAGTGTGCAAACCACTGAGCTATCCGTCCACCTATATATATTTTATGGTTTAAAGGTATTTTTGTCAATATTAGTAACATATATTTTTTCCTTCAAGTTTCATATATATGAGTCACTGTAAAAGATGAAGATATAACTTTAGATCAGCCTTGATGTAAAAGTTTAAATTCATTTTCGGGGAAAAATTCTAACGATAGCAGTTATTTCATTTTTTGTTCAAAAATGTATGGTCTTTTTCACTAATTGATAGTAGTTTATATTATGATGGAGAAAGCACGTTTTGACCTAATCTGACTCCTAGCCTTTGACGACGTGAGCTGACCGCTGCTGACAACAGCTGCTTCTAAAGTGAGAAACCAAATAACACAGGAAATGTATATAGATAAAAAATAGACAATGTATGGTATTTCGCACAACACATTGTTTATAACAAAATGACAAACAGCCATATCTGTTTCATTCATTTATTTATTTATTTTCGCATTCCTTTACTAGCTAGCCTTTCAATCAATATCGTTGTGAAGCGACGGGTGTAAACAAATATCTGTCTGTTTATTGTTAACACTGGAATATCCGCGGCGTGTTTACACTAGAGCATTCGTTGCTGTTATAAAAAGTGTGTAAATAAACAAATAACTTTGTTCCGGCTAAATTATACGACTAAAAGAAGTAAAATTTAAACGACTTAAATGTAGTTCTATTTTCTTTCTTTTAATTAACTTAAAAGTATATTATGTTTCTTACCTATTACACGCAGCTTTAGTAAATTAATATTGGTGTAAACAACCTTATTATACATTTCTTCTAGAAAATGATAGATGATTTTTTAAAAATATTAACTTATTCTTCCAGGAATAGTGAAGACATTTCAAATACAATTTATAGATACTATCAAAGTTTGAAAAGGGAACTTCCTCATGATAATGATGTGCACAAGATAAATTTGCTTACCCAGGACCTTCTACAACAGAATGAATCTAAAACAACGAAGACACACACATCAGTGCAAACCAAATATAATATATTTAAATAAAGTATGTTCAACAATCATATTCAGAACAGAGAAGAATAACTGACAAATGAACATATAACGGAAAGCTAAGAGCGGATACACGTGTTGAATCTTTGAAAACGCTCGATATATAAATTGACTCTGACAAACGAAATATAATTTAAAATTCTGCTAACAAAGGACGTAATATGTGAAATAGGAAATGATTGCTTTTTTATTTCTTTATTTTTTTTTTTTATTTTTTTTTACACTGTTAATTATACATTGTTATACCATCTTGTAACGTTTTTATGAGAAAAATAAACAATTACTACCGAAAAATACACTTGTTTTATCTTGATATTGTATGTTGGTATACTTTATTCCTGGAATATATTTGATAATTTATTTCGGAGGAGGAAGCTCGAAAGGGTCAACATATATACTATTGACATAACACACTAAAGGATTATTCCGCACTCATTATTTGACTTAAGTGCTTTTGGTAAATTATTTATACTAAAAACACACCCTTTTTATTGTCAATTGTATTACCCATTGTTCAATTTCAAAGTAAGAAATTGCTTTCTTTTGAAAAAATATTGTTTGTGACTTAGTACTTTGAATATTATTTTTTACTGGTACAAAAAGAATTCGTCTTTGCTGAGAATCAATCTGTATACTCCGACCCTGACCCTTACAATGGCGGCTTTCATCCCCCGGGGACTGTTGTCCTCAGCTTAACAGGGATGTTATCAAGCTTAACAGGGATGTTATCAAGGGTATTCCGAGACTGATTAGAAGATTTACCAATCCTCCATTTTACTTTTGTTTTTGTGTCAGTTTTACATTTGCTGTTTTATTACAGGAGTTTATCAATTGTTTTTGCTGACTAGGTGTTAGATATGGTACTACAAGTTTTATTTCTTGTCATTTGCTATGGGTACAATTCTGTTTCCCAGCAGTTTGTTGACTACATTGTTGGTGAGGCCACTTAAGGATAACATGGTGTAATAGGCCTCAATTTCACCAAAAGCGTACATACAAACTGATAATGTAAGCTTTAAAAATGTCAAACGATAGAAATAAGGTGCATATTGACAAGTTATATAGTGACAAAAGTTATCAAAAATTTCCTTTAGATTACCTCCCCTGATAAGTTTAGTTTTTCATGAGTTATCTCCCCTGAAAACTAGAAAGAAATGATTTTCTCCCTTTCCCTACGGGAAATTTTAGATTTCTTTTGGATGTTTGTATCAGAATACTATAATGCAGCTTTCTATCGCAAAATTTTCTCGAAACTCAAGTTCAGATTCTCATAATCAAAGAAATTATATATTTCCCATAAGCATCAATGTTAACTTCAATACTGATTATCTCCCCAAAAAATGATAAAATTTGAAAAATCGCTTGGTGAAAAGTTTTTAATTTTGAATGTCTTTAAAGTGACCAAATTTCATTTAAATATTACCATCCAGTTACAAGATATGAAATATGGCTATTACACCATGTTATCCTTCAAGCCTCAACACCCAAGGGAGGTAAAATTTTTGGAACAACCCTTGCAATAAATAAGAATGGTTTTTCCAGTAAAGCAGCAAGCTTCCTCCATTTTGACCTTGACTAGCCATTTGCCACGCAATTGTTCATATTTCAATCTAAAAGTATATGGGGTTTTATTATTATAAGTATTTGCTAAGGTTTCTTTTTGTACATCTGTTAAATTTACTTTATATTAAAAATAATTTGATGTCATTATATATTTTTATATATTTTATTTAAACAATAACATGTTTATTTCCAACAGTATTTATTTCAATTTTTTCTTCATAAAATACAATTGCGTAAACACGGATATTAGCTGCTGGCAGAACATTTAATTTAGCTGTTCATGTTATATTCTTAGGATCTTCTACAATTCCTTCCTTTTTAAGTTGATGTTTAAACAAACAAATCTAAACAATTTTTAAATTTTATATATAAGAAATCCAGTAGTTTTATTAGTTTGCTTATAAAAATGATTAATAACGTCATCATAAATTCTTGATATACTTGTATATTCCGTTTAAGGATAAAAAAAACACCGCTACCAACTTCAAAAGATAATAGGCAAGGGTAGATTTCTCGGAAGCACAGAGCACCAAAAGCACAGCCCCAGAGCCACGCATTTACATAGTAGGCCCACAACAGAAAGAAGCTGTAATGGAAAAATATTTCAGACGGGTTGCTTCAAACATCCAACAAGTACATATTCATTTATGCTAAATATTGATGGAGGGGAAGGAAATGGTACGGGGCGAAATGTGGTCGGGGGAAGGGGGGGGGGGGGGGGGGGAGGATCTGACGCCGACGACCAAAATATAACGTTTGTTTAACGTCATATTCACGAAGTCTAGTAGACGTTAGATTTAGATGTCTATACGACGTTGGATTCTGTACGGATTGGAAGAGAGTAGAATCCTGTTCTTCATTAAACAACTAGTTGGTATTGAATTATTATTGTAGTGTTAAATTAATTACTTGTTCTCGCGAACTCCTGAAAATGCGCGTAAAACTAATAATTAATATTTCGTTTGAATATCAAAAATTATATCAGAATTTTGTAAAAATCATATTAAAGACAATTTTCAAAATTATAATACTAACAATAATAATAATAATAATAATAATAATAAATAATAATAATAATAATAATAATAAAATGTGTACAGGAAATCAATATAAATTGAACATATAAATTAGACTCGTAGAATTTATAACCCAGGGTCTATTTTCTCTACACATGTCTATTAATCACGCATTCCCTAGATAACCATGCGTTGGATTACACTTTATTCCTGTAATTCGATACATTTGAGAGGGTTAAATAGATGAAGTTAACAAACAATTGGCACAAAGGGATCTGCAACATGAGTAAACTATTACTTTAATTATTGCTGATACTTTTTTTCTTTTTTTTTGTTAAAAAATTACGAAACGGAAACAAATCATTTTATTTTTAGAACTACCTTTTACCAAAGTTTGTGGAAATTTTGCGAGGTCAGGGAAGATATCTGAATCTTGGATTTATTATATATTTGTTTTGCATGAAGTAATTATGATTCTAGCTCCAATTTTTTATTTCGATTTTGTGGACGTGCAAATTTCGTATTTCAGGTGGATGTTTAAGTTGTGTTATAGAAGCATTTATAAATGACTAAACTGTATCTTATGGACTTATTTATCTTGCCACAGTAGGAAATAAAGATAAGAAAATCATAAAATTGTGTTGGTAATATGCCGGTTTAAAAGAAAAATTCCAAAGTTTAAACAGCAGAAATTCAATGCCTAATATATTTAAATTTAGGGTAGATTGGAGTCGTCAACAAGTTGGGTTATGAATGGATTGTGGTTGGGTTTAGGTTGCATCATGGTTGGATACTTCTTGGATTCTCAACGTTGAATCAACGTCCTATTATGACGTTTAAAAAGCTTTCAAATTCAACTATAATCTGACGTTGATCGAACATCTGGGTCCAACGTTGGTACAACGTCAATACAACATCATTTGTTTGCTGGGTTGTAAATAAATAAACACATGTTCATGTTTTGTTACATAGGCTATTATTCTAAAAGTTATATTATGTTGTTGCGTATGTGTCAATTGTGCAATCATTTCTCGGAGGTATGTCCATCTTGCTTTCGTATATCTTTCAGAAATGAAATTAATTCCATAATCATCAAAATTAAACGCGGAACCCACAAAATTAATTTTGTTACAAAACCCTAGCCAAACTGGCAGCTTTAACTCTGTAAATTAATACATCATCATATGATAATTGGAGTGTTATTTGAATTTGACTTGAAGATAACATATTCTGTTCCAAACCATGAAAAAATGAATTATTATATGACGGAATTTAAGCATTTGTTTTAATACCACCTTTGATTAATCACTTCCTGGCAGCAAAACCTTTATCAAATCCGACTTGGTCATCTCTACTTTCAGCACTAGCGGTATCAGGCTTGTGCAATATTATAATTATATTTATAGTAATTATAATCAAATAACAGATGTGAAATAATTGACAGTAATTTGAAATTTAGACAAAAGTCAATTAAGACAATTGTAACCAATCAATTACTGACTTAAATTTGACCAAATATTGTCAATAAAATCTAATTATTCTTAATTATTCTGCCTCATCTATAAGTCCTCTGGTGAAAGTTCACACTGTAAAGTAGTCATAGTTTACACCTATTGTGCTGTGAATAGCAAGGTGTCAATACCTTCTGTATTCTTTTATCAATTACAGTTAAAAAAAAAATCTGGAAAGTGCATTTAAGGTGCATTTCAAGTCTGTAATAACTTTAAGTTTGGTGGCTGCACAAAAGCTGTCATTTGCATTATTTATCTTTAGAAAATATTGTATTGATAGGATAATTTAATAGCAATTCGTTCCTATTGAAAATAAAAGCAGAGAATCAAGCTTTTGTCCAGTACTGTTTACCAATATGAAATAATGTTATTTAACTGAAAAGTGTATACAGTAGAGTCACTTCATATAGTACAGAGGCCAACTTGTAGGAAATACAATAGTAGTCAGATGTGTCGGTTGAGGTGCAGTTTTCCCGATAATTGGTCGATAATTACCGTAGATTATAATTGGCTGATATTGACATTAAATTTTTATCCAAAATAGCTGATTACTGGTGTCAATGGGTGTGAATCGGTAAAAGCACAATGGCCATTGTTAAGGCCTTCAGTCACTTATAGATCAATATTGACCAATACGTTATGTTTCATTAAAAAGGTATAATTTAGTAAGTAACATTATTATTATTATACCAGATCTATAAAGCGCCCTTTTCATGATAAACACATTCAAAGGCGCTTTACATATAGCAAACGCAGTCGCACAGAACGCGAAATTCAGCTTCTACTAGTACAGACACAGAACGATCTGACCAGAGGGACAGAGTGAGATAAAGTCCACAGAACAGAAGAGAGAATTTTTTAGATACAGATTTGCTAACTTAACATAGCCCTTTAGACAGTCTGGTTCTTTAACGTGTTCAGTGTATGGTACCGATACATGTGACACCGTCTTTCCTGGGAAGAACCAGTACAGGCCTCTAAGTTAGGTGGGAGAAACTCAAGAGCATCTTTGAAGTGTCAGTGCCTGGTCCGGGAGTTCAGTTGATTGATGCGATTATAACGTGAATGAAACCTTACTTAAAAAACATGCGACTGATCAATGAAGAATTGAGACCAAGAAAACGGACTTTTTATGATCAGAAAGAACTTTTCAATATACTGACGATATATGCAATAGGCATAGAATAAAGCTTTGTTTCGGTCTGTCGGTTATATTCTGCCGTCTCCAAGACTTAAATACCTTAAACATTCGCCGCAAAAAGCTGTTAACTTAACAAAGCTACCATCTGTTGCATCTTTGTCTTCTAATTTAAATTAGAATTCGCAAGACACAACCACAGAAAGATCACCGAGAGATTTTACATGGAATGAGTTTTGTATAAATATTAGTGACAAGGAAATACGTTCTTTTTTACAAACTCAAGATACATATACATTGAACAGACCAGTGATGCATTCATTTAAAAAGGAATCGTGTGAAAACGCGTGGTACATTGGACGTTCTAGAAATAGATTTGTGTGAAATGTCCAAACTAGAAAAATACAATGACTGAGTGAAGTCCTTACTAGCAGTTAATGATGATTTTAAACGTGTCGCCTACGTTAGGGCTTTAAAGGGCAAGCAGTCTGGAACAGTTCTTGCTGCGCTGTCAGATTTATTAAATGAGTCTGGAAAAGTAATAGTCATAGCGTGTGATTCAGGAACCGAATTCAAAAATCATAAAATGTTCAAGTTTCTAAAAGACAAAAATATTAAACAGACGATTGCAGCATCTCCTGTAAAAGCTGCATACTATTAAAATTTTTGTGCCTTCGTGCCTGTCTGTCCCCTTTATTTCAGCTGTATACAATATAGCTTTTTTCATAGCAGATTGATGAGCCGGTAGTTAAAAGCGAAGGCCTCATTTTATTATTAAAAATCCTATAAATATAGGAAATAACAATCCTATGCTATAAAAATCCTCTTCCGGGACTTATATATTTGTAAGAAAAATATTGAGAAGGTTAAAGATGTGTCTGTGAAAAGTTTATTTATGCTCATTATAACCACAATGGCGAGTGGTACAATGTAGTTTATGATCTGCATAAGTCATATTAATATTACTGTAATGAAGTTTCAAATTTATTATGCAAGTGGTGTCAGGCAAAAAGCTAATAGAAGGAAAACTTTGAAACCCGACGTGAGCAATAATGTGCTCAGATGAGATACAATCTTTTTATCATTTTATGAAAGAGCAAGAGCTTACTTTAGGTGTCTCGTGCCCATCTTTTATAATTAGGCTTAATAGAAACACGGGCAGATTTACATATGTGGCAAAATTCATGACAGGTTTCAATGGCAAATGCATGTTTTAACCTCTCAAGTATACGGATGCTGCATCCACTTTGGATTTTGACGGTATTTTCGGTAACCAGTGGTTTTCAGAGTTCTGGCCTACTGACTCTCGAACACTTCATATCAATGTTTAGGAACTCTTCCCGATCGTAATCACATCTGTGTTATGGGGCCATAAAATGGCCAACCACAAAATTATCCTGTATTCTGATAGTACTGTTTGTGTCCATGTCTTGAATAACTTTCCGAGGGATCTACTTTTCAAATTTTATTTACTTCACATCAGCGGGTGTTCAGTGCTGTGTGGCGGTCGTAAAATGTCGCCTCGACTTCATCTCAGTGTTCTTCTATTTTCTGGTGCTTCGGGGTCATTGATTTCAACTCATTTAGATTTTAAGATTAAACACTGCTCAAGCCAGTGTTAGGGGGCCAGGCAGTGTTGCATTTTCCATTACAGTAACTGCTCATGAACAGACTCTATCAAACCGAGTGTGCAATTTTCACTATTTGCCTTGTTCTCGGTGCTTCCGAGGGATCTACTTTTCAGATTTTATTGGCATCAAAGGATCCAGTAATGATGATATTTGTGAGCCGCTTAGTGCTGAATGCATTAACGAATAACATTCTGTTCAGGTGTTAACATATACATGTACTAGTAGAGGGAAAATTGAATTCCGCTGCTGATCGTTTGTCTCACTTCAAATTTCAGTAGGCATTCTCAACACCCTTGACCAAAATGATGTAACAATGTTAGTAATGCTTGACCTATCAGCTGTTTTCGATACATCAACCACAAGACGCTATTGCACCGCCTCCACGACCACTTTAAAGTATCGCAGGGAAACCACTCGAATGGATAACTTCATATCTAATCGACCGCTACCAAACTGTGACCATAGAGAGTGAATTGTAAAAACCAGTGAAGATGACATACATTCTCCCACAGGGGTCCGTTCTCGGACCAACATTTTTCACAATGTATACAAAACCAGTTGGTGCAATATGCAAGAAACATGGACTTAATCACCATTTTTATTCCGACGATGGGCAGCTTTATTTATCTTTCAAACCAACAAATCCGGTCTCTCAGAAGGATGTGTTACGCTGTGTTGAAAACTGTCTCGTAGAAATTGTATATTAGATGAACAGCAACATGATGAAAATCAATGCCGATAAAACTGAAGTCATTGTATTTACCTATCAAAGAAACGAAAAACATATTGAATCGGTTTTTGTGAAAATTGGAGAAGAGAACATTAAACCATCTAAATGTGTAAGGAATCTTGGTGCTTTTCTAGACTCCAAATTGAGCATAGAAAACCATATTAACCCAGTTTGTAGATCAGGATACGGACAGCTACGTCAAATAGGCCACATCAGGAAATATCGCTGATAAATTCACTCGTCACTTCACGCTTTGGTTATTCTAATGCGCTATTGTATGGTGTTCCGAAGGCCTTCCTGAATAGACTTGCAAATCTTTAGAACACTGCAGCTCGAATCATAACAAGAATATCGCGTTATGATCACATTACACCGGTATTAAAAGAACTGCATTGGATACCAGTTACTCACAGAGTAGACTTTAATATTCTAGTTCACACAAACAAAGCATAATATGACAAATCACCGATCTATGTTAAAGACTTGCTAGAAAGAAAGAAATTTGAGATCCAAGAACAACTCAAAACAACCAGTTGTTCCAAAAAGCAAAACTGTGAAATACGGTGATCGTAGTTTTTCATCAGCTGCACCGAGGTTATGGAATGCTCTTCCGGCTACCATTAGGGACGCTTAAAGCTTAGATACTTTCAAAAGATCATTAAAAACACACTTTTTCTTCAAGATCTATTGAAACTAACTTTGCATTGGAAAACAAGCTGTTATATGACTTTGCAATGGGAATTATTTGCTTTTTTTATTGTTCTTTAAAATATATAGTATAATTTAAATGTAGAGTGAAACCTGATTTGGGCTAAATACCTTTTGTTGTTGATATATTTTTGTGTTGTATTATGTCTCCATATCATTCTGTGATATGAAGTTTGTACAGCGCTTTTGAAAGTTTATTTTATAGATGTAAAGAGCGCTTTAAAAATCTGGTAAATAATAATAACTCCAGAGCACTCCCCAGTTGTCTCCATCCAAAACAGTGATACAAGCACACCTGGTAAAACTTTAACTATTGACTCAAAAAAAATATCATAGGACAGGCGATTAGTATTAGGACTTAACGGTCTTATTTTCATTATTGGAAACAGTATGTGAACTATTGCCAGAAACAGAACTTACCGACTCAGTTTCCACTCACTGCTACAAGACTGATTAATTACTTGGCACAGTTATTAGTATCAGGATATGTTGTGTCCACCGTTGCGGCACAGGCCTCGGCTTTTGCTTATATTCACAAATTATCCGGTTAGAAAGAATTTAGTGATTCATTCTTGGTTAAACAGTTTTTAAAAGACGCAGCCTCCATGTCAGCCACTTCACCAGATTCTCGTCTGCCATTTACTTATGATTTATTACTACAAATTGTAAATTCCCTACAATATACAATTCATTTACACTCAATGCGTATACCTTTTCGTATAATGTGTACTGTAGCGTTTGTTTTTTTTTTTGTTTTGTTTTTTTGGCGAGTGGGTGAAATTTCAGTGAAAATTCCAAACATATATTCCAGCACAGTCATACAAAGACAAGATGGGCATTTGATAGAGCGTGAGGGTAGATAACAAGTGGTTGAACTCACACTTTGAAAGTTTACATATAGCTGTTCTCTAGTAAAGTTTTTACTTCCGGCAAATCAGTTGAATTCTAATGTATGTCCAGCCCATGCGTTACACATGTATTTACAAGAGAGAGGCGATCACATTCTTGCAGAATTGGTGCTGCAACATTTGCAGCACTACAGGGGCTTTCAGGTGATGAAATAAAGAATATGGGTGGTATCAAATGCGTTACAACATTACATTTGCATGCCCAAGTTAAACTGTCACATTGTATAAAAACTGATTAATTGCGGTAAAACAGTGAATGGACTGGATTGCGGCAGTATTATTATTATTATTATACCAGATTTATATAACGCCCGTTTCATGATAAACACATTCAAAGGCGCTTTACATATAGCAAACGCAGCCACACAGGGCGCGAAATTCATCCTCTACAGAGCGATCTGACCAGAGGGACAGAGTTAGATAAAGACCCCAGAACAGATAGAGAGAACTTTTTTTTAGATTAAAAGAAGTAAGGTTCATTCTAAAGTTTGAAATCTCAAGGAATTTTAATCGAACTTCAACTTCATACGTTAACTTCGCAAGAGACGTTAAAGGGGAAGGCGAAGGTTGAAATCTCAAACTCTCTATTGACGTGGTAACGACGAAATTAAAACCTAGTAGGACGTAGTACAAGCGTGGTGCGGACGGCAATGTTGTTTTCATTGCATTGTCACTGGGTTGTCATTGCGTTCTTGCTACGTCAATGGAGTTCTCACTACGACCTCTTCACGTTTGTGTGCTATGACCATAGTATGTCCGTGCCACGTTGTAGAATCCCGCATTAGGTTATCAATACGTTCTTTCGGTGCTTAACATATCTATGTCACGTTCAAAGCAGGTTCTCACCGTGCCTAATTCAGATTCAGCGAATTGATTATGAATACTGGATCCAATTCCCCATATTTCTTCATATTCGACCAGCAATGGGTATCATTAGGAATTTCCAATAATCACGGACTTAGCAGCACTGGAAGCTTGTGGTGGACTTCTGGACCTTCGTATACCCTCCACGCTGCCTTTGTTTTTTTTCCACCACGGCCTCGCTATAAGATTGCTCTGATTTTTTCATATTGTATTTGATTGTTGTTGAGTGTAGATGCGAACACAATAAATCTAGCAGAAGAAATGAAAAATGTGGCGCGTGGCATAGTATTTATAAATAGCCGACGAACGCAGTGAGAACGTGATAAGCGCATGGTAAGCGCATGGTAAGCGAGAGGTGCTGTCTGACTGGTCGTTCTTAAAAAGTTGATTGAACCCAATAGACCTTTTGCGCGCGTGAAGATGCGCGTGGTAAGAAAATTAGTGGGACCATGTTAGAAACAGCAGAACCTGACAGGGATGTTGTAAGGGTGCACTTGAGAACTGAACTGCACATTTTTCGAGTTTGACCCTCGTCTCCGCCGCGTTGATCGATATTTTCAGGACGCAGTGCGGTCTTCATTGTCTTCATCTGAGAGTAATGGGGGTATTTGTGACTGTACATTATATGCTAATGACATTAACCTATTACCTATTGTCATGGCACAATGTGCTATAATTTTATAAAAACAGAATATTACAATGTCACAAACTAACATACGGGCCTCAATGTATCTGATGTTTAAATGCAGTTATTGCATCATCGTTTGGTAAATTTTTGAGTTTTGAGGTAAATGGCAGATTTTACACATAAAATACCACTCATGTATTTCTGTATTTTATAAATTATATTTCCATGTAAATTTCATCAAATTCGGTTCAGTAATAAAGAAGTTTATATTTTAAAAAACTTCAGTAATTGATGTTCTAATCCCTAAAACCACTATAACGGGCCTTAGGGAGGTGTTTCGTAACTTTGTAAAGGAAGAGCAGGCTAGGAAACGTGAGGAAATACATAGTAGATTAGAAGAGAAGAATGAATGATTAGAAGCAGAGAAATTAAGAGTAGAAGCTGAGAAGGAAGGATAAGAGTCAGAAGCTACGTTACAAAGGGAAAAGATATGAACGACATAGTAGCTTAGAAGCTGAGAAGCAAAAGTTAGAACGTAAGTGAGAACTAGATAAGTTAGAAATTGAAATGCAGAAGTTATTGTTAGCTTGGGAGTTAGAAAACCAGAAAGAGGACGCAGAATGTAAGAAGTTCAAGAGAGACTTAGAAACGTTGAGTAAGGAAAAGGCAAAGGTTAAGATGTCTCCCTTTGATGAGAAAATTGATTCCATGGATGTGTACTATAATGTGTACGAAATATACGTTGTTGCGCAGGATTGGGACAAAGAGATATTGAAATATCTCTTAACTTACCGTTCCTTCTGAAAGGTACGGCGAGAGAGGTCTTTGATAGGCTTCCGTTAGAAGATCATAAGGGCAATGATAACCTCAAGGCCGCTTTGTAACGTCAGTTCGAACACACTGACGATGGCTATAAGAAAAAGTTTAGAACTGAAAGACTCTGTGATAGTGAGACATTTGTGATGTTTTAGCTAGAATAAGTAGGTACTTAGACGGTTGACTTAGGTTGAGTAAGGTAGAGAAAACTTTCGAAGGGGTTTTAGATTTTAATCTAAGAGATCAATTCGTATATGTATATAACAGAGAACTGTATCAGACTTTGAGTAGTAAGAGGTTGGTAAAAGCTAGGAAGGTAGCAGAAGATGCAGATTTGTTTGCAAAGATCCGTGGAGGTATTTCGTGAATCGAACCAATAAGGACCAAGGAAATTAACCATTATGAAATGTCTCAGAGACAATTTCTTAGTAATCGAAATGCAGGCATTGCTAAGAAATGTGACAGTAATGGCATGAATGGAGGTAGAGGTTATCAACCCTTTGGTGTACTGAAGTGTACTAACTGTGGTCGTATAGGGCATAGTTCGTACTACTGTAGAAGTGGAAAGTCCGGTAATAGTGCTAATGCAGCTGCAGAGGTAGAGGTAAAGCAGGAGCGGGAGGCCGTGACCGAACTAGGAGTAGAGATGGAGGAAGAAATAGAGATAGAGATAAGAGTTAGTCTAATAGGTCGGAGAGTGGAAATAGTATTTTAGAACTCAGTGACGTTGAGGAGTTAGGTATGCTTAGAATTCATGTCCTACAAAAGTCGGTACTTGTAATGGTAGGGATATAATCGCTATGCGAGATACAGGTTGTACATGTGTGATAGGGAAACGGGACTTAGTAGAAACGAGGAGGTTTTTTAAGAAAACCCGTAGAGGTAAGTACATAGATGGGAGTGAACACAGGCTAGATGTAGTGACAGGTTGGATGAACCGGGGACAATAAATACCAGAACAACTTAACATCCATTATAATATTTATAAGTTTATTTACAGAAACTGATTATTAACAATGAATGAAGGAAAGGAAAGAATCGTATTATTAGAAAGAACGAACAGAAGAAAAAATAATCTGAGCTCAGTATCTATTTCTAGAAGATGTACAGTTCTAAAATTTAAAGTTGATTTTTATCTTGACGTATCACAGGTGTTTCCTTTTACTTCGAACATAAAGTAGCACTAACTAAGAACTAATCTTGAAATAATGTCTCGCTAAACCGTGAAAACGTTGACTCCTTTTTGGCTCCCTATGTTGGTAGGTGTTTGTATCCCTGAGCTGCCTCAGTTGACTACAAAAATCCTCGTCTTAGCGGTTAAGGCACAACCATGTGACGAAAGCCCTGCGCTGAGAAAATCACATCCAGGCGAGTAACGACAAATTAACCTCGGGTAAAATACTTCCGGGTCGTCACATCGTGACATCATCACCAAATAAAAAGTCGTCTTGAGGAAGAAGCTAAAATATATAACATATGGTAAGCACCATAGCAAAACAAATAAGGGCATAAAACTACTCCTTTGGGTACACCATACCTCCGTAGGCTCCCATAAATAATACGTGCTACTGATACAAAATATATATTCTACTAAACTCATACGTCATGTGATTACAATACGTCACTTATTACTTCCACTATTTCTCAAATTTATTACTTACAAGTTTAAAGTTAAAGTATTGAAAAAGAAATGAAAGATTATGATGAAAAATCATAAATAAGGAAGTGATAAACTGCAGCTATTCTTTACAATCACAAATTAACACAATGCAATGCAAATTAAAGGTTATACAATAGCTAATATGAATGTAATATCAACTACCATACAACAACACCGACATTGTATAGATATGCTATAGACTGGCAATGATATCAAAGTAAAATTACATATTAAATACACGGTACTATACTTGCCAACATCTATATTTATGTATTACAATGCAGTGCAGTACCGGCGTTCCATAGTTTACAATGAAAGGATTGAGATACGACTTATGACAAAGATAATTTTCAAATAATCATGTTACCCAATTTTCAATAAGAAAGGTACAAATTTTACTAACGAAATATTTCAGATTCCTCCTTCGAAATAAATAATTAGCCTGACATACTGAAACTAGGTAACCTCTTACCAAAAAGTAAACTTTTTACAAAATTCTGTACAATGAACAAAATTTACTAAATAAAAATCGTAATTCAAAAATTGTACCAAAAATTCTAATAAATAAATTTCTTACCTCGATCGGGCAAAATTTCTACCAAGAAAAATCAAAGTGACATAATTTCGTCTCAAGACTGTCAAAAATGTTGTGCACTAAAGAGATGTAGTCCAGTCTATTTGTAGGGTTAAGTCTATATAAGTATAAAAACATAAATTACTGAAGTTTGAAAAATATCAACTTTCTTATTACTGAAACGAAATCTTATAATATTTACATGGAAATATAAGTTATGAAATAGAGAAACCCATTAGAGGTATTCTATGCTTAAAATCTGACATTTTACTCAATAACTAAAACAATTACAAAAAGATGATGCAATACCTGCAATTAAACTACAGATACATTGAGGTTGTGACAGATGTAGCTCGAGTAAATATTGACTGTCCGTATTTCAAGGGTACAGTTCAGGAGTTGGTTGTATATATATGGTCCTACCAATGATGTTGTAATTGGTTATATAGATGGAGCTGTAGAACCTCTGTTCAGTAGCTTTGCGTCAGCAGTAAAAAGTAGGGTGCAGGCCAAAGTTAAGAAGCTAGTTAAGCTTAAGTTCCGTCTCAGATTCTAGATATCACCATAGAGAAATTTCTGGGAAAGGAACAGAAAGATGGCACTTTAGATTTGTGTAGGAAGAACGCTGAGGAAGGTACGAGTAAGCAGTGTAGAGGTAAGGGTTTAGTGAAGTTTGAGATCAGGAATAAGATTTTGTATAAGTAGGCAGTTGGCTGTACCTAAATGTCTTAGAGAAACTGCTGAAAGTCGCACATGATTCGTTACTGTCAAGTCATTTAGGAGTAAGAAAGCCTAGTGATAGGGTATTAGGTGAATTTTACTTGCTAGGAGTATTTGCAGAGGTTAGGAGATATTGTCAGTCATGTAGTATATGTCAACGTATTATAGCTAAGGGTAGAGTAAGCAAAGTTCCTTTAGGTAAGATGCATTTGATTGATACTCCGTTTAAGAGAGTTGTTGTCGACATTGTTGGCCCGATCGAACCTATGACTGATAGGAATAACAGATGTATTTTGACTATGGTAGATTATGCTACTAGATATCCGGAAGCAAATGCACTACCTAGTATTGAAACAGAGAGAGAAGCAGAGGCATTGGTAGATATGTATAGAAGATTAAGAGTTTCAGAGGAAATGCTTACCAATTGTGGATCGCAGTTTACGTCAGACTTTATGGCAGAAGTTAGTAGATTATTGTCATTAAAGCAGTTAATTACAACATCGTATCACCGTATCTGTAACGGTTCAGTAGAGAAATTTAACGGTAGTTTGAAGCAAATGTTGAAGTGTATGTGTAGTGAGAGACCTAGAGATAGGGATAGGTATTTGAAGGCTATGTTGTTTGCTTACTGTGAAGTTCCGCAAAGAAGTTTGTGAGTTACTTTTACGCATGATACTGATATGGTTTCAGAAGTTAGAATGTTTATGGCATATGATAGGAGATTTCAAGACCCTTGAACCAGTTCCAAATGAGGTACACGTAATACAAAATGCCGAGAGACCGAACACCAAGAAGGCAGTACGTTCATTCTTAGGTGTAGTCGAATTTTACAGGAGGTTTATCCCAAATGTTTCCGCCGTAGAGTTGGGTAAAAGTCAAGAAAAGGTTTTCCAGACTTCGAAGACAAGCTTAATGTGTCCGCCTATTTTGAAGTTGCCAGATTTAGATAAGACTTTTATATTGAGGGTAGATGCTTCAGATGTAGGTTTGGGCTTTGCATTAGTGCAGGAACGTGACTAAGAGAAATTACCTGCAGCGTATGCTAGAAGGGAATTGCTACCTAGAGGCCAAAATTATTTCAGTAATTTATGTTTTTATCCCCAAAACCACTATAACGGGTCCTGTCCAATTCTCATTCGCGCCAAAGTGGTTTGATCTCAGGGTTATGGTTAGTCGTGATTCCCGTGAAAATCCAAATAGTGAGAATTCATGGCTATGTCATAGGTTCCCGTGAAAATTCAATATTTGGCGGGACATAAGCATACAAATTGACTGGACAAGATCTTTAGTGCAAACAACATAACAGTATTGAGACGACATTATGTCACTCTTCTATTCTTGGTAGAAATAAAATTTTGCTCGATCTAGGTAGGAAATTTATTTGTTAGATTTTTGTATGATTTTTGAATTACGATTTTATTTAGTAAAGGTTTTGTTCTTTCTACAGAGTTTTGTAAACTGTTTACTTTTCGGCAACATATAAGCTAGTTCGGAATGTTAGGCTTATATACATGTATTAAGTTTTTCTGACGTTTGTAAATCTTTCATTTCGAAAGAGGAATCTATAATGTTTCGTTTGTATAAGTTGTAAAATTTACATTGGAATTGTGTAACGTGAAAATAAGCAACTAATTTTTGTCATCAAACGTATTTGTCAATATTTTCGTTGTAAATTATGAAAAACCGGTACTGCATTGCATTTTAATGTATAAATGTATGTGTTGACAGGTATAGTATCGTGTATTTAGTATGTAATTGCACTTTAAATTTATATTGCATATCTATAAAATGTCCGTTTTATTGTATGGTAGTCGATAATTCGTCCATGGCAACGATTGTATTACGTTTGATTTGCATTGTTTTTTGTTAAATTGTGGTTGTAAATAATAGCTGCAGTTAATCATCATCTTATGTATAAATTTCCATTATAATCTTTTCATATCTTTATCATACTTTAACATTAGACTAGTAAGTAATTAATCTGAGAAATAATGAAAAATAATAAGTGACGAATTGTAATCACGTGACGTATGAACTCAGTAGCACGTATATTTTGTATAATTAGCACGTATTATTTATTGGAGCATGCAGAGGTATGGTGTATCCAAAGGAGCAGTTTTATACCTTTATTTATATATGCTATGGTGCTTACCATATGTTATATATTTTAGCTTCTTCCACCAGACGTATTTTTTCCTCGTGATTTCAAGACCCGGAAGTCCTATACCCGTGGTTTGCTTTGTGAAAGACTGTTTTAAAAGGCTAATTGAACATTGATAATATATTTGAAATTCGACTGAACATTTATAAGTAACTGTGCAATGCTCTTCGTAGAAAAAAAATGTTAGAACTGTCATAATCGTGTTATGTTTTAAAGACAAACTTCAGGCCAAGTACTACGTTACATTATTCCTCTATTTAGTTTTCTTTCATTCATTGAAAATAAACATTTTTATTTTTTCTGTAGATAAACTTGTAAATATTGTAATGAGTGTTAAATTGTTCCTGTAGTCTCTGTCCCCGGTTCGACCATCCAGTCAAATAGAGGAATATGCAAATGTATTTGATTAGGCTGATCAAACGGCAATGACTTTTTCCCAAATAAATGATGATTGTCTGACAGGCCGGGATGTTCACGTGTTCTATTACACTAACATAGTTAATAAATCATATAGTTCTTTTCAAAACATGGACTGTTGGAAATCTGAAGTAATTTCCAAGTTAAAAAGGGCCATAGCTCAGCCAAAATACTGTGTTATGTGGCTTGTCTAAAGGTAGAGACTGTTATAATAAACAAACAAACAAAGACAAATATCAAACAGGGAATGTCACGTACCAAATACACAGCCTCTCCCGAACAAAACCCACTGCACACAGACGTGCACACACCACACACACTCGCACACAAAGCCAACACACAAGGACAAAACGAACAAACAAAGGAACACAGTGGGGCACCGCCTTGGAACAGTCAGTGGCAAAAACACCACTGGAGAGCTGAAACCGGTTGATGGTGCTAACCCAAACTAAATCTTATCACCACCATGTTCGAAAGACACGGGACAGTGTAAATAAAAGTAATCTCCCCCAGGTTAAACTCTAACACACGTAATGGAAACAGAAAGGCATGCCATGTAGAACTAAAAATGCTCGTGTATAAGTATTTTAAAAGCAACCCTTAAGAACCAAAAACACAGACAGATGAACAAGAGAAACACCCTTAAGGGCCCGACGTAAAAAGGCCAGAAGACAGATATCAAAACAATTCAGTCCGGGTAGGATTTAAAAACTGCTTGAATAGAGTCCGCCGCCTCTTCCGTCAGACACAATCAAAGAAGAAAGCGTTGTGTCCAACTGCAAACGGGTTGAACACTAAACATGCGGTATGTCTCAAAACAACTGGGTCGTAACCTCTTTTACTAAAACGTTTTATAATTTTACCAAATGCAGTTGGAAAATTACCATGACCCGAGATCTTACGAAGTCTGTAAACCACATCCCCATAAAACGGCTTTAGAAATACCTTCTCGCAGAAGTGTCTTTACTTTACTATTGAATTTTAAAATCAGACCAGAATTACGATAGTAAAATTTAGCAAAATACTTACGCGATTTGTAATAAAGGTAGCCTTGCGGAAGAAGTTTATTTGTATTATATTGATTACGTTCATTCAAATACTTGACATAAATACACGGTCTGGCAAACCGAATTAATTGAAAATTATATACCCCATAAGATATAGTCTGAGGTACATTCCCGTCCAAATGGGGAACATTTACAATACTAAATTTAAAATAATCCCTCTTGTCATAAATTTTGGTATGTATAATATTGTTATAAATTGAGATAAATAAATCTAAAATCAGTATCCAAATAATTCGAATATTCGAACATCAAAGCGACATCTCAAATAATTTTTACAAAACATTGACGTTTCTGACATCTGAACCAATATCCCAGTCAAAATAGGGCAATAATTCAGACAATATAATTGACAGAGTTATGTACTCTTTTTATTTATTTCCTTCATAAAGAAGTCTTCCACGTTCGAGGGCCGAACTCAAAATCTCTGGTTAGCAATGTCAATACAATAATCGCTACGGTACAGTGCTATCTGATTCGTCAAAGCTGTATATATATCTTTAGCATGTCAGGTGTAAAACACCTATACACGAGGTTCTTATCCCAATGTTAGAATATTTTAGTTGCAGACCCCTGGTTTTGTTGTCAAACTGAACTGAAGACTCCCTTTTTTACTTCTATTTATACAACATAAAACCACGCCCTTGGCTATACCAAAGCTAGTTCCACATATTTTGTAATGCAGCTAGCTACGACAGGACACTAGTTATACGGTGTAACTGGATAACAGTAAATAATCAATACGCTCTAACCATGCGAATACATGACACAAGGCTTTGTCATTATGAATCTTAGAACACTGAAGGGAGACAAAAAATATTTTGCTGTTTTAGGAGCTTCAATTGTACTAGTATTTACTGTAAAAATGGTGCATAATGCAAGACTGGATTTGACAAGCAAAGTTAAAGTATTCCGTTTATCAGATAGCAGCACCGGTTTGCAAAATCTTAACACCATTGGACGCGTTATTTTAGAGCAAAGAAAAAATATATCAAAATTGCTTAATACTAAACAACAGAAAATTGGACAACAAGAATGTCAGGTAAGAAACATACAGATACATACGGACATATGTTCTCTTGATTATGCAGTTCGTTAGATAATAACAGTGGAAATGCGCAAACCCGATGTTCAAATATTTTTTTCCGTGTGGATATGTTAACTTAAGTATATTCCGCAAATGGAAATTCGAAATTCATGTGAAAAATTAGAATCCTCGAATCAGCCTGGGAAATGCAATGACACAAAAAAAAAATAATAAAAAAATAAACGTTGAAACGATATATTTGTATGTAAATTTTTGCGTATAAATGCTACGCAGGACCCTATTTCCACAGTGCATTGAAAACAAATGAATAAAAAGTTTAGGTGCAGGATTTTTTTTTTTTGTAATATATTTTTATTTCCAATAAATACAGCACATTTACAACAAATTGATAAACAAGTACTTTCTTAATTAATCTTCAATATTCATTTTATTTTTATAGTATATGTCTATATTATTGGAAAAATGTAATAATAAAAGGACGAGGGTAAAAAAAGTAAATCAAAGGAGAAAAAGGAAAAGAATGAAAAAAATAAAGAAAATGAAGATTTGGATGCTCTCTATTAAATTTATATACTGTTATTGATGGAAAAATGCATTTTTTTAGCTCGTACAAAATGTTATTAAGACAGCTCATATTATTTCTCCAATACTATAAAAAACTGACCATTTTTGCCTGTGTTGTTCTATTTTGTTATGTATTGTGGCTATTTCCTATTCTATTTTAATTCTTAGTTTCAAATATAAAATAAAATTGTCAAAGACAGGTAAGAGTTTTTTATTTTTCACCTGAAAAATATAGGATTTCATTAAAAAGATCAGAAAGTTTATTACATTTCTATTTTGTCCGCTTACTAAATGACCAAAACTGATTATTTCTAGATTAAAGTATGCAGAGATGTTTAAGGTACTTATGAAATCAGTTAATCTATTCCACATATGTTGAGCATATTGGCATTCCCAAAATAAATGCTCTTGACTTTCTACATACATGGTACAAAAATCGCATAGACTTGAATTGCTTAATTTTACCTTTAATAGATACTTATTAGTGGAAATAAGACGGTGAATATATTTGTATTGAAAACTTCTCAGTTTTGAGTCTATGGTTGATTTGAATACTTGTCGGTATATATTGTTTCATTTTATTTCTTCTTTATCTAAAACATCTTCCCATTTGGCTTCGTTTTTTAATTTTTGTTTTCCTTTTTTCTTCATTTGCATTTCATTCAAAAACTTATTTGGTGCTTTTGTTTTAGACAGTGTTGTAAGTAAAGATTCATTTCTATCATATACTATGTTACTCTCTTTCACCTTTACCTTTTTGTTTTGTGGGATACATTTAACTAGCTGATGATACTTTAAATAATCTATATTTTCCAAATCATAAATATACTTGAAATTTTGGAAGGAATAGAAACTCTTTGACCTATAGTCAAAGAAGTGTTGTATATACTTTATGCCTTTTTCATACCACTCTTTATAGACAAATGTTTTTTTCTTAATTTATTTTTATATCTGAGTTGTTCCATATGATTTGATGACTTACTTCTGTTTCATTTTCATTATCTTTTATGGATTTCCATGCTAATAATATGTCTTTTAAGAAAGTATTTTCTTTGCATATCATTCCAATGTCATTTTTGTTGAGATTACATTCAAATAATAAAGATCCTCCCATTTTACATATTATGTTTTCATAAAACAATTTCCATGCTCCTTTTTTGTTTTCATCATTTATTCGTTTTACCCAACATGCTTTTAATGCATTCAGAAAATACTTGAAATCCGTCATTTTTAAACCTCCTTCATCATAATTGAGTGTTAATATATCTCTCTTGATTTTTTTTTGGTTTATCATTCCATATAAATTGAAACATTGCTTTTATTTTTTCATTAATTTTGCTATATGAGGGTGTGGTAGCACTGTAAGCGGGTATATTAATTTCGGTAAAGCAAAAGTCTTTATAACTGTTACTTTGCCAATGAGTGTTATTTTCTATGTTGCCATTGTTTAAGACAGTTTTTAAAACTATTTTTCTTAGGTTCCAGATTATTATCAAGGTTTTGTTCAAAGGCATTCGAAAAGATCATTCCTAGCGTTTTTGCTGATTCCGATGTCCCAATAAAAGTATTTGTTTAATGTTTAATTTTAATATTTATGTTTTTTAATAATCCAACTTTTTAAACAGTAGATTTATCAGTATTTAATTTTAAACCCGATACATTTCCAAAATCTGTTATAACATCAGTTAATCGTTCAAAGGAATTTTCTGTTCCACTATTAACGAAGGTTGTTTCGTCTGCAAAGAGTGACTGTACAATCTCTTACCCATTTATTTCTATACCTTTTATTAACTTTGTCTTTCACAATATAATTGCTTAATATATCCATATAAATTATGAATAGCAGAGGTGACAGTGGACATCCTTGTCTTACGCCTCTTTCGATTTGAAGTCTTGGACATGTAGCCGTTATTAATCACTATACTTGAAACATCATCATAAAAAAGTTTCACCTATTTTATGAAGCTTTCACCAAAGTTCAAGTGTTTCAGACTTTTAAACATAAAGTTATGATCTAGACTGTCAAAGGCCTTTTCAAAGTCAGCAAATAGGAGAAGTCCTGGTAAATTCTTTTTGTTCAATTATTCAATCATTTCAAATATTAATCTGACATTTCCTATATATCTTCCTTTGATAAAACCTGTTTTTGTACTTTCTATTATTGTTTGAATAACCTTTTTTTAATCTGACTGAAATTGCTTTTGTTGCAATTTTGTAATCCACATTTAGCAAACTTATTGGTCGCCAGTTTGATAAGTTTAATAAATCTTTTCCTGTTTTTTTTGGTGATAGTGAGATTATTCCTTGTTTCTGCAATACTGTTAAATTTCCCGTTTGGTCAGAGTAGTTTATTGAACTGATGTAATATTTTTAAGTTCATTCCAGAAAGTTTTGTAGAATTCGCTCGTAATGCCATCTGATCCTGGACTTCTTTGATTTTTCATTTCACTTAATGCATTGTAACATTCTTCCTCTGTCAGGATACCTTCACACACTGTTTTATCATTGTCACTTAATTTATTAATCGTTGGTTTGAAGAAGTCTGAGCTATCATAGAAATTATACTTCTTCTTATATAAGAGTTTATAAATATTGTCTTCCTCTTCTAATATCCTTTTTGAGTCTGTTATTTCATTTCCTTCTATTTTTAGCTTAAAAATTGTTTTTCTCTCTGCATTTTTCTTTTCCAGATTTGCAAAATATTTACTGTTTTTTTTCGTTTCCTTTAATATTGATAGCTTTACTCTTAATATTGCTTCGTTTATTTTTTTATCATATATATTTTCCAGTTCTTGTTTTTTTCTTTTAATTTCTGTGGATATTTCATCGCTATCTGATCTGCCATTATGCAATTTAGATTCTAGTGTATCTATTTCTTTGACTAAAACTGTCTCATTTTCTTTATCTTTAAGTTTTTGATAGGTTGCATATTTTATTGTCTGATTTCTTATTTCCCCTTTTATAAGTTCCCATAATGTATTTGGATTAGCATCTTTATTATTTTCAGTCAAGCGACATATATTTTCTTTTCTTTTCTTTTGATATTCACTATCAAGGGGTAGACTATTATTTATTTTAAAATATTCTGGTACTCTTTTATTTTCTAAGAAATTTATATTGATCTTGACCAATGAATGATCTCATTTATAACCCGGTTTGATATAGCAGTTATGCATAAGGTTAACGAGGTTATCAGAGATGAGAAAGTAGTCTTCTACTAAATATACGTAGTTTTGTATTTGAGTGCCATTTGAATTGTGTTTTATGTGGATTAAAAAATCTCCAACTATCAATCAGATTACATACATCAATTAATTCATTTATGGTTTTTCTGCATTTTTTCTGTGTTTCAAGTTGTCCATTCTTTTTATCTTTATTAATATCAATAACTGTGTTGAAGTGTCCTCCGATTAGTAAATTGATGTCATCCATTTTTAGAATTTTGGACTCAATTTTTTCAAAAAGTTTTGGGTTATCTTCGTTTGGACCGTATAAATCAATAATGACTATTTCTGTTTCATTTACAACAGTGTTAACAAATATCACTCGTCCAATAATTATTTCCTCATGACATAGTATCTTACCATTAATTGTACTATTAAAAAGAATTGCCACTCTCTCACTGTTACTACTATTTCCACTAAAAATAGCTTCTCCACCCCATTCCTGTTTCCATGTATCAGTTTTGAAGGGTGTTGAATGTGTTTTTTGCAGGAGACAAATAGTATACTTTTTACACTTCAACCATTGAAAGATTTGCTGTCTTTTTTTGTAGTTTCCTAACCATTTTACATTAAAGGAGCATATACTAACAGCCTTCATGAGAAATTAATTAAATTATAACAGTCATTTGATTCTATCGAGATCGTCACATATTGCATTAAAGATATCATTTTATGACAAAAAAGATGAGGAGGAAATATGTATATCGGCTGCCAATCCTTCCTTATTGATTTTGTTGTGTTCAATAAAACTTAATAAGCTAATAGTAACAACATTGTACTACTAATTTGGTATAATATAATGTTATCAACTTTTATACAATAGATTTGCATGAAGTGGTTTAAAACATTTACTAATCTTTAAATCACGAGACTCAAGTCGAAGGCTTACAATTTGAAAACCTTACTTAACTGGTAACCTTCTATTTAATACTGAATCATAACTCCTCAGCTACCTATATGTGACATAAATGTTTTAAGATACATTCTATTATTAATATATTTAAACATACTAACTAAACGTCGTCCTATAATGGTAGATTTAGTTGCTATTTGGTATCTTATTATTAATACTGGTTCTTAACTAATATGATACCTATCTTTAAACATAGGTATACAAAAGGTAGTGTGTTGTCAAATATAAACACAACTAAATAACCCCTTTATAGTTATAATTGGTATACTTAGTTAATACTCTTTACTTTTTTCTTGATACTGATTCATAACCAAGGGATACATCCGCCAAAAATAGTCTATTATTAGTTTCAAAAACATTGCATTGTATAATAGTACTAGATTATATTGTAGCTTTCTAAAAAAATGGATCTTAGTTTAAAATACATCTACAAAAGACAGTCTACTAATTTGTTTCAAAGACTAAGTTATGTACTACATTTTTTGTATTATGAAATCATATTACAGCTTTCTAAAAATGGAATATTTGCAAAGATGGCAAAAAACGAGAACAAGTATATTTCTTTACAGATATCCTTCATATACCATTTTTTAAGATATACTCTTATAACAAATCAGAAAAAAGTCAATATACTTTCAAAATAAAATATGAGCATAAATTGTATTGTCAAAGTAAAAGTCGAGCATCAGATATGCTCCATTACTCAGATTATATACTAATATATATTCATTGTCTAATATCTTACATATACCATTTTTAAATATTCCTTATAATAAAAAAAGTGTTCATGTACTGCCAAAATGAATTTTGAGCCTCCAATATGTTACATTACTTGAATTGTTTTACCAAATATATTCATTGTCGAATATCTTACATATACCTCTTTCAGAATGTATACCATGCATATTCCTTTACAAATATCTAACATATACCATTTTTAAAAATATATTCCTTATAACAGGTCAAAAAAAGGATTTTGTTACAAAATATGTATTTTGAAATGAAAGAAATACCAAAAATAATGCATGCGGGCGTTACTTTTTCAAGAAATTGTCGTTAAGCATTCTAATGCGCAATACACGTGCACAGTTTCTCTAAAATATTTCGCCACCGTGTTTATTTCAGAGAATTTAATATATTCTACCTCAGATATCCTTACCGTAAAAATCTATTTCGCCTTATTCACTGCATGTTGTATACATGAGGTTGGAGACTTCACCTGGATTGAGAGGCATTCTCTTGATCTAAACACTGTCTCTCGTTCGAAGGACAAAATGAGTTTCAATCGAAAGACTCAAATTAGCTTAAGCAATGAAAATCACTGAAAGAGCATTTCAAAAACTCATTTTAGAATGCGCAAATTCAAAAATAGAAAATTAAATAAATTTTTGAAGATCAAAATTATTTGGGAATTTTGTTTAATGATTATAGTTCTTAAGCAAACTTTTATGGAAACTTGTTTCTTGTAAAACATATTGGAAATTAAAAGTTTAAATGAATAAATAAAAGCTGAATAATGCATCTATAATTAAATGAATGTTTTAATAAAGATTCCATGGTTTTTTATCAATTAAACTAAATCCAGTGTATCGATCGAAGAATATTTCGTCTTTCAAACGAGAGTCAGTGTTTAGGTCTAAAGAATGTCTCTCAATCCAGGTGAAGTCTCCGACCCGTACATTTATACGTACCGCACAATATTATGGCATTTTTATTTTTAGCAGGATGTATATAAACAATCAGTGACACTCTCGTTTAAAACAAAAGATGTACGATATAAGATCGATAGCTGGCTTGATGGCATAGTAAGTTAAGCGGACGGTCAAGTGATCATTTTGTAGCGATAGATATGACGGTTCGAATCTTGCATCCGTTCAATACTTTTTTTTTGATTTGGCATTACATACTTTGCGAAAGTTGTTTTTACTGGTTTCTAATTCATTGCTTTGTTTCTTATTTTCGTATAAAATCGGCAGTATCTTTGAAAAAATCTATATTGAACTTACGCCTGGGCAATATTATCTTAAGTGAAGTGTAAGATTGTAAAATTTACAAAACTAAATCGCTGAGCTTTAAAAATATCACAGGAAAGTTTCAGAAAGCATGATATCATATTAAAGAAAAACGAGATTAAATACAGTTTAATATTTTACGTGTCTGGGAAATAAACTGCCGACGAAAAATACAACACGAATACCTTAACCACCAACGAGGATCACTGATTGCGTCATAAAAGTAATATATTGACTTGATTTTATGTTACTGTTTTTTTTCTGCATTTCAAAACGCCATAACACTGTCCGATCCCCTTTTTAAAATTTGTAAGCATCCGCTGGCAAAATATTAATGAAAAGATCGGAAGTTTTTTAAAACAAAAATTCAATTTCCATCATTTTCCAAAACCCGAAATATTACACATTATACAAAAATCCCAAAATAAACCATTTTAGAACTATTCCGGGAACAATACGTTTCAGCCGAACAACGCATTTCAATGTGACACATATGCAGAACAGTTACGTGCCGCTCTCTTGATATATTTGATCAATAGACACATATAATATATCAATTTGTATCATAACTTATCTAATGTGAACCGGCCCCATGTTTACAAAACATTTTTAGTCCCAGCTGAGTTTGATAATGAAACTTAACTTTTTTGGTAATTTATATCTAAATTGCAGGTTTGAAATCACATTTTGAGTAAATATTTAATTTTAAGTGACTGTTTAGTCTAAATGGTTAATATCAGTTGAAATTTAATCTTGAAGTTTTATTAATATTGATATTAAAATCTTAGACTCAAACACAGCTAAGATAAAAAAAGAGAAGTGAACACGAGGCCAGGTAATGGAACTATTCAATATATATAATCTATATTATTTAGAAATACATCCAACGGTAAAGCTGCAGATGATAATTGAACGTATATATTATTTAGATATCATTTCAATTTAGAGAAAAATGTAATTGAATGCCTGCAGCTTTACCGTTGGATGTATTTCTAAATAATATAGATCATGTGGTGCGACTTAATACTTCGACAACTTCTGCGGCTGATTCTAATGTTAAACAATTTAAAAAAAATCATTATTTTTGTTGAACTGTGACTTAAATGCAGCATATCATTCGTTATAATTCGCAAGATGCTCTCTTTGCGAATATTAGCAAAACTAATGTGAACTATAATCCAGTCTATTCTATACATAGAAATAAGTGGGTGGATTTTTGACTAGTAGCTGTAAATGGTACACTATATTAACAGAAATACCTGTTCTTGCATACCGGACTTGCATTTATGTTGATTTTACCCGTACTGACAAACCCCATTTGGCAACCCTTATGCCAGATGACACTTGTGCTGTGAATGACAACAAACGATTCATGCATTGTTCATATATTGTGTAATATGAAATGCTTTAAGAATTAGAAATATTGATAGTTGCACTTTCTTTCTAATAGTATATTTTTTTATTCCAAAAAAGGATTATATTATCACACACATGCACACGCACACGCACACACACACACACACACACACACACACATATACACACACTACAAATCATGAAATTAAACTGAAACTTTGTTGTTGTGCAACTTTGAAACGTCCTGACGTCATTTCTCTATATGAACGTTATTTTCCCGCACCTTCTCTAAATACGATACTACAAGAACGAGCGCTACACAGCTTGTGCCTACATTAGTAAAATTTTTAAAAGGTATTTGTGACATGAATAAACGTCATTACCTCCACCACGAAAAGTAACATAAATAAATGAATAAAAATGGATTTCAACGTGGTATACCTCGAATCCATGCTAACTGTTTCAAAAGACAGCATGGAAGATTTGGATGACAAATAAATAAGGATAAGCAAAGCGGGTTTATCATCAATAGAATATCAGATAGAATTTTACCACAGTTTGTTGTTTCTAATGTCATATTTTGATTTGTTATTCTTTGCTAATTCCAAGTATATTATTCCTGTCTTTTAATGCTATACTATCTTGCTGTAATTGTGTTTTGTCCTGAACGAGTCCATATATTGTTACAATGTGTTGTCGTTAATTTTACAGGGAAATACATTGGAAGTTTTGGTGATGGACCGGGAAAATATAAACAACTTTTCATTGAGTCTGGTGAAGTCAAAGGTTATGATGCATATGACGGATCGCCATTCTGCGACGTCACAAGCGATGGGGGCGTTAAGTTTCTTGATTTGACTCTACCACAATATGGATTACCTTTATATGACTGGGCTCTGAGTTTCGAAGTAGCAGAACACATTCCAAGGCGTTTTGAAAGTGTATATATTGACAACGTTGTTCGCCACGCAAGGGAATGTGTTGTTTTAAGCTGGGCAAAAGTCGGACAGGGTGGTTATTCACATATTAATAACAGGCCGTTTGAATACGTCAGAGATTTAATGGATTCATTGGGATTCATCCATGACTATAAAATATCATTAATATTAAAATCGAATGCAAGCTTAGGATTTTTTAAAAAAATCTGAATGTATATCGAAGAAAAAAATCATTTCAAAAGGCGTTTTAGAATTATACATATAAACGTATACTAATTACATCTTCTACTTGCACATTGCATCATAGGATATTAAAAAGGGCAATGAAAAGGGTGCCATGTTATAAAAAAATAATATTGAAAGTAAAATGTTGTTTGAATTACATGTTAACGTATATCTGAGTTAAATATGTAACGGAGTGAGGATATTCAACTATATAATTTAATATAAGGATAAAATGTAATTGTGAAGTGAAATTAAATACTTAGAGGCCCTAAATAGAGAGTTCATCATCAGACGACATGTACATGATGACCTGACGCATCCCCTATGTTAAAATATACGTAACATTCGTATTTACAAGATTTTAATCTGCATAATATCCAGTGAATATAAAAACTAAGACACATTTTATTGTTTTTGAATTTTCATATATTATTCATAAGGTTCCAAAGTGAGTTACACTCAAACTGAGTATTTTTTAACGGACATGCTGTATATTAATGTATAATTCATATCATTAGATACACTCACGCAGTCTGATAATCTAACTTTAACTGTATTAAAACTTATTGTGTAAACTAATTTTATTTTCAATATTACTGCAGAACACACCCCTTTGAGGTAGGGTATTTTTAAAAACCGAGCTTTTGCAAAACGCACGTAAAAATGTGAGAAATTATGAAAAATATTCTGGAAATTTAAAAGGAAGATTAGAGCCGTATTTTAAACATACATATCATTTATGCATTTCATTTTCCTTATTTTCTTTTTAATTGTTATACAGTAAAGGGCTAAAAATCGGTTTAATGAACTTTTGTGAAAAATATAGCCCACATGCCCAAATATGGTATAACAAAATTATCTTTACAAAAAAAAAAATCGCAACATCTATTTGGCAAATATTCATTTTTTCAACAATTTGTGTACACTTTTGATGGAATTGTGCACATAAAAAAAAGTCCTCTTTTCAAATTCCAGTGCATCAATGGTTCGAAGAACAGGGAGCTATTTATTATTCTGGTGTTGGGTCCCCCTTTGTTGCATCCAAACCTTGTTTAAAAGTTTTGCAGTAAAGTCATGTTTGAGCGCGGAGGAAGTCCTTGTCGCGAAAATTGCTAGACAACCGTTTGTTCAAGTCAGTAGCTTGGTTTTTTAAAAATTCTTATTCAAAACGAAGATGGACGAAAGGAAATAGGAAGTGTTTTAAATAGTCCCCAAAAAATGGATTTATATCAATTGTAGAGTTAATTACAATTTACTCACAAAGGCTCTAGTACCAGTCCAGATTGTGTACGTCAACTTCTGTTCTTTGAAAGGCAGACAATGAAGTGAAATTATTTCTGTGGCATTCGTTTCGTTAAAATCTCTCTTCGGAATAACTGTTCCCTGGAATGTGATTTTAAATTTGGCTAGTTTGGACTGTTAAAATAGTTTTGGGATCATAATTTTTTATGTCATTTCACTAGTGTGTATTTTGACATGTAAATAGTGTATCAGATATGTAAAGGGGGTTATATCACCTTGGTTCATTTGGTTTTCTCATAACAAAGCATGTGATGAAAAAATTGTTCCATAACCTTGTTTTGTGCTGGTTTACTAAAAGATAATAGGTTAGGGTAGATTTCTCGGAAGCAAAGAGCACCAGAAAAAAAAGACAGCCTCATAGCCACGCATTTGCAAATTAGGCCCCAAACAAATAGAAGCTGTAATGGAAAAATGTTAAAGACGGGTTGCTTCAAACATCTATTAAGTATATATTAATTTATGCCAAATATAGATAGAGGAGGAGAAAGTGGTAAGGGTTTAAATGAGGGGGTGGGGGAGGGCGGATGTAGGGGTACTAAAACTTAAAAGATTGCATTTCAACGATTGACCCTCAAAACTGAAAGCACTGAAAAAAGAAATTTACCCCAAATTCAATTTCAAAAAGCATTTAGAAAAAGACAAAAAAGTTTTTTATCAAACTAACTGAGATGAAAAAAGTTTTTTGAACTGGGGTTGGCAAAAAGATAAGTAAATAGAATGGAATCTTAAATGGTCTATTTATCAAGTATATCAGGGGGGGAGCGGCCGTAATTTTTTGCATAGAATACAAAGACCACAACTACAAAAGACAGTATTCCCCCATCTTTGTTGCGACCCCTGAAAAAATAGACATACAGGGCCCAAAGGTAAGAAATCGTCTTAGAATTAATAAGTCGCTTAAGGTGTGGCATTAAGTTTAACGATAATGTTCATAAAATTTTTTTGGGGTATTTGACCCGGAGGAATCTTTTTGTCGTCGCAATTGCTAGACAACCCCTTAAAATGTCAGTACTTGTGTTATTGAAATTTTTATTCAAAAGAAGCGGGACGTAAGCTAAGTAGAAGCTGTTTTAAATACTCTCCAAAATGGCTTTATATAAATTGTAGAGTTAATTTAAAATTTACTCAAAAAGGGCCTATACCACCAGTTTGTGTCGTCAACTTCTGTTCTTTGAAAGGCAGAAAAGAAGTGAAATTAAATTTCGGGCATTCTTTTCGTTAAAATCTCTTTTCGGAATAACGTTCGGGAATGTGATCTTTAAATAGTTTAGTTGGCTGTTAAATAGATTTTTTTTATCAAATTTTTTAGTCCCTTCACTAGTGTTATTTGACATGCTAAGTAGTGATCAAAAATTTAAAGGGGGTCTATACTCCCCTCGGTTCTTTGGGTTTTCTCATACAAAAAGCAGGGGTGTAAACATGTTTCCAAAACCTTGTTATTGCTGCTGGTTTACTAAAAGATAATAGGTTAGGGTAGATTTCTCGGAAGCAAAGAGCACCAGAAAAAAAAGACAGCCTCATAGCCACGCATTTGAAAATTACCCCAAAACCCAAATGAACTGAAATGGAAAAATTTTAAAGACGGTTCTTAAAACATCTATAAAGTATATTTAATTTACCCAAATAAAGTTGGGGAGAGAATGGAAGGGTTTAAAAAGAGGGGGTGGGGAGGGCGGATGTAGGGGTACTAAAACTTAAAAGATTGCATTTCAACTCAGATTGACCATCAAGACTGAAAAGTCACTTGAAAAATGATAAATTTACCCAAAATTTCATTTAAAAATCTTTTTAAAAAAAGAAAAAAAATTTTTCATTATAACTAACTGAACTGAAAATGTTTTGTGAAACATGGGGCTGGGTCAAACAGATAAGTAATGATAAAAGATATCTATATAGTGTCTATTAAAAAGTAATCAAAGAGGGGCACTATTTTGTTCTCATTGAATTTTCAAAGACCCCACACTCAAACACAGATTCCCCACTTTGTTGCACCGATGAAACAAAGACAACAGCCAAGGTAAGAAACGTCTTAGAATTAATAAGTCTGCTTTACACGGTGTGTGCATTAAGTTAACGAAAAGGATTCAAAAATATGTGTATTTTTTGGGATTTGGTGTATAATAGATGAAACAGGCAGTAAAGTTTTTACAAAATGCGAAAAATTTGACTGACACACTCATTTATTTTATTTTAATTAAATTTACAAATTTGTTGACCCTTTCTAGTAATATCGTTAAAGGGTTTAAAATTTAAAATTTACAAATCGAGTATGTAGGAAAATTTAAAAAAATGACATATGCAATCACAAAACGAAATGAACAATTTGATTAAAACGCCTTTTTTAAAAGATTTTTTCTGGCGTTTACATAATAATAAAAATAATAGTTATTACAACAATTCATAAAAGAACAATGAAAAATTACAGCCTTTTTGTAAACAACAGCCAACCACACCCCCCCCCCCCGAGGGGCGTTTTTTCCCCCATTGCCAAAACCATGCTTTAAAAAACCCGGTACCCCAGACGGGGGGCAATAGTTTTTTCAAAATTTCCCGGGAAAGGGCCTCATTACTGTTTTAAAAAAAATACCACACTTTTTTAAGTGAAACCCAAATCTTGCGAAAAACCCACAGAACGTCAAAACCCTTAAAACCTGACATGGAAAAAAAAGATGGATTGTCATTTTGTTAATTTCATGATGAATTTTACATTAAGAGACCCTTTTTTCACGACGAATGACTTGCTGTATTTTCGAAAAATTTACTCGCCCCCGTCCGAAACGGATTAAAACCCCGTTAAATGATTTTCAACCAATAGTCAATGATGTTTTCTGAAATAAATATGTATACTTCATAAATATATGTAAAAAAGATCATGCATATCTGTTGTGTTTTTGAAAGAAATAACTTTTATCTAGTCGGAAAAAAAACATTCGCTGTATGCCTGTGACAGGATGGACGTACCGGGGACAATAGAAAAAATCAACACCCATTACAATATTTACAAATTTATTTACATAAAATGATTATTTACAAAGAATAAATGATAAATAAAAAGAAATATGATTATAAGAAAGAAAGAAAAGAAAAATCTGAGCTCAGTATCTCTAGATATAAAGTTCCAACACTGACAGTTCCGTTTTAACGTGACGTGGCACAGTTGTTTCCGTTAATTTCGAACTTTAAATAGCATAAAAATACAACATATCTTCAGGTAAAGTCCCTTTAAACCGTGAATACGTTGACTCCATTTTGGCTCCCTATGATGGAAGGTGATTGCATCCCTGAGCTGACTTCAGAGGATAACAAAAATCATCGTCTTTGCGGTTTACGGCACAACCATGGGACGAAAGCTCTGCGCGGGGGAAAATCACATCCAGGCGAGTGAAGACAAGTGAACCTGGGGTATTGTACTTCCGGTTGTGAAATCATCACCGGGTAAAAATCGTCTGGCGGAAGACGCTAAAATATAAACAAATGGTAACACCAAGCAAAACAAATAAGTCAAGGCATAAAACTGCTCCTTTGGGTACACCCATAAACCTCCGTAGGCTCCCCATAAATAATACTGCTACTTATGCAAAAAATATGTGCTACAAAGTTCATACGTCACGCGATTAAAATACGTCACTTATTACTTCCATTATTTCTAAAATTAATTACTTAAAAGTCAAAAGTTGAAGTATGGAAAAGATATGAAAAGTTTATGATGAACAATTATAGATAAGGAAATTTTCGCAATTAAATTAAAGAACTGTGACACGTCACTTTAGAATGGAACTGTAAGATCTTTTGTATCCGGAGATACTGAACTTTGATTTTTTTTTCTTTCTTATAATCAGTTTTTATTTCATATCAACTATGCATTGTTAATAATCATCTTTTGTGAAATAAATTTGAAATATTGTAAAGGGGTTGATTTGTTTTGATGGTTACAGTCGCCGGTACGGCCTTTCCTGTCACAATGGTGTCAGAAGTTTGGGGTTGGTCGACCAGACACAGTAGCAAATTTGAACATTATTAACACCCATTTAACTGCAGCAATAAATTTTTTAAAGATTCCTCTTGTTTTGTTCTATTGTTACACATATAATAGTTTTTTTTTCATTTTTCAGAGTGACGGCTTACCTCAGACAAGACAAGACAGATCCGTAGCTTCAGCTAACCAGCTTTTGTGGTCACAGACTGATAGACAGTTGTTTACGACACTTGGTTTCTGGGTGAGTTCGTTCCTTTTATTTTACTTTTGGGTTTATTTGTGTCACTCTATGATTAAGCCACCATATAATTTGTACTGAAGTGACCGCCTTTGAAAAGGAGATTTTATCCTACTCACTCTTACTTCTGCTCGCCCACTTCTCCCAGTGATCCTATTATATATTATTGTACTTTATACATACTAATACAGTATTTTAATTTGTGTGTGTTAGCAAGCTTGTTTACTTGCATATACTTTTACCTAAGTTTTAGTGCTAAAACAGTTGTGTTATACCTATACTTTATCTTAGGAAAAAGCACTTTGATTTATTTTTGTTTATTGTTACACAAAGTTTTAAACCCACTAGTTACAGTTGATTGATATTTGATAAGGCTAGGGTATTGTTTACAGCCTACTGCCCACTGTACATTGTTGATTGTTGCCTATGCAACCCTGATTGACACATAGTACTGTTGCGAAAACTTAGTGTATTATGTTTATGAGGACGTTTTGTGTAGAAATAACGAAGTATACTATTTTTTTTGGCTTCAGGGGTAACTGAAAGAGCCTTAGTGTAAACTAGTGTAGTCTAGTATTCCCTCACGATTGTTTATTTATGTCTCAGGTTGTTATAGTAGCTGTAGTGCGTATGTTGTATAGTGTTTAACATAGTGTAATAAATTTAAACATGACAAAGTGAAGAAGTTACGAAGGTAGGAAAGGAGTTAGGTTATGAAGGAGAGGATTACGTAACTTTGTTAAGGAAGACAGGCTAGGGAACGTGAGGAAAGACATAGTAGATTAGAGGCAGATAAAGATAGGTTAGAAGCAGAGAGAGAAAGAGATGGGGAAAGTTTAAAGAGTTAGAAGCTAGGTTCAGAAAGAAAAGATAGAAATAACGACAAAGTAGTTTAGAGACGAGAAGGAAAGATTAGAATTAGAAGCTAGGTTGCAGAAGGAAAAGATAGAGTATGAACGTAAGTTAAATTAGATAAGTTAGAAAAACGGACGTAAGTTAGAACAGGATAAGTTAGAAATGAAAAGGAGAAGTTAATGTTAGCTAGGAAGTTAGAAACAAGAAGGAGGAAGCAAAAAGTAGGAAATTAGAAACAGAGCATAAGTTTAAGACGACTTCAAAAAGATGAGTAAGAAAAAGGTAAAGGTTAAGAGTCTCCCTTTGATGAGAAAATTGATTCCATGGATGCATACTTGAATGTGTACGAAACGTACGCTGTTGCGCAGGATTGGGATAAAGAGATATGGTCATTAACTTACCGTTCCTTCTAAAGGGAAACGAAAGAGAGGTTTTTGATAGGCTTCCGTTGGAAGATAGGAAGGATTATGATAAACTGAAAGCCGCTTTTGCACGTCATTCGAACTCACTGACGATGGCTATAAGAAAAGTTTAGAACTGAAAGGCCTCGGATAATAAAGACCTTTGTGATGTTTCAGCCAAAATAAGTAGATATTTAGATGGTTGGCTTAGATTGAGTAAGGTAGAGAAAACGTACGAAGGATTATTAGATTTTATACTTAGGGACCAATTTAGATGTATGTAATAGAGAACTATACCAATTGAGTAGTAAGAGGTTATTTAAAGCTAAGGATGTAGCAGAAGATCCCGATTTGTTTGCAAAGACTCTTTGGTGGTCCCCAGAAATCGTGAATCGAACCAATAAGGACCGGGACCGTAAACCATATGAAATACCTCAGAGACAGTATCCTAGTAGTCGTATGTAGGCACTAGTAATAGAGGTAGTAGCAATGTTGCTAAAGAGGTAGGGGTTTATCAACCCTTTGGTGTACGAAGTGCACTAATTGTGGTCGAAATGGGGCATAGCTCATATAACGGTAGGAGTGGAAAGTCGTAATATGCTAATGCAGCAGAAAGGGGTAGAGGTAGAGCAGGAACAGAAAGGAGTAAAGGGGAGAATAGAAATAGTAAGGAAAATAAAAATTTGAGGTAGAGGCTGTGACCGATCTAGGAGTAGGGGTAGAGGAAGAAATAGAGATAGAGATAGAGATGGGAGTAAGTCAAGTAGGTCAGAGAGTGGAAATAGTATATAGAACTCAGTGAGTTGAGGGTTAGGTATCCCTTAGTGTAATCCCATGTCCTACAAAACCCGGTACTTGTAATGGAGGGATGTAATCGCTATGCGGGATACAGGTTGTACTTTGTGTGATAGTAAACGGAACTTTAGTAGAAGCAAGTCAGTTTTTAGAGAAAACATAGATTAAGAACATAATGGGAGTGAACATAGGCTAGATGTAGCTAGAATAGAAAATTAATTGCCCCTATTTCAAGGGTACAGTAGAGGCGCGGGTTTTGTAGATAATCCTACCAATGATTGTTATAATTGGTAATGTAGAGGGAGCTGTAGAACCTCAGTTTAGTAGTTTTAGCGTCAGCAGTAGAGACTGGGGCGCAAGCCAAAGTTAAGAAGCAAGAAAAGCTTAAATTTCCGTCTCAGATTTGATATATCTAGAGAGGAATTTTTAAAAAGCAACAGAAAGATAGCACTTTAGATTTGTGTAAAAGAAGCTGAGGAAGGTACGATTAAGTAGTGTAGAGGTAAAGGTTCAGTTAGGTTTGAAAATTTAAAAAGATTGTTATTAGAGAGTATACCGCCCAGAATTAAGACAAAAGTAACAGTTGATTGTACCTAAATGTCTAGAGAAAATGTGATGAAAGTTGCACATGATTCGTTACTGTCCGGCCATTTAGGGGTAAGGAAAACTAGGATAGGTATTAGGCGAAATTTACGGCCAGGAGTAATGGCAGAGGTTAGAAGGTACTGTCAGTCAATGTAGTATTTGTCAACGTACTATAGCTAAAGGTGAGTAAGTAAAGTTCCGTTAGGAAAAATAACCTTTGATTGATACTCCGTTTAAGAGAGTTGCTGTCGACATCGTTGGTCCGATCGAACCTATGACTGATAGAAAAACGATACATTTTGACTATGGTAGATTTATGCTACTAGATATCCGAAGCCATAGCACTACCCAGTTTTTGAAACTGAGAGAGTAGCAGAGGCATTAGTAGATATGTAAGTAGATTTGGAGGGGCCAAGGAAATGCTTACCGATTGTGGATCACAGTTTACGTCAGACCTTATGGCAGAAGTTTTGTAGGGGTTTTTGTCATAAGGCAGTTAAACTACAACACCGTAAAACACCCTATGTTTTAATGGTTTTTAGTAAGAAGTTTAACGGTAGTTTAAAGCAGATGTTGAAGCGTATGTGTAGTGAGAGACCTAGAGATTGGGATAGGTATTTGAATGCTATTTTTTTTTGCTACCCGTGAAGTTCCGCAAGAAAGTTTGGGATTTTCTCCCTTTGAGTTACTTTACGTAGAACAATCCGTGGACCGATAACTTTGCTAAGAGAGTTATGGGGTGGTGAGACGGAGAATGATGAGTTAAAACCACTACCGTTATGTTATGGATTTGCAAGAAAAGTTGGAGGATACGTGGGAAGATAGCTCAGCAACAGCTAGCAAAAAGTATGCAGATACAAGAAGTATTATAATAGGAAGGCTAAGATAGAAGGTTTAAGGCAGGTAGTAAGGTACTTGTATTGTTACCCGAAACATAATAAGTGTTGTTACATTGGAAGGGTCCTACGTAGTAGTAGAGGTATAAATAGACTAGATTACAGGGTAGATGTAGACGGGAAAATTGAAAACGTTTCATGCAAACATGCGAAACAGTACTGTGAAAGGAAGGATGATAGGGAAGTCTAACCAGATAAGGGGTATTTAATAAGGTTGGAGCAGCATTGTAGAGGAGGATCAGAGAGATTATGACAGATTAGATCCGAATGAAAGTAGTGATGAGTTTCGAGTAGTGTAGAAAGGGGTATAGTTTTGTGTCCAAAAAAGCAGGGTAAGAAACGTACAAAGATTAAGGTAAATCCAAGTTACCATAGCTGTAACCCGGAAAGTTAGAATTTGTTAGAAAATTTCTCAGATGTACTGACAGATATTCCTGGAAATACTAACTTAGTTGAACATGATATTCAGTTGTCAACCTACAGATCCGATAAGAGTAAAGGTTTTTCCTATTCCTTTTCATTCGCAGCCAGTAGTGAAAGAGGAAATAGATAAAATGTTGAGTTGGAGTAATCGAACCATCAAATGCTCCATTTTCCCCCCTATTGTTTTCATAAGGAAAAAAGATAACAGTATAAGGTTCTGTATAGATTTTTGCCCGGTCAACAAACTGACGGTTTCGATGCTGAACCTATGCCAAACATGAGGAGATGTTTTCAAAGCTATCTAATATAATATTTTTCTAAAAATAGACTTGAGGTTACTGGCAGTTTCCTTTCTGAAAAGGCTAACCCATGACTGCTTTTAAAACCCCGAAAGGTTTTTTTTCAATTCCGTAAGATGCCCTTTGGATTAGTTAACGCACCTGCAACGTTTTGTAGACTGATGCGGAAAGGTTTGAAGGACCTAGGACACTCAGATAGCTTCATGATGAATCCTGGTGTATACAATCACATGGGCCCAAACATGTAGTAGCACTCTGTGTTGTTAACCAGACTAAGAGAGGCTAAGTTAACAGCAAACCCACTAAGTTTTTTTATAGGTTTTCAGAATTTTGAATGTTAAGGGCACAGATAGGAATGTCCAACCCTTGAACCCGTTCCAAATAAATACAGGCATACAGGATGCCGAAAGACCGAAAACCAAGAAGGCAATACGTTCATTCCCTTTGGTGTAGTCGGGTTTTTCAGAAATTTAAAAACCCCAAAATTTTTCCCCCATTGCAGTTCCGCTCACAATTTGACGAAAAGGGGTCAGCCAAATCTTGTAGAGTGGGGTGAAAGTCAAGAAAAGGCTTTCCAGACTTTGAAGGCTAGCTTAATGGGTCCCCTATTTTGAAGTTGCCAATTTAGATCAGACTTTATATTGAGAGTAGATGCTTCAGATGTAGTTTAGGCTCAGTATTGCTTCAGGAAAGTGATGGAGAAATTACCTGTAGCGTAAAGCTAGTAGAAAATTGCTACCTAGGGCAAAAGTACTCAGTGATAGAGAAGGAGTGTTTAGCGATAGTATGGGCAGTAGCTAAGTTTCACCGTATTTGTTCGGTAAAGACTTTTTTATTAGAGACAGATCATCAGCCGCTCACTTTTTTTGAAACTTATGTGGGGGTGGGTTCGAATCCCACTTCTGACACCATTGTGACAGGAAAGGCCGTACCGGCGACAGTAACCATCAAAACAAATCAACACCCTTTACAATATTTACAAATTTATTCACATAAGATGATATTAACAATGCAATATGATATGAAATAAAAACTGATTAAAGAAAGAAAAAAAATCAAAGTTCAGTATCTCCGGATACAAAAGATCTTACAGTTCCATTCTAAAGTGACGTGTCCACATTTTCTTTAATTTAATTGCGAACTTTAAGTAGCACAAACAATATCAAAACGTATCTTAAAATAAAGTCCCTTTAAACCGTGAATACGTTGATTCCGTATTGGCTCCCTATGGGGGGTAGGTGATTGCATCCCGGGAGCTGACTTCAGAGGAAACAAAAATCAGCGTCTTGGGGTTTTTAACGGCACAACCATGGGACAAAGCTCTGCGCTGGGAAAATCACATCCAGCGAGTGAAGACAAGTGAACCTCGGGCATTGTACTTCCGGGTTATGACATCACCAGGTAAAATCGTCTGGCGAAAAGCTAAAATATATAACATATGGTAAGCACCATAGCAAAACAAATAAGTCAGGGGCATAAAACTGCTCCTTTGGGTACACCATACCTCCGTAGCTCCCATAAATAATACGTGCTACTTATACAAATAAAATTGCTACTAATTCAGACGTCACATGATTAAAATACTCACTAATTACTTCCATTATTACAAAAATTACTTACTTAAAAGACAAAAATTAAAGATGAAAAAAGATATGAAAAGTATATGAAAACATTATAGATACGGAAAATGATAAACTGCAGCTATTATTTACAACTACAAATTAACAAAATTCAATATAAATCAAACGTTATATCATAGTTTGCATTCATATAATATCTAATGCCATACACTACAAAAAGGACAAATTTAAATTTGGGTGTGCTATAGACTGGCACATAATTTCAAAATTACAATAATATATTACATACATGGGCTAGACTTTCCATATAGATTTATCATAACAATACAATGCAGTAATGGCGTTCCATAATTAACAAAATGTTTGACATAAGTTTTTTGAAACAGTGCTTCACAATTAATCACGATACAAATTTCAGTATAAATCAACATCTTATTAAACAAACATTTTAGATTCCTCTTTTGAGATAATTTACAAAATTTTGAAAAATTTAATAAATTATCCTGACATACCGAAACAAACCCAAAATCACATCCGAAAAGTAAATGTTACAGAATTCTGTAGAAAAGCACAAAAATTTACCAAATAAAAATCGTAAATGCAAAAATCATACAAAAAAAACTAACAAAAAAATTTCTTACCCGATCGGCATAAATTTCTAGCAAGAAAATAATTTAGACATAGATTCGTCTATAATGTCGGAAGGGGGTGGGGCGCAAGGCATATCTAGTCCAGTCTATTTAAAGGGTAATGTCCCGCCAAATACTAAATTTCATGGATTCACGGGCCCATGCGTAAACTCTTGACTATTTGTATTTCCATGGGATTCACGATATAGCCGGGAATCTAACTACTTTGGCGCGGATTGAAATTGACAATTTGGGGCCCCCTTATAGGGGTTTTGGGATAAAAACGTGAATTACTGAAGTTTATAAAATATCATTTTCCCTTGTTACTGAACCGAATTTAATGAAATTTACATGGAAATTTAAGTTATGAAATACAAAAAAACATTAGGGGTATTTTTTTTGCGTGAAATCTGCCCATTTACCTCAATAACCAAAAATTTACAAGAAGATGATGCAAACCTGCATTTACACTACAGATAAAATAAGGCCCGTATGTCAATTTGTGACATAAACTGCAGCTATTATTTACAACTACAAATTAGCACAATGTAATGCGAAATAAACGTTTTGTAAAAGCTAGCATGAATATAATATCAAATGCCATACAACAAAACGGACACTGTTTAGATGTGCTATAGACTGGCACACAATAATTTCAAATTACAATGACATATTACATACATGGTACTAGACTTGCCACATAGATTTTAACATTACAATGCAATGCAGTATCGGCGTTCCATAACAACGAAATGTTTGATATATTTTTGACAAAGAGTACTTTACAATTATCATGTTACACAAATTTCAGTACAAATCTTACAGCTTATAGAAACGAAACATTTTAGACTCCTCTTTCGAAATAATTTACAAATTATTAGCCAAAATCACATGCCGAAAAGTAAATGTTGCAAAATTATGTAGAATGAACAAACATTTACTAAATAAAAGTCGTAATTCAACAATTATACAAAAATCTAACAAATATACTTCTTACCTCAATCGAGCATAAATTTCTAGCAAGAAAAATCAATTTGACATAGATTCGTCTAATTTCGAAATGTGGTGTGCGCTAGGCATATCTACCCCCAATCTTTTTGTAGGGTAATGCCCGCCAAATACTAAATTATCAGGGGACTCACGCTTATACTGAACTCTGACTATTTGCTTTTCCACGGGAATCACGATATAGCCGGGAAATCTGACTACTTTGGCGCGGATTGAAATTGACAATTTAAGGTGGTTTTGGGAATAAAAACATAAATTACTAAAGTTTATAAAATATCAACTCTCTTATTACTGAACCGAATTTAATAAAATACAAGAAATTAAGTTTGAAATACAGAAAAACATGAGGGGGTATTTTATGCGTAAAATCACATTACCTCAATAACCAAAAACTTACAAAAAGATGATGCAATACCTGCATTTAAACTACAGATACAATGAGGCCCGTATGTCAGTTTGTGACAATGCCTACTTGCCAATTTTGATATTTGATCTGAATTCGTATTTGCCACTGACCCTGTATTTTATTTTGCAACTACAGTAGGCGATTTATGTTCTTTAAGGGCGTGAATAAAAAAATATCTATCAAATTGTCTCTATTGATGAGTCGTCCTGTATATAATGTCATTTAATGTCGAACCCCTCACGCTATGCATGTACTCATCCATTGGGCGGTGGATCTGTGACTGGCTAGAGGGAGTGGACGGTAGCATGTATTTCCTCTACCGTCCATGAACAGGCTCAATCAAACCGAGCCTGCAACATTTTCGTTTTTGTCGTGTTGAGCGACCTGCGAAGTTTCCACTTTTTTCTATTTTATTTCGCTATCCTACCTAATTATATAATGAATTGAATGCTTCAGAATGGTTTGCTTGCAAGTATTCTGTAAAACACAGAATCAGAAAAAAGATTTTAGGAGATGGACCCCTGTAGGTTATAATGTAGTTATTCATTGTAATTGCCACCATTGAAAGAAGTACCTTAAAAATAAACCCTCATTTTTTCATTTTTTGGCACTCATGTTTGTAAACTGGGCGCTAATTTTATTCGCGGAATGTATTTTCAGTAAAATACAACAAGTTTCATGTTAATTTTCGTGTGTTTATGGCAGATACAAAGACAAAACTAATTGAGTGTTTAGTGTGCGACTGAACCGTGAATAAGCTCACTTATTTGTACAATACCTTCTGTATAGATCTTGACGATGGGTTCGAAGTAAGAACTGTCTTCTGTGATAATAGCAAGGCCTTTGATAACGTTTGGCATAAAGGTCTTCTCTTCAAGTTGAAAAATGCCGTACTGGTTGTACGGTTATTGAATTGGTTCTCTGATAATCATTTTAACAGACGTCAGAGTGTTGTCCTACCAGGCACCCAATCCATTTGGTCATCAGTTGATGCAGGAGTCCCTCAGGGTCTATTCTATACTCTCTTTAATTCTTTGTATTTATCAATGATGTTGCTAATGACTTGGGCTCTCATGTACATCTCTTTGCTGATGACACCAGTTTGCATATTATTGTTGACCATCCTTTTTCTGCTGCGGTGACTGTAACTCTTCAATCTGACATCGACAAGATATGCAGTTGGGCTGATAAAGGGTTAGTTACATTTCCAAGACAGAACCGATGACCATCTCACGTAAAACATCTAAACCTTTTCACCCGCATCTTCTATTGCATGACCAACTTATTTCCTCGGTATCCTATCTTAAACATCTTGGTGTCTACTTTTCTGACGATGGTGCTTGGCATTCTTAATTAACTCTATAAAAGAAAAGGCAAGAAAAGAATAAATATCAAATTTCAACTTGACAGAAGATCCTAGAAAGTAATAACTTTTATTTCACCAGACCTCTTTATGAGTATGAAAATTTACAACAATTGCACGCATATGAAAACTCGAACTAAACAAAATTCCCGGGTGAAGCTTTTTCGTATTGTTTCTGGAGCTACTTTAAAATGTATCTCTTCATGAACTTCATAAAGAAGTTCCTTGGGAATCTCTTGAAAGTCGACGACTACACCATAAGCTAATTCTATCCTACAAAATGAAAAACGGCCTTACTCCTGACTATCTTTCTCCTCTTGTCCCATCATCTATATAGGGGAAGCGTCTAGGTATAATTTACGCAACGCTACTGACATTCCGCCTATACGCAACAGAACATCTCTTTACTACAATTCCTTTCTACCATCGGCTCTTAGAGATTAGAACACACTTCCAAGAAAATTTCAAAATTCAACTTCATTAGCTTCCTTCAAATTGCAGTTGAAAACTAGCATTCCGGAATGCTCTGATTATTTTTACGTAGGTGATAGAAAATTGCAATAATATCATGCTCGGCTCCGTACTGAATGCAGCTCCCTAAACCTGCATTTGTTCAGGAAAAAAAACATTTCTCCGACACCTCTTTGTCAATGTGGTCTTCCAGATCGTAACCATCATTCCTTCTTTGAATGCCAACACTATGATGATATCAGAGTCCTTCCTTTTGGAACTACTTCCAACAATTGCACCATAACACTTAATACTCTAGTGAAAGGACACCGAAATCTCAGCGATGAAATAAGCATAAAAATATTCCAAGCGGTCCAAAACTACATCCGGGAAAGTAGACGATTTCATAAGCATTCACAGACACTTGGGGTCAGGATCACCACTACCCACCCCAGTCTCCTCCGTCCCTGCTTAAGCTTAGCATATATGTTTTAGCATTTTTATATGTGTTGAGCATAGATGACGATCATAAAACACATTTTGAATTTTTTTTTTTTTTTTTAAAAAATCCATTTGTACCAGGAATTGTCTTTCAATAAGAAAATTTGAAACATTGAAACTGGAAGTAGAAAACAATAGTCGATTTAACTTTTAAGTAAGCTAAATAATTTTCAAAATTCAATCAATCTTACTTGTATGGAACACTTCCCTGCGAATATATCCCTGCTTTGAACTGCGCATAGCGTACGCAGGTACCAATCTTTATCATAGGAATTCATGATCCGGGATAATGTAGTCGTAAGAGTATTAATTTTTGTACCCGGTTCATGATACGCACAGTACAAAGCTGGGTTTCAAGCGGCAAGCAAGTTTTCCCAGCGTCAGTGTCACTGTTGCAAATCTTCTTTTTTTTAAAGAATTGATGGTAAAAATGCTAACCCTAACACGCTGAAATGTTGCAAATTGCGTTTTATTATCGTCATCTATGCTTAATATCGTCATCTATGCTTAATACAGTTTTTTTTTAAAAATCCATTTGTACCAGGAATTGTCTTTCAATAAGAAAATTTGAAACATTGAAACTGGAAGTAGAAAACAATAGTCGATTTAACTTTTAAGTAAGCTAAATAATTATCAAAATTCAATCAATCTTACTTGTATGGAACACTTCCCTGCGAATATATCCCTGCTTTGAACTGCGCATAGCGTACGCAGGTACCAATCTTTATCATAGGAATTCATGATCCGGGATAATGTAGTCGTAAGAGTATTAATTTTTGTACCCGGTTCATGATACGCACAGTACAAAGCTGGGTTTCAAGCGGCAAGCAAGTTTTCCCAGCGTCAGTGTCACTGTTGCAAATCTTCTTTTTTTTAAAAGAATTGATGGTAAAAATGCTAACCCTAACACGCTGAAATGTTGCAAATTGCGTTTTATTATCGTCATCTATGCTTAATACAGTTTAATATTCGCTCAACTTTGGCAGGGGCGGATGAGAGCGGGTTGGCTCGGGATGGTCCTGACCCCAAGTGTCTGTGTGAGCATCTGTTCACTGAATGATTTATGCTAAACTGCTCCATTGGCAATTTCTCTTTCTGTTTGAATCTCATTTAATTTACATATTGATTAAATAGATATACGACTGCCACTCTAAGATACATTAACAAACGTATATTCTAATATTTCGTTCATTAATTAAGGCTTTACTACTCTTGTTATTTCAGGTAAGATTATAAGCACTTCCTTAACGTATTTATCATAGTACTTAATTATAGGAGAAGACCTATATAAGCTTTAGCTTTCGGATTTAATCCTTTTTCATACATTTATCTTCTGTATTGCCTATTGTCAATTTATATATGTTTTACCCTTGTTTGAAATAAAATCATTTTTAAACTAAACTAGTGTGCGACGCTGCCAAGAAAGTGTTCCACAAAGGGTAAGTGGATTCAATCTGGCGCCGTTTCACTACGAATCACCCCATTTGCTGTTTATATTTTGACAGATTATTAATTAGTGGAGCGGGATATTGCAAAAATACTTCAGTTGATGATACAAGCATCAGATTTACAGGATAGTAACTACCTAACATGCACTTTAACATAAGATCAAGGGCCACTTGAAATTATGTCATTTTTAAGATAGCCGCCACAAAAACAAAATGGCCGCCATTTTATGTACTTTTTTTATTTATTTTTTATCTTTCGTTTCACATAAGAACACAATATCAAGCTGTGGTATGCATATTATTTTAATTTGTAATCAATTTTGTATGACTACGCTCATGTGTGTAGACATCCCAATTGTTTTTAAAATTTACATTTTTTTTTAACAATGGTTAAATCTGAATCACACCAACAAATATAAGTTTTAACACATTTTATTCAATTACATTTAAAGCATAAACAACATCGAAAAGAAATTTGTCTAAAACCATAAGGGGACAAAAAATATGGCATCGAGAGTACTTGAACAGTCAAGGGCAATATTTTCCTATAATGCAAACCGTAAGAAACCACTGTTGATTTACCATATATACCTACGAAACTATACTCATCGGAAATCGTGTTCTAACCGAAGCAAAAAATATGCATATGCTGCATTTAGTCATTTTCTTGACAGTTACAAGAACAAACTGCTATGCATAACAGACCTGAGCGGTGGCACTTGCAATTACCTGTATAGGAAGTCCTTTTGCAGCCCCACTTTTAAAGCTCCTGGCAGCATTCAGTTATAGAAGACAACTACGCCCAGTTAGGGATCCACACATTGTTCTGCTTCAGTCATCCCCTGTTTGACGGAAGTGGCAGTTGCTGCATGGTAACAGTTGCTTGACCCAAGACATGACCTGCCTGAAAAATTGCTCATTTGATGTGTTGTTTCAGAGCACCTTTTGTTGGTGGAGCAGCATTATACACTTTTTGTTTCTGGGCAAACAAATCAAGTTGAGCTCCATCCACCTTGCATGTCGTACCTGATCGATCATACAATATAACTACAATTTTTTAATGTATCCATTTCCGACTCAGTTATTGTGTCTTTGGCAGCACTGAGACTATGAAATACTTCTATGGCTATTTCGAACACATTCCATGCCTGCCGTGCAGATTGCTTGCCCTTGCCGACAAATACAGAAACAATGTCGCAACCGGTAAAAGCATGAGAAAACGGAAATGCCTTTGAACGATGATCAAAAATCTCAAATTCCTACCTTTCCAAAAGCTAGCCACAAAACATTAATATTTAAATCAAGGTACACTAAAATAGCAAGAACTAACTACCAATTGTAATTATTTGGTGGCATGTCAATGAGGTATGCTTTGCATGACTCTATGCTTCTTCGTGATTACATGGAGCAAGCGCATTTCTGTTTATATCTAAATAGCAAACAATATTGACACCTTTTGTTGCTATGATCCTTTAATTGGTTTGCGCAGTTATCATTATACCCCAAATGCTGTAGACGGAATTAGTCCGCGCTATTTCCTAGCAATTATTTGCCAGATTCCAACCAAACACTGTAATTATGATCAGTACAAGCCTAGTTGTGCATGTGCGAAGCTGATTCCATTGGGATGATTTTTCAATTAGTTATGGCCCTTTAATAATTCTTTCTTTGAATGTATATGGGAAAAAAATTGTCCGCGCTATTTCATCATATGCGAGACTTTTATCAAACCTTGTGATTATCATTGGTACCAAGTCAAACTGTGCATGTGCAGAGCTTTGTTCGCGCCACTACTCTGTCATTGTATGCCAGCTTTTATAAAACCTTGTTATTGTTATCATCGGTAACAGAGTATACGTTCCATTTGAATGATTTTTTACGGCTCTTTATTTGTTTCAAATATGAATAGAGTTTCACTGGAAAACACTTCAATATTCTAATATTTTTCTAACATGTTTCATATACTGTTACGTATAACTAGTTGATGACCCTTTGTGATATGATCAAATACAAACGTGGAAAACCACAGGGCGCCCAACACGACATGAACGATAATGTTTCAGGCTCGGTTTGATTGAGCCTGTTCATCGACGGTAGGACGGTAGTGGAAATGCAATCTACGGTCCACGCCCTCTAGCTCAGGGTTGAGCAGATCTCAATATTTACACATATAAGTACAAATTTAGAATGCTATTTAGAGACATCCGCAGATGTATTCATACGGCGGTGTACATGGAACTTTCAATAATGCACGGAGTGCAATTCCATGAAAAGCGGCGTATGGTCCCGAGATAAAATAATGGCTGGCTGTGCGCTAAACGAGAAAACAATGGGTAGAACTAAACAAACTAGAATTTAGAGAGGGGGTCTGTGGTTATGGAGCCTGCATATCACAGAAACTGCCAAAAACGAAATTAAAAAGAAGATCACATGGTCCTCTGACCATGACCTTGACCTACTGACTTACTTTCGTCTTTCTTAAGATATTGCCATGAAATTTGAAACACTTGTACAGTTTTGAACACATCTCAAAACTGACTTTAAGTGATCTTGATTTTGACCTACCTTCTTGTAAGGTACAGCAATGAAATTGTAAGATCTTATACAGTTTTGCACAACATTTTTTGTGCATCTTTATACATTTTCTCCCTTTACAATAAACAAATGTATCATATTTTCAATACCCCTGTTCTTCTGACAATACGCTGCTGCCTGGAATACTCTTTGCCATTAGTGATAGGTCTTTTATCATCCGCAAGAAAACTAAATAGTTCAGTTTTATTTTCATCCCTTCTAAAAAAGCTATTCCATGATTTAGGAAGTCTACTATTAAACTCTTTTTGACATTATCAATGTTTGAAATAGAACACAAACAAAACCACAAATACTCAAACTTAAAATTTTGGTATTTTAATACAAAGTATGTACTATTATAATTTGAAGGTCGAGGGAATATCATTTTACCATTTTCAATATATATTTTAACACTTTGCTGTATGGGAAACGACTTGGTTTGATCATGTTATTCCTACACTTAGGCGATTGTTCACCCAGTGACATGTAACTCCCGTGCGATCTGTACACCATCCAGAGGACTAAAGCATTGTTCTTCTTGGCTCGGCTTTCCTGAGATGGCACATTCCGTCTATTCGGGTACGACTCTTTAACCATTAAAGGGATGGATCAAAGCTTCATACAGGTGTTGAAGTTGTCACTGTACCCTATGCTGAGTTGCACGACAGTGAACTACCCCATTGTGCCCTGGTAGTGTTTGTGGTTCATTCTATAGAATCATTACACATATCATTTAATTATAAAGGATTAAAAGATTTGATTAGCAATGGTTCACTTGATTAGCAATGGTTCAGAACTGTTACGATTTTGAGACGGTTTCTCAGTGAAAGAAAACAAGAAATGAAGAAAAGAACAGAAAAGAGATTGAAAAGAAGAGAAGTCCATATTAAAGATATTAGTATCTTTCAGGCCAAAATCATAATGATATTATATGCTATCAGGTTAATCTGGCACCAGGATCCAATCAATCGTCGATAGTGATAGCATTGAAAGTAGAAAACTCAAACTTGGTCGTGATAAGAACGCTAGTTAAAAATCTGGAGGCCATTTTAAAGGTGGCGACCATCTTAAATTGGTAGATATTTGGAAAAAGCAGGATTAAAAATAAAACTAACAGCATAATTATGGGGACACATTTATAACAAAAACACGTTATATCCAAACAAGTATGACACTTTAGAAACTTAAAGATCCTGATTATATGGAAAAAAATGCCAAAAATGCCCCAATTCTGGTAGCCATTTTGAAATTTGGTAGCCATCTTGAAAATGGATGATTTTTAGGTGGCCCTCGATCATGTTTGAATCTGGGCCATATGATGAACATTTAGTGTAAATTTCATGCTTGCATCATAAAGTGAAGTATTTCCTTAGATTTTCTCACATAGCTGCTCCACTAATTGTAGTTTGCGATGATATATCGGTCTCAATGGGTTGAAATTTTAGAAAGTATAGTCTTGTGCGCGACGCATCGTCTCATGATTGTGAACAATTGTGGCAAGTTATTTCAGAATTCCTTAAAGGCATAAAGAAGTTATGGCACGGACACAAAAATAGAACCTGTTTTACTTGTTTTAAGACAGCATTTCACACATATGGCCGATATACTTCTCATATTACTCAATTAAAATAAAAGATGTCAGAGGTATATTCACAACGCACATACAGTGGTGTTGAAGCTGCTATTACATATATACGAGTCCACCCGCTTAGCTCATTAGCAAGAACGCATCCTCGGCCGTGACGATGAAAGACAATGTGTCCAAAATCATTCGTCCTTCACCCCTGATTAATGTGGGAATTTGGCAGAATCCAGGAGCACTGGTAATGTTAACTTTCAGCTGTGTCATAACTGAAATACTGTTTAGAAAACGGCGTTTAGACAACAAACAGACAAACAAGCAAACAAATATATATATGACAAAATAATTGAAGCAAAATGCTGGACTGTTATTACCATATAACCGGAGCAAGGGAACGTTGTATTCGTAGTCTCTGTTCCAGCTCAGACCAAATTCTTGTTCAATCGAATTAAGTTCATCGAACGTTAACCTGGGTTCACGGGCATAAACTATGGTTTACGCCCTTTATCTTATGTTTTCGTTCGAAAATATAGGTTAGTATTCGAAAAACCTGGTTTTATGTTCGAAAAACCTAGTTTACCGATTGTTAATCCTAGTTTTTTTGACTGTGAACCTGGTTCACGTTATTATTGGACAAATGACGTGCCATATACGTATGCCTTGCGAGATTGTAAAAAAATGTGCTCGGTGTCCTAAGGATATACAATTATTAGCTTTCCGTTTTGAGAGAACACAAAAATCAAACAACACAAAAAAATCATAGAAAGAAGGAGTTGTTTTAACTAAAAATTGAACAGCATATAAAACATGTATATTACTCTACTAAACAGGTGTCAGGTGGTTAAAGTTCCTCTCAGTTGAAAGGAAACAAAGTTAGGAAAACAATTAATCAAAAAACAAAGATGCTTTAAGAATGCTAGCCCAGATGTGTAATGCATAAAACTATCTTTTTGTAAATGATTTCATACTGAAAATCCTATTTTATTTTAGAACACTTTAAACTAGTCTAACATTGTTTTATTACTAAATTAAAGTTTATAGAATGTACAATGTCCTTTCTTTTCTCTTATAATCATGTTTGAAACGAGTTTGCTGTAGAATAGGTTAATTTAGCCTATATAAAGAATATATATACAAGCCTCCTAGTGAACCTTAAATACAGAGTACAACTGTACAGTCTTTCCCTTAACCTTCTTTGTGGCAAATGTGTCTAGTGATGAAGCCTGTATCTGTCACTTTTGCCCCACTAGGAACAATAGAAACCTAGGCCTCCTACTGTTATTTATCTAATTGTTAATATGAGCTCTAGTGTGACTTTTGAGCATTTACATGTATAACGCAAATGTTCATTTTTGCTCGGTTTGGTTTGCAACTTTCCAGGACAACCGTCCTTCAGTGCTTTCAGCGCTTTGATTTTAATAGTATCGATAGTGTGAAATAGCAATCGACTATTGACTACCGAGGCTGAAACAGTCGTAATAGTTCGATAGTATCGACTATTGTTACACCCCTACATGAAGTCCGTGCATACTACTACATTAATTTAATAATATATTTAAACATTAAACACATTGTCTTAGCCTTATATATGTCACTGTCAATTTGTAACTAGATACTTGTTATTTCTCATTTTCATGCCAAAAAAAATGTATAATTACCGTCATGGAAATACAGAAGAATACAGTTGTTTTTGGTGCGTCTTAAAAGTAACTTGACAAACAGTTACTACTGACCTTGAAAATTTATAGGTATTCGGTATCTTGACCTACCCTAAATTTTTGGTCCGACCCTTAATGTTTTTATGGCCTTGGAGAATATTTTTTTCAACTTTTTAACAAAACGTTGCAAAACTGTACTTTTTATGATTTAAACATGGCTAGTGATGCTAGAAATCAACTTACTGATGCTCTAAAGACATAACCCCATTATTTGTATTCATTTCTTGATACAAAAATAATTTCCGAAAAGTCTCTCTTAATTAAAAAATCCAAAAACAATTTCCGACCTACTTAACCTAATTTTTTGAGCATGTTACCGGAAACAATGATCTTTTAGGCTAGGGAAACAATACAAGTATATAAAGTAACTCTACAAATATACTAAGTATTTAAAATTGAACCTCAAACAAGAGGTGTCACTATAGTATTAGTGACAAACGCCCCCGAAGTGTGTCTAAGAACGCTACGGTTGTCTGCTCAAAATATGCCAGAATAGTTAAGGTATGAATCATTTAGTCACCAGATAAAAAAGTTCTCCAAAGGTAACATTGACCTTGGAGCAAGGGGTCTGGGTCTTGAGCACGACACGCCAACTCATTATAAGGAACAATTGTGACAAGTAATTTTGACATCCCTTGATGATTCACAGAGTTATTGACCGGGCAAGACACATAAAATGTTAACCTTTGTTTTCTAAGTGTGACCTTGACCTTGAAGCTAGGGGTCTTGGTCTGATACGTCATCTCAATATAGGGAGAATTTATGACAAGTAATGTTAACATCTCTTCACTGATGGAAGAGTTATGGATAGGCCAAGAAACAGACAATGTCAACCTTTAACCCTTAAACGTGACCTTGAACTTAGTGTTAGGGGTCTGGTTGTTGTGCATGGCATGTTTTCTAGTTATGTGGAAATTTTTGTCAAGTAATTTTGAATTCAATTGATGTATGGCAGAGTTACGAACAGGACATGAAACAGATCCTATTAACCTTTGATTTTACTTCTAAGTGTGACCTTGTTCTTCTTGGGGTTAGGGGTCACTATAGCACGTGACATATTGTCTCATTATCATTACGATAAACATTCATGCCAAGTTGTTTCAAAATCTCTTCATTGATGACAGAGTTATATATCGGACACGAAAAAGATCCTATTAACCTTTTACTTCTAAGTATGACATTGATCTTGGAGCTAGGGTCTTGTGCATGTCACATTGTCTGATTACGGTTAACATTTATGCCAATATATTTCAAACTCCCTTCATTTATGACAGAGCTACGGACCGGACACAAAAACAGACCTTGTTAACATTTGACCTCTAAGTGTGACCTTGAACTTGGAGCTAGGGGTCTGAGTCTTGCGCACGACACGTCGTCTCATTTTGATAAACATTTATGTCAAGAAATTTAAAAATCCCTTTATAAATGGCAGTGTTACGAACCGGACACAAAACAGACCTTGTTAACATTTGACCTATAAGTGTGACCGTGAACTTGGAGCTAGGGGTCTGAGTCCTGCGCATGACACGTCGTCTCATTTTGATAAACATTTTTGTCAAGAAATTTCAAAATCCCTTGATAAATGGCATTGTTACAAACCGGACACAAAACAGACCCTATTAACGTTCGACTTCTAAGTGTGACCTTGATGACCGTGTCTTTGGATCATGGTGGGGGTAAGAGTGAGGTTGGGTGCGCACCATAAACCGGTTTAAGCTCCCTAGTGGTGTTTTTGCCACTGACCGTTCCAAGGCGGTGCCCCACTGTGTTCCTTTGTTTGTTCGTTTTGTCCTCTTGTGTAGGATTTGTATGTGTGTGTGTTCCTTTGTTTATTCGTTTTGTCCTCGTGTGTTGGCTTTGTGTGTGTCCACGTGTATGTGTTTGTGGTGTGCACGTCTGCGTGGTGTAGGTTTCGTTTTGGGGAAGCTGCGATTTTGGTACGTGGAATTCCCTGTTTGATATTTGTCTTAGTTTTTTTAGAGCTAGGGGTCTGGGTCTCGCGCATGTAACTTCGTCTTATTAAGGTAAATATTTGTGCCTTTTTCTCAAAATCACTTCATGGATGGCAGAGTTACAGTCCAAACAAGAATGTACAAATTTATGATCGGACGGACGAACGGACAGTGCGATTGTAATATGCCCACCTTTGGTGAAATAAAAATCAAAGAACTTACTGTAGTGTAAATAAAATAGTTATTTGCTGAAACATCGTTTTAAGATATAAGGGAGTTATTCATAGATTAAAAAAAACCTAGAATTATTAAATGTTTGTGTTAAAATTCACGAAATATATATAGGAGAACCACCTACACGGTGTGTATGCATATGAGATCTCTCTCTGTTCGCGCACAGGACCTTCTATGTGGTAAACAATGAACTCCAACGTCGCTGCTTTGTTAGGGAGCTCAGAAAATCTAAATTTTTGTCCTGAACAAATGTTGTGCATAAAAATATGAACCACGGGAAGACGTAGCTATATACCTTTGCTTTTTTATCGTTAAATTTGTTTTATCAGTTGACACAAGTTCAACGAAAATGTAATGCTTTAATGACTCGAATGAACATCGTGGGAGTGTTCATTTGCTAAAAAAATCTGTTGTTTTGTGATATACTGCTAAACCTTAAAACCATCGAGAAGATATAAAAACCTTCAGTTTTCTTGACAATGAAAGTAAAGAGTACAACTAATCAAGAGGTTGGTAGTTAGGCCTCTGTTTTGCCTGACATGGCAACGACTTGAATAAACATGATATAATTAAGTTTAATGTCGTTTTGGTTCTCCATCCCTGATTCACGTGAAGAAGTTGCTATATACTTGTGGATGTCAATACATGTATAGAATAAAACCTTGTACAGTGCAAAATATCTAATAATATTTAAAAGACATAAAAATGTCAACTGTTAATTCTTTATGAGTTATCAACATTCAGCAAAATTAGAACATTTTTCAGAATAAAAGAAATGTACTTTGACAAGTTTCTTAACAATTACCACTACCTAGGCTAAAAACTGCCTTTAAATATGTTTAAACTGACAGCTTATTTCAGACACGCTCGGAATGTATCACATTAATTTTACTGGGTTACAATGTATTTTCAAAAATACAACTTCGGTACTTACGTTCCATGTTAATTGTACAGAAATCGTCACAATTTTCTTTAGCATATTATTGATTAACTTTGAAGAAATTTGTGTACAGTAGTTTATTTTTTTTTGGCAATTATATCATTGTCAATATTTTTCTTTGTAAAATAAAATGTCCTGCTTCATGAAATATTTTCCACTCTGACGTAAGAGTATGCCTAACTAACTTTCAGACAAATATCACCTGTTCAGAATTGAATGTTGAAACTTTACAGTAAAGTCATGTCTAGATCAATTTTCAAGATATGTAAAACTGGTCGGATTTTTCCACTTAAAAACGTACTCTTTTGAAACAATGAATACTATTTACAGAGTCAACCACGCGTTCACCGTAAATGTCATGCACGGACTTCTCATGATTCTACTGCGTTGTTTCGGTCGCTCACGCATAACTTTAACTTTAATCTTTGACAAGAGCATAGACGTAACGTCAAAAGTTGCGACCCATGCTAAAATTCTTTGAAATGATATGAATAACTGTAACGTTTTTAATGACTATTCATCAGGCCTATTTTCTTGAAAAAAGTATCAAAATATACAGCAATAATTACGTTTGTGAAGTAATTTTGACGGTTGTGAGTACGTTAAAAAAACAAGTTGGATATGTTTTCCGCGGCCGTTGAGTTATGTAATTTTCACTTAAAATAATACAAAATTAAGACATGTTGAGCTATAAAATGCTGAGAAAAATTCATTATCTGATAAAATCTAACTATTTTCAGATTATTTTACTTCGCTGTTTTCACAGTACCTGTATAAGCAACGTTACAGGAATACAAGTTCTTAAAATTGTCACGTTTTCAATTATTAAACAAACAAGAGGGCCAAAATGGCCCTATATCGCTCACCTGTTATCATTGCACTTAAGGACAAGAAGGTCAAAAAATCATAATCAAGATCAATTAATGAATTATAAGAAAATATAGTTGAAAGTTTCTTAAAGTTACTTCAAACAAAATTACAAAAATGTATTTTCAAATCAGGCCAGTAGTTTCATGTCTGAAGGATTACAGCAGAGGAGGTTAGGAGCAAAATTTTGACTGATGAAGCCCAAAGGACAGGAACAATAAAGGGAAGAAATTAAAAATAAATCTAAGTCCTCAGAAAAAAATCTGAATCCAAAGGACTGAAAAAACAAAGGGAAGAATTTAACCAAAATTAAAAAAAAAATTCTTACAAGGTACAGATATGTCAAAATACACCTAAAAATTGGAGGAACCACCCATGTTATACCACAGAAAAGTGGTCTCGGTTTTTCCCTACGGTCAATAATAAAAAAGTTTCTTAAAAAAGCTATTTATATTAACATAAAAGGGAAGTAATAAAAAAAATATTGTAAATGAACAAAAGGATCTGCCAAATAAAAACAAGAGCACTGCAATCGAGGCAAATGCAGAGCAATATACACACAAAACAAAGTCATATGACCTTTGACCCCTAAGTGTGACCTTGACCTTGAAGTGAGCCATCCGAAACATGCGCTCTGCACATTGTTTCGATGAGGTGAACATTTGTGTCAGGTTTCTTTGAAATCCTTCAAGGGGTTCATGAGTTACAAAGCGGAAGGGAAATTGCTAACCAACAGACATACAGACAGACGGACACCGAGGCGATAACATAATATGTCCCTTCGAGCGAATAAAAAGGAATCGAGATCTTATGGTGATACAAGTTGTGTGCAAGTTTGGTTAAAATCAAACCATAAATGAAGCTGCTATTGTGCAGACAAGGTCAAAATAGCTAATTTTGGCCCTTTCAGGGGCCATAACTCTGGAACCCATAATGGAATCTGGTTCAAGAAAGGAACCAAGACCTTATGGTGACATAAGTTTTGTGCAAGTTTGATTAAATTCAAATCATAAATGAAGCTGCTATTGTGCAGACAAGGTCAGAATAGCTAATTCTGGTCCTATCAGGGGCCATAACTCTGGAACCTATAAGGGAATCTGGCCAGTTGAAGAAAGAAACCAAGATCTTGTGGTGATACAAGTTGTGTGCAAGTTTGGTTAAAATCAATTCATAAATGAAGCTGCTTTTGTGCAGACAAGGTCAATAAAGCTAATTTTGGCCCTTTCAGGGGCCATAACTCTGGAACCCATTATGGGATCTAGTTGGTTCAACAAAGGAACCAAGATCTTATGGTGACACAAGTTTTGTGCAAGCTTGGTTAATTCAAATCATTAATGAAGCTGCTATTGTGCAGAAAAGGTCAAAATAGCTAATTCTGGCCCTTTCAGGGGCCATAACTCTGGAACCCGTACTGGAATCTGGCCAGTTTAAGAAAGGAACAAAGATCTTATGGTGATACAAGTTGTATGCAAGTTTGGTAAAAATCAAATTATAAATAAAACTACAATTGTGCAGACAAGGTCAAAATAGTTCATTTTGGCTCTTCAGGGGCCATAACTCTGGAACCCATAATGGGATCTGGCCAGTTCAAGAAAGGAACCAAGATCTTATGGTGATACAAGCTGTGTGCAAGTTTGGTTAACATAAAATCATAAATGAAACCACTATCGTGCAGACAAGAAATTGTTGACGCACAAAAATAGCAAATTCTGGCCCTCTAAGGGGCAATAACTCTAGAACCCATGATGGGATCTGGCCAGTTTTTGAAAGGAACTGAGATATCATGCCAATACAAGTGTTATATAAGTTTGATCAAAATTGCTTGCAAAACGTTGTCTCTATCTTGTTCACAAGAAATTGTGGACGGACGACGGACGGACGACGGACGAAGGGAGATCACAAAAGCTCACCCTGTCACTACGTGACAGGTGAGGTAATAAAAAATTAGCCATGTTTTGTAAACTGCGGTAATAAAAAAAAGTGTTTTCTTTTTTGTATTACGCTTACTTTTCTCTGTAAATTGAAAGTCTAATTTTGAAAATGCTTTCAAAGTTAAGATGATATTTTTATTTACAGATGAATGAGTTCTTAAAATTGTCACACTTTAAAACAAGAGGGCCATGATGGCCCTATATCGCTCACCTGTTATCATTGCACTTGAGGACAAGAAGGTCCTCAGAAGAAATATCTAAGTCCAAAGGACAGGAACAACAAAGGGAAGAAATTTAACCAAAAAGAAAAAAAAATTCTTACAAGGTACAGATATGTCAAAATGCACCTAAAAATTGGAGGTACTATCCATGTTGTACCACAGAAAAGTGGTCTCGGTTTTTCCCTACGGCCAATAATAGAAAAGTTACTAAAAATAAGCTATTTATAGTAACGTAAAAGGGAAATAATTAAAAAAAAAATTATTGTAAGTGAACAAAAGAAGGATCTGCCAAATAATTCTGTTGACATAAATGAAATTTCAGATCAGTATCTTCATTAGTTACAGAGATATACCCATTTTAATTTGAAATAAAGGGAGGTAATTTGACATAAAATCAGTCCATAGTTATCTACCCTGATTGGCTCGGTCCAACTAATGACAATAATGAAATTTCAAATAAGTCCTATAAGTACTTACTGATATAAATCCATTTTGATTACAATCAGGGGAGGTAATCAGATATAAAGTAACTCTGGAACCTACGATCGGATCTGTTTTGACAATGTCATGGAATCCAAGATTTATTGTTGTTGAAGATATTTTGGAAGTTTGTATCAAATAAAACCATAAATGAAGTATCTATATGGCTGCAAAAGCCAAAATACCCAATTTTGGACCTTTAAGGGGCCATAACTCTGGAACCCATGATGGAATCTGGCCAGTTCAAGAAAGGAACCAAGATCTTGTGGTAATACAAGTTGTGTGCAAGTTTGGTTAAAATCAAATCATAAATGAAGCTGCTATTGTGCAGACAAGGTCAAAATAGCTAATTTTGGCCCTTTCAGGGGCCATAACTCTGGAACCCATTAAGGGATCTGGCCGGTTCAAGAAAGGAACCGAGATCTTATGGTGACACAAGTTTTGTGCAAGTTTGATTAAATTCAAATCATAAATGAAGCTGCTATTGTGCAGACAAGGTCAAAATAGCTAATTCTGGCCCTTTCAGGGGCCATCACTCTGGAACCCATAAAGGAATCTGGCCAGTTCAAAAAAGGAACCAAGATCTTATAGTGACACAAGTTATGTGCAAATTTGGTTAAAATCAAATCATAAATGAAGCTGCTATTGTGCAGACAAGGTCAAAATAGCTAATTTTGGCCCTTTCAGGGGCCATAACTCTGGAACCCATAATGGGATCTGGCTGGTTCAAGAAAGGAACCAAGATCTTATGGTGACACAAGTTTTGTGTAAGTTTGATTAAATTCAAATCATAAATGAAGCTGCTATTGTGCAGACAAGGTCAAAATAACTAATTTTGGCCCTTTCAGGGGCCATAACTCTGGAACCCATAATGGGATCTGGCCAGTTCAAGAAAGGAACCGAGATCTTATGGTGATACAAGTTGTGTGCAAGTTTGGTTAAAATAAAATCATAAATGAAACCACTATCGTGCAGACACGAAATTGTTGACGCACGCACGGACGGACGGACGGACGCACGGACGCACGGACTGACGACGGACGACGGACGAAGGGTGATCACAAAAGCTCACCTTGTCACTATGTGACAGGTGAGCTAAAAAACTAACGTCAAAAGAAAATAACGTCAAGATACGTTTTATTCTGTCTTCTTTTTTATTCAATAACGGCAAAATACAATGAATATACCTACAATGATAGATAGGTCTGCCATTTGATTAATAAAGTGGATTTTCAAAGAGAACCATAAAAATTAATATGTATATTTCAAATTATTACCGCGGTCTTTACTATCCAAAAACAGGATCTCTGTCATACAAGATGACAATGAGAAAAAATGCGCACTAATTCAAGTTTAATAATGTGTGTTGTTAAAGAAATTGATTGCAAATACTCTATTTCGTTACCGGTTTATTTCCACGAAATCCTTCTTGACATTGTGGGTGAAATCTCACAGTTATAAAGAAACACAAACTTAGGAGACAGAAAAATGTTCTTTAACATTCAGATGTTATAACATGTATTATCTGTACTGTTAAAATGTTTTTATTACATTTAAATGTACACTTTGTATGCATTGTTTTTTTTTATAATATAAAACAAAAATATGCCTGAAATGAAATAATAGCATTTAGACGTTCTGTTTTTATCATGTGTAAACTAATGATTTTCCATGATTTTGACGTCGTTTTTATGTTACACTAATGGGTTGCAACTTCTGACGTTACGTCATACGTGTGTCGACAATTTGGCTCAGTGGTTAAGGGGTGGTGAAATCTGATTTTGACTTGCTTGTCCGTTTTTGTTAATTGCTATTTTTTACTTGTCCGTATGATAGTTATATAGTAAATTCTGGTCAAATTTCACTTGTCCGTACGAGCTTTGGGACAACCTGGGCATTACGGACAATTGAATTTGCCGCCCCTGTGGTTAGAGCATTGGACTCGGAGCGACTCGGGTTCGATTCCGACTACAGGCACTTGAGATTTTTGTGTAGACAGTAGAAGTAGGACTGGTCTGGAAATTGTTATAGACCTCTAACGCGGTCAATAAGGTGTTTATAGACCTCATCGGAACAAAGAAGCCGGTAGGTAATCCTGCATAATCATTACAATAATATCGGTATATACATACATGTGCATGCACACATACGCAGCATATACACTTATTTACATTATAGGTCTGAACTGTCTGAATATATATTGACTGTGTATAATTTGTTTTTATAGCAACTATCGACGAAATACAACACACCTGGTTTCATGTATTTATTTTGGATTGGTTTTTTTTTTCAAACGCGGAAAATACCGCTTATTATCGATGTTGTCTTCCACATTGAATTATAAGGTTCGTTTACCAATTTTGCTTTCATTTGTTAGAAAACAAATTCGTAGTGATTTTTTTTTGGAAATAATTAAACTACCTGTGCCCATGGAAATGGGAAAATAAGCGGGACAAATCCAGAAATTGGGAAAATAATTGCAAGCTTGTTTATTTTTCTTAGGTTGTTGAATTTTTTTGCCTTTTCTACTGAAATATCTGCAAGACGAATAGACTAGTTCTTGACTGACTCGTTTTCACTTTGTGATACAGACTTTATGAATTTTAATTGAAAACAATGTCCATCAGAAGGGAAAATGTGAAATATATTTGGGAAATAATGATCTTTTTAGTGGAAAATGGAAGGTTTTTTGCAAGGGGAAACAGCCCATATTCGGCACTAAAATGCCCCCCCCACCCCCCCAAAAAAAAAATCACTGACTCGGCAATATTTAATACCTAGTACATATATGTATAATGCCTTTCTTCTATTTCAACCTTTAGCCTGATTGTGACAAGGGCTTCTGCTTTTGCGACTAGTGCATACCAGATCATGGTCTACACTGTTCGCCATTCAGTCTGTATCTTTTTGTAAGCGCCCCTTTTAACAGTTGATAGTACTGTCCAAGTTGAAAGATGGACAAGTTCATTATAGAAATTTAGAAGGGTAAGGGTTAAGAGCGCAGCTTGATGCATTTCGTTCTTGTTACACAGAGAATAGAAACCTAAGATCATGCACTAGATTTTGTAATAAAAAGCTTTATTGTCCAGTTTAGATGTCATGTTGATTGCTATTTTAGCGCGCCAATTATGACCGATGTCACTTTAATAAACATGCTTTCAGGACACTGTTATATTATAGCAATAAGTCTTGTTCAGTAATTCCTTTTTTCTACACATGTGTATCGGACAATTCTGTAAAGAGCGCTGTAGGACCACATTCGTAACAGATCGCATTTGTTACAGGTGTGTAAACGCGATAGAGACCACATTTTTTGTTAATTTTGATTAAACTTGCACACAACTTATAAATCTAGTAAGATCTCGATTCCTTTCAAAAACAACCGTATTGCACCATTTGATTTGATTTGGAATTACAGCCTCTGAATTTGCCAAAAACAAAAATGCTGATTTTATTCTTGCCAACACAGTGGAGACTATATTTTTGGGGTCATAACTCTAAGACAATTTTTATTAAACTTATATAGGATCTCATTTCCTTTTAAACCAGCCTTATTGCGCCATTTGTCTCGGAGTTATGGATGAAAAGGCAAGATTTGCTTATTTCAGTCTTGTGAACACAATAGAGACCTTCCCTTGAAAATTAAGTATTAGATAAAATTAACTACTTTTACAAATTAAACAATTATAACATGTATTACAAAAGAATGAAGGATAAATATAATTAGTTTATTACGATGTTGATATTGCTTTTTTTTCCTCGTGGATCTGTTTCCCAGAAGCTAGGCGGGAGCAGGAGTAACTGTATCAGTTTTAGATAAATTGAGGTTTGATTAGTAATAAATATTATATGTTAGATATTGTTAGAAATAACAAGTCGTCGCTATTCTCACTGGAAACGATTAGCATTTATGATAAATTTATGTACCGCCAAAGTAATAAATAAATGCCGTGCGCTTTGATCGTTTTGATTGGTTAACAGCATAATGTTGCGCCATATCATAGGAAAATCTAAGTTAACCCTAACCCTGACCAACCGAGAGAAATATATGATTTAATTCACGCGTTTTAAAAGTGACGTCACAGTCAATGCTTGCGTTGAGGCTGAAGATATTTTTATTGCATTGGCAAAGACAGGAGAATTTCAATAAATGACAGAAGGCGAGTAGAAAATGTTTTTATTAAACATCAACAATAGTTAATTATGAGGTCGTAGAAATAAGGAAAATCATTTGATTTAATTAGTATAGATCTAGATTTAAACAGCTGCTGTAATTTACAGTAATGATAGGATCGTCTAACGGGGGTTTCACGATTTGTGTTTTTTTTTATTTGGAAAACCAAGATAGAGCATGCAGGTAGAGATATCTACTGTATTAGATACTTTTGGTAGATCTATATCTTGATGCAAGAATATGTGCGCGAAATAACCAGTAAGACGCCTAGCAACATGAAATTAGCGGCCTTGCAGCGTGGTGTTAGCAGTCTAGCGGTATAGCAGCGTGAAGTTACGTCATCTTGTACTCTTACTGGTCAATGACGTTATTCAATCTACAAATTCAGCCCATTATTAAAATGCCTAAGAATTACAAACTAGCTTGATGTATCTAGCTCGTTATGAGTGACTGGATATGTTTTGAAATTTCCATGTTATTGTAACAGTCAGGAAAAATGTGCAGCCTCGACCAGGACTCGAACCTCGGACCTTTGGCTTACCGTGCCAACGCTCTACCAATTGAACTACCGAGGCCACCCGATACGAGAACCGCTACACACCTTCCCTCTTATAGCGAGACATTGGCACTCCTGGCCAATGTCTGCCGCAGACTGTTAACCGAATTCAGATGCACACCCCAGCCAAACTGCTTCGCCCCGCATGGGCTCCAAGGGTGAGCATCCCGGACGAGCCCCCAAATGTAACAGTCTCAGGAAAAATGTGCAGCCTCGACCAAGTCTCGAACCTCGGACCTTTGGCTTACCTTGCCAACGCTCTACCAATTGAGCTACCGAGGCCACCCGATACGAGAACCGCTACATTATTGAAAGTCCATACTGCAGTAACGCTTTATTTAAAAAAAAACCCAGATGATGCAGCTTTTCAGATAGATGTTATATACATGGTATAGAAGCACTACATTTAATATTGCAATTTTGCAAATGAACTCAACTGTTATGGATAATGACACAAAGGGATTAAAAACAATAGATTCAATAAAACATTCTGGTATATTCAGCAATATTCAAACCTTTGACAAATATTAAGGCATCATGAGCTTTAAAACATGTTGATCAAGTTGCAGTAGAACCGGAAAAGTCAATAATCATATGTTATTAGATTTGTATCGAGAAATATGCACGAGTTCTGCAAGGGGTGGTAAATTCAATTGTCCGTATACAGGGTATTGCCCAGGTTGTCCCAAAGCTTGTACGGACAAGTGAAATTTGGCCATACGGACAATTAGTACAAAATTAGTACAAAATAGCACTTGACATAAATGGATAAGCAAGTCATTATCAGATTTCGCCACCCCTGATTGTGTAAATATGTATGTAATAAAAAGAATTTTGGCTTTGCATCAAGCAATATGCACTCGTTCTTTAGAACTCGTGCATATTTCTCGATCCATAAATATTTATTGCTAGAATAGCATTATTTCGTTTCATCATCTGCAGAATCCCTCTGTCAACGTTCCTCTGGTACTCTGCACAGGGATATAAATTAGCAAGGGCCAAGTTCCCACAGCACCTAGATTTTGGACTGGGTCCAAAAATTGTTGGAAAAAATGTCCATAATGTAAATTATTACATACTCGTTTTTATTCCCCGGACACGTCAATATTTTTCCTTACACTGACGCCTGAATTTCATATCGGGTGCGTGACGTAATTCAGTGTGTGTTGTTGCACTATTTTTTTCTGTTTAGTTCAGTATTGTCAATTCAGGCTATTGAACATATTTATGATATTTACATAATATTTATACATGTAGATGCGTATGTAATAAAAAGGTTATTATCTTTGCATCGGGAAATATGCACTCGTTCTTCAGCGGAAGAATATTGCGCTCTTAAAGTCGCGCAATATTTCCGCTGAAGAATTCGTGCATATTTCCCGATACAAAGCTAATAACCTATAAATATTGATTTTTGACAGCCTTGGCCCCTAAATAAAAATAGCGAAAAAATCGTGCGTTATAGATCTCTAAAAAAAGCTCAAATGATAACATTCATTATATTATGTATTGAATTTCAAAAGCCTGTGTTGAAAATGAATTTATTGTGGACATGCTTGTACGATTTTGTCGGTACATGAACTGAATATAAAAAATAATCGACGGCGTTTTATTTCTGCGGGAAAATGACACATGTATGCGTTTTATATCATTCCGTAGGCCTACATATATACAAACAAATGTTCACATTATTTAGCTACAAACACACATTTAAAACAAAAATACAACACACATAAAGAAAAAATCTAAAATTGTCTAGCCTACATGGCAACGTCATTTAAATTATTTTGAATATGTAATTGTGACCATGACGCGTGATAATTTGAATTTTTAAAGAAATCATTGTGGCAAAATGAGTAGTATGTTGATATCTTTGCTGAAAATATTTTCTGATGATTGTTGACAAAACAAGTTTTGAAATGCACTTCAGCTATATGTATACTGTCAGATACTCCACTCTCGGAATCTCCTGGCTTTTACCCAAACTCCTCATCCCTGGGTCCAGTAATTATATTTTATCAAGTAATGGACAAGGATTGCAGTTCGCCTAAAGAATTACTATCGCAGTTACGAATTTTGTAGTGTTGATAGACTTTATCACTTCTTTTTTGTTTCAAGCCTAATTTTTATTGAATTTAACATTAACATTGAGCTTACAGTACTGTAGGCTATAAACAGAAATTTATTTGGGCTATTTGCAGGGAATACGAAAAATAACATATTAAAATGAACTCCCCTGTTGTGATTTTTAGAAATATTTAAATGTGTCGAAATTCAAGCAAAATATAGTTGCAATTTTTTAGATCGAATCCAGACAGTATGATAAACCGTATTGCAGAGAGCAAATTGTGTTAACTCCTTGGGGATGGGAGTGGGTGGGGCTGCTTTTCCTCACGCCCTCTACTGCCTCTTGGCCGCCAGGACTTGCGGTTATAAATTCCTCGGCTTATCTTCAGATTAAAAAAATAAAGGGAAACTCTTGTTACGGAAAAGGTGGAACAAACTTTAGTTGCCAAACATATCCTGTTTATCTAGCCCGCTAAAATCTCTGAATACAATAACTTGAATAAGGAAATATTCTCAACGATTATCATTATGTCTTTTTTTATTTGCAGAAACCTAAACGAACCGTAACATCGGACAGTATTGACTACAGTACAGATTGAATTACAAGACAGAAAAAAGCAACAAATTGCAGACGTCCAACATTCTTTCTGCTCACATGCTTACATCTTGTGGCGTCGGATAAATAGCCAGTAGCCAAGTATTGATATAGCCGTAGTGGAATAACTGGGAAACTCATTATTTTATCTTTGAAGGTATGTTTCCTTTCTTACACCGTCGTACGAAATAATTCAGAGAAATATCTAATATTAATTTGTAACAGAAAATACAGATTATTGACGGAACAAACAAGCACATGTCGTATAACAGTCTGCGTATTCTCCATTTTGCCACCTGTATGTCTTTCCATCTGTCCATCCATCCATCCGTCCATCTGCCCATCTAATGGTCGATCAGTTTCATTCCAAAGAATATTCCTGAAGCCAGTTCTGAATAGGGGACAGATTTTCTATGTAGGAAAAAGAAGGACATACTAGTACACAGTTTTTGCTAAAAAGAACAACATTCTTAATCCAAAATACAACAGATCTGATGTTAAATGTTCAATATTTCATTCATCCAATTCTATTTAAAAATATATATATTTTGTCCACCGTTACATGTGACATTTGTCGCAGTAACAACGCTAAATGTCGCACTCCCAATTTAAAACTAAGATATATAATATTAACAATTCATTGTGTTTTGTTTTTAGTTTTTATTTGTTGTAATAAGTTTGAAGCTGCTATAGTAAAATGATGTGTTAAATTGTTAGCGTTAAGCCCAGTGGAAGTCATACTCATACATTCTTGTATACTTTTTCAAGGACAGCAGACTGAATAAACACCTAATTAACATCATCACTTTATTATTATTATTAAAAACAATAATGAAATATTTGTTAATCGAACCAGCTCGATTCGCTAGTTCCTCGTGCATTAACACACATGACAGATGTCTTTAAAAGCATCGAGTGCATGACGTATTTATTGATTCTGTGTACTGAAGAAGAAATATACATTCAGGGGAGGTGATGTCTGATTTTGACTTGTTTGTTCGTTTGTGTCATTTTTTTTTTACTTATCCGTATGATAGTTATATAGTAAATTCTGGTCAAATTTCACTTGTCCGTTTACAAGCTTTGGGACAACCTGGGCAATACGGACAATTGAATTTGCCGCCCCTGACACAGAGTTAGCCTTTGAGACGAACGGCATTTGCTCGTGAGTCGAACATGCGTTTGATCGCAGTTAGTACGCTTGAAGCGTTTAAGTAACAATGCTGAAATCTTATAAGAACAGCATTAAAAAAAGGAACATACTTAAATGGTTAAAATGTAGATTCTTAGTTTCTACTTATTTTCAGTCTAGATTACACTGAAATAATTTAAGGACAACGGCAGGATCGGCGAGTGACCCCGTGTACAATTTAACTAATTATCAAAAACCACTGCGAGCAGCTGTCTGGTCATAGATTGAACGCCGGTACTCCGGTCACTTCGAGTTAGATTTTTTGATTTGCCTAGTGTAATAAACAGCGCATTTTGTCTACCTTGATAAGTGTGTGGAAACACCTATTGCAGCGATGTTCACAATCAGCATTCATTTCGGCCTGGTTACAACATTATATAAAATTTTGACATTACAATTCGTACACAACAATGCTTCTGTTTGAACACACAGAAAAAAAATCACAAAATTTTAATACGTTTCATTATTGTATTCATACCAAAGTTTACACTGAATCCCTGAAAAAAAAAGACATACCCTTCCCGCGGGCACCTGAGAACCTGTCCATGCCCTTATGAAAGTTTATGGCAAAATATATTGTTTTCAGTTTCACTTTAATTGAACAAAATTATAAAATGGAAAAAGGAAAGAAGCTCGCATTGCTGAATGAAATGCGGTTATTCGGTTAATATAAATACGTTTACAATCCTTTTAAATCAAATGCATGATTATTTTTTAATTTTTAGCTGGCCTACAAAGGTAAATTAATCTAAATATCCACTTGGTGGGTTAAAAAAAAACAACACAACTTAACATTGTTTTTAATTAAATCAAACCAACTACATTATCGGGAATCGGAAAGGATCAATACATTAATACGTCAAGGGCACATATCAGTTTATGTCCCCTTTTGAACTTAAACTTCTGGTTAAAGTTTTGTATGCAAGATGCTCCCCCACTAATGCAGATACCGGATTTAAACTCTATAGATATTTTAACATTTAGGGTACTATTTTCCTGCTTCTGGGACAGTATTTCGAATAGTCGAGCACCGGCTGTCTTACAGACAGCTCTTGTTCTATTTATGTTTGCAAATTAGAAAAATAGTTTAATAACGAATGTAATCTAAATAGAACAACTACAAAAGAAATATTTGATTTGAGTACGATGTTGATAATGAGTCGGAAACAGTCCGTCTCTATATCGAATTTCAGATTTCCTCCGTCCGAGTCTAAATCGATTTGATAGCTTTCATTTTAGCGCCTACAGCGTGTGAAAAACAAAATAGGATAATGAAAGAATGATTTACTCATTTGTAGTAATGTAATGTCTGCCTATTTGTTGTTGTATTTCAGGTGTCTGTTATACTAATCATGGCACAAAATACGCAAGGTTAAAGTAAAATGAAACTACGTTTTTTCCTAAATTGATTTTTAAAACTCCCGCGATTTATACTGCTTACGTTCTGCTGTGAGAGTGGTAGTGCGTCACGTTACAAAGAATGGCAACTCATAACTAATGAGATGTTTATTTTCCGGCTATTGAAAAGCTTTTTGCGATCCTATAGCGATATTTTCGTGAAAATGACCGTCAAAATCGTCCGACTGTCGATTGCGTCCGGCTAAAGATCAGTTTACCCTATCACACGTACGGAAATTGCCGAGTGTCATTACGGGCTCAGTATCTTAATATTTACATGTACTGCAGTGTGTATATCTATTTTATGAGCTTCTAGGTTGATGAATTGAATTCATAGTCACCTTCTTAGAAATTCAAATCTTTTGAAAACATGTGCAAATATCATATTTCATTACTAAATGTAAAAAAGGGGATTGTCCTATATACATCTCAGATTTACTACAGTTTGCTCATATTGATCATTACAGTGCAAGGATCTTTCTACTGTTAAACCTAAAACGAACTACCTGAAACAAACATTTAGTTACAATTACAAAGCTGCGCACATATTTGGAATTTACTTCCTTTTTACATAAAGCTTCATAATAATTATATGTCTACGTTTAAGCGTGTTTTAAAGAATTTTCTCTTGCTACAATAGTTTTTTGTAATTTATTAATTGTAATAACAAGGATTTTGTTGAATTAATGTTACTTGTTTCCATATGAGCATGAATGTTGAATAATTTGGTGAACAGTAATAATGATAATTGTATTATCTTATATATAATCCAAATCTGGAACATGTATAATATTTTAAAGGACAGACTTTCCTTTCTTGCACGTCTTAATTAACATGAATGTACTTGTAATTTGTGTATATCATGACTATTTAAGACTTAGAACTATAATTTGAGACGCGTTTGTCGAAGAAACATTTAGTAATTCTGATATGTGTATTTTTGTAGAAATGTGCAATCATAAACTGACTTTATGATTGTGTAGATGTATGAATTTAAGAAATAGTTTATAGCAAAAGAGTGTTTTAATACGTCGGGTGTCAATGTTACGAGGGCGCAGCCCGAGTGAAATTATTTGTACGACGTATTACCGCCCGAGTGTATAGATAGTGTTAAGGATGACTACCCGTAATAGGCCTCAATTTCACCAAAAGCGTACATACAACTTGATAATGTAAGCTTTGAAAATGTCAAATGATAGAAATAAGGTGCATATTGACAAGTTATATAGAGACAGAAGTTCTCAAAAATTTCCTTTAGATTACCTCCCCTGATAATTTTGGTTTTCATGAGTAATCTCCCCTGAAAACTAGAAAAAAAAATTTCTCCTTTTCTCTACGGGGAATTTAAGATTTCTTTTTGATATTTGTATCAGAATCATATGATGCAGCTTTCTACCGCAACATTTTCTCGAAAGAAATTATATATTTCCCATAGGCATCAGTGTTAACTTCAATACCGATTATCTCCCCCAAAAATGACAAAATTTGAAAAATCTCTCGGTGAAACGTTTTAAATTTTGAATGTCTTTAAAGTGACTAAATTTGATTTAAATATTACCATCCAGTTACAAGATATGAAATATGGCTATTACACCATTGTTATCCTTAAGACAAGGTTTGCTATAAACTAATAACTATTTCGATTCTAATCTGCCCTAAATCTAAAACAATAGATAAAATACGGTAGCGTTCTTTCTTGGTCGCAACAAAAACATGACGTCACCGCACTTTAACGTAACGTCATTCTAGTGTAAGTGCGTTTTAACAGAGCATATTAGAATGTATATGAAATACTGGAAATAAGTTGTATAATACTTGTATTTATAGAACAGATCAGAATATGATATAATTATTTTGTTCAGGAAGAGCTTAGTTGTTTGATACAATAATATGGACATTTTTGTTGCTCATAAAATGTTTTCATCAATGCTGACACCATATGTTGGATCCAGCAAAAGTATCTTTTTATTTTACTTTTATTTTCAAATTACGTGACGTTCGGGAGACACAACTGAACTGTTCGAGGACATTCAAAAGCCGAAGCTTTAAATCATCACAACTTAAAATCAGACTTAGTGTTTGAAATTATTTTTGTCCAATGGCATTGAAGTATTTTTCAAATTATTGGGAAATTTATTTTGGTAAGTCAACATTTACTTCCATCCGTTTACTAACCCAGTAAGTCACATACTGTAGGCGGAGCTTAAATTTGTAAACAAAAATAATTTCAAACACTAAACTAAGCTGAAAACGATAGCTGATATGGGTACCACCGCGCCAGACCAATTTAATTTGATAAATGTTGACTAATTAACCTATACTTAACGGTGACCCTATCCAAATTGAGTAAATTAATATGAAACATATCGGAAATTACTGAATTACTGGCTTAGTTGACTCCCCCCCCCCCTCACCGACAACAAAGTTGTAAGGGGTGTATACTGGTTTTAGGTTGTCCGTCTGTCTGTGGACACAATCTTGTGCGACCCAACTATCCTCATCCCCTTGACAGAATTTATTGAAACTTCATACAAATGATCAGTAACAAGTTAACAAACAACAGTAGTTGTGCATGGTTCTTTCAGGGGAAAAAGTGCAGAGTTATGGGACTTTGGGTTTTTGTTACTATACTATATACCGATACATTGAGTTTGCATATGCAATCTTGTGCTCACCAACTCTCCTCATCCCCTTGACACAAATGAATGAAACAAGTGTGCATGGTGCATGTGAGGTTCTTTCAGCAAAAAATTCTGCACAATTATGGGACTTTGATTTTGTTACCATTCTAAATATATAGTAGTCTGCATAATTATGTAATCTTGTGCGCGCCTAATCTCCCACACCATTACACACAATTTAATGAGACGTCACACAAAATTTAATGATCAGTACCAATCTTACTTGTGCATGGTGAATCTGAGGTTCTTTCAGAAAAATATTCTGCAGAGTCAGAGGACTTTGTTTTTTTATACTATACTATATACATAGAGTCTACCTCGACATAATTACGCAATGTTGTGTGCGTCAAATTGCAATGTACTGTGTCAGTGCGGGGTGGGGTGGGTGATTACATTTATCTCTTCAGAGATAGCTCTAGTTAAATTTCAGTTAACGAGCAATGTGCTATAATTATTATCATATTATCATTTGTTTTCAACAGAAGTGTTCCAACACATTTTAAATGCAGATCAGGGTTGATAATAATAAATAAAGGTCTTTCCAGTTTATTTCCGAAGGTAATGTATTTTGTACATAAAGTAAACCTAATGTATAACTTAAGTAGCGTGTATGACCTGACAATGAAGCGGATCTGACATGTACGACTCAAAGGCGAATGTGTCCGGCTTAAGGGAAAAAACGAGTGTGTTGATATTTCTAGTACTTTGATACGATTGGTTAAAGATACAACGAAACGCGCTTACCATAATATTATACATTGTGAGAAACCAAACAGTTAAATTGTCCGACTCATGGGCGAATGACCCTAACTGCTAAATATTTTTTGAATTTGTCTGAGAATCCCTTCTTTGCTCGCTTGTGAATACTTGCTGTAATGGGCACAATTTAGTACGAACATTTTTTATCATAAATATTCAGACACCTCAATTCAGAAATATTCAGAAAGATATTCAGAAATTTTCAGAAATATATAGAAACTGAATTAAACTTAAGATAAAACTGACACTGTAATGACACCGAAGACAGTTGTGATGTTTGAAAGCTGCTATTGGGTTTTATAGTTTATAAGAAACCTGATTGCAAGCAAAACTTGACTAAAATTTCTAACCTGGACATGCGCACTCGAATACTCTACCATAAATGAGGAAAGCATAATATGCTTTTCAAACATATAATTGTTATCGTTAAATTAATGTCATTTGTTAAGACATTGGTAGAAAAGGCATCAGTGTGACTGTCTGATTCTTGCAAGTGTCACATATGTAGCGAAACATGTTTTATGAGGACTGCGTTGGTTCTAATACAAAATATATTCCTGACTCATTGTCTGCAATTTTACACGTCACATATTTTCTTTTAAAAGACGTTACGCACATTTGAAATTTGATACATATTAAAACTGTAACAGTTGTGAACTGGGAACTGTCCCGTCGCCAAGGCCAGTTTGCATCTGAGACTGCTTTTTAGTTTGCTTAAGGAGGTAGGTTACCTTGTTACAAGGGTAAATTCAAATTAGTTGAACCGCAGCATGTTATTGTATTTCGTGTAATATGAAGTTTTAACTGCTACAATCTCAATTTCGTTTGTCTCTGTCCCTTCAAGTTCAATTTTCATCCGGGTTTGAATAACATGACCCTCCAAAGGTATTTCATATTTAAAGAAGAAGGAAAATACGGATATTTAACACTTTTCAGTGTATTTTAGTTTTATTGATATCCGTAGAAGTCTGCATAATTGATAATTTTACTGGTATGCACGTTATCTTTCTAATATAAGCTTAAAATGTATATGTCGCGGGGCTCGTGTTTTAATGGTAACGCATTTTCTCTCATTTTTAAACAACTATGTATAAAAATAGGGGTTTTCGACGGCTTCAGTGCCATTCTGTTAATGACCAACATAAAATATTTGGGTAATATTATTAGCAAAATACCAAGCACTTTACATGGTACCCTATTTTTCTTAAATTTTAAAGTAACCATGGCAACAGAGAAGTTTAAAATAGCTTATATCTTGCTGTTTGTCGTAAATTCTTTAAAAAAAAATATTGAATAAGATTATCTTTCTAGTTGATGTAGCTTTAAAACATATTATTTCTAACGTAGGTTACATTTTCGTGTTATTTGCATTTATTCAAACAAATTTCACAGCTTGGAATACGTACAGCAGTACCCCTCGTCTGCCATTTTTCATGGAAAAATCGTTCAGCGTGCTGCTATTATTCTCATGGATTTGTTGAAATGAAAATAAAAAGCCGAAGCTGTGTTTCTTAAATAGACCAGTGTCAACGCTTTTGAATTTTACATTTAGATACATAGGTCACGGGCTTCGTTTCCATGGTAACATCAATTCAATTCAAGAAACCACAATTTTCTACTGAAATTTGAACAATTTTAGATCTTAGTTTTAGTATATAAGTAACAACTTATCAACGGAACCTGAAAAATAGGTATTACAAATCAAACTGCTAGACATTTTATTTGAAAATGGCCGTAACAAGTAATCTTTCACCCAACTATATTCCAAATAACATTGGTTGCCATCATCCATTTTCTTACATTCCGCATAACATTTCAATATAACTACATAAAAGAAGCAAAATATTGATTATTATTCAGAGCAAAAGACTCATAAAAATATTTCAGCAAATAATGGTTATTTGAAAATAGTAAAAATAAAGAAAATGTACAGAATTACGTACTTTCAAGATAAAAGCTATTAATTTTGGGCGGTAACTAACACGTAACGTCATGACGTCAATGACGTCACTTTAAGAGAAAATTGTTTTGAAGCGTTTCTGCGGCAATTTATTCATTATTTCTGCATAATTACACCCTAAAGCATCAGATCGAAGACAAGTTCATGATTTGTTTTCAGAAGAATGAATATAAAAACACATTTAGTTTGTCGTAAACGTCATCGTAAATCGTCACGTTAGCTTCCGGTTGGACATGCGCACATACAAATATGAAGGTAACCTACCTCCTTAACATGTCAGAGTTGGTCTGTAACTCTTGAACCCCTTGAAAGATTTCAAAGAAACTTGAAACAAATGTTCACCACACCGAGACGACGTGTAGAGTGCATGTTTTGGATGTCTCGCTTCAAGGTCAAGGTCACACTTATTGGTCAAAGGTTATATCAGTTTGTTTCGTGTCTGCTCTGTAACTCTTTAACTGCTTGAAGGATTTCAAAGAAACTTGGCACACATGTTCGCCACACCGAGAAGATGTGCAGAGGGGTCAAAGGTCATATCAGTTTTTATTTTGTGTCCGCTCTTTAACTCTTGAACTACTTAAAGGATTTTAACGAAACTTGGCAAAAATATTTACCACACCGAAACGACGTGCAGAGCGCACGTTTCGGATGACTCACTTCAAGGTAAAGGTCACACTTAGGGGTCAAAGGTTATATATGACATTGCTTTGTGTATATTGCTCTTGCTCTTGTTTTTATTTGGCAGATCTCTTTTTTGTTCACTTAAAATAAAAAAATGAATTACTTCCTTTTTATGTTACTATAAATAGATTATTTTGATTTTTTATTATTGGCCGTAGGGAAAAACCGATACCACTTTTCTGTGGTACAACATGGATGGTACCTCTGATTTTTAGGTGTATTTCGACATACCTTTACCTGGTAATGATTTTTCTGGATTAGAATTTTATTTTTGAATTTCTACCCTTTGTTGTTCCTGTCCTTTTGGTTTCAACATTCAAGTTCTTTAAATTTGCTCCCATCCTCTGATGTAAATCTTCGGGCGTTTATTGCCCCGCTTGGTTCATAAGTGATAAATTACGATATCGGAGGGTACATTTTTAATTACCATTCTATTGTTCTTGGAAACGATAAACATGTATTAAATATCCATAACCAGGGCAAAGAAATCAACATTATTACTATAAGCACATACTGAAGATTTTTAAACGATTTTTTTTCTCTCGTTATTACAAACATGAATTTACCAACAAATGTTCATATAACTTTAACATTTGGTAAACAGGAGCACAGTTTCAAGAATAATAACTTTACGTTCGGGTTATTTTGAGTACAGGTCCATACATTTGAAGTACGGATAAGTACGAACGTAGTATCAAGATTTCAAGCTGTTTATATATATTCGTCCAGAATTTAGATAAGTTTTAAAACATACCGACTGATGCTTACCAAAGTCATAAATATGATTCCTAAAAACAAACAATTGCACAAGTTACACTCAATTCTTAAAATTCACGGCTGTCTAAAATACCTGAAACGACGCAGAGTTCTAAAGTGGAGTAAACAAGAGAAGAAGCGACGTTGGTAACTGATAAAGAAAAACATTCTATGATTTAGATTGCATCTTTTATCTATGCTACAAGAAGAGGTTTTTATGAACAAGACGCAGAAACTAGATGTCAGTCTGCGCAGAAATACATATACGTCCCTAGGAAAGCATTTCAAAAATAAACATCGGATATTAACAGCATGTAAATTGCCTTGTTTGCACACGGTTTTTCTCCCGTTAATACATGGGCGGATCCAGTGAAAAAAAGTAGTATTTATGCAAGAATGTTTTGAAACATGTTTTGCCATGACATGCACCACACAATACCCATATCCTTAATGACGAAACCGGGACTAATGTTCGAGGAATCGTCAGTCTGTTCGGCGTTATATAGCCTACATGTATTTATTTTTTAATGTCTAGATGTCCTTGACTGAAAATAATACTTCTAAATTGTATTTTGTTGAATCAGTGCTATATATTTTATCAACAATAACCACATTCCGCTTGTTAATATTAAGATCTACACATTTTCTGAATGTAACACGTATTTTGGAGGGAAAGTTGCACGTGCTTTCCATGATGCGGCTTAGGTAGACAGCGTATATATGCATAATGGGTGTCCTTGGGCGCTTCGTTCTTCTTGTTCTTCCGTGTTCGACCCAAGATAGAATCGTCTGAATGACATGTTCTCGAATTAAAATTTTACATCACTTCGAAACCGTGAGGACCGCGAACAATGCGAGAACAATATGGCGGAATGATAAGGTACAACTTCAATGTCAAAGAAACATCGTAGCGAAATAAACATACGATAAAATTCTGACCAAATATAGTATCACGTGAATGAAGTAATTACACTACTTTTGTAGAAACGTTGGTTTACCCACGTCAATAATGTAAATAAGCGCCGTAAACAAGGCTGTAAAACTCCACTTCCGGTTCCTGGTGTTTAGTTTAACAATATTTTATTGCTTATAACTATTTACATTTAATATAACAAATATCAGAAAAATGTACATGTACAGCCAAGAAAATAAGCAAATGGGTCGGGCTACAATTTCTTACAAAATTAGTTAAAGGCCCTTCCCAATAGAAATAACAAAGTAACTAAGCTGGAAAAACAAAATAAATATGAGAAGTTGTGTTATTATTATTATTGAAATAATTCCTGGTGTTAGAGGAGCGTTTTACTCGAACTACGTGATCTGACTCGACTACTCAGGGAATAAACGCGGAAGGACGCCCTATGTTATAGATTCGTGTTAATATAAATGTTAAAAAAATGAATATCTTAAATAAGAAACCAACACATAAACTAAGTATATAAAATGTTATGATCAACAAGTATATCTTACAGTTGACTGCATAGAGAATCTCCTTCTTTATATCAGCTGAATTGTAACTATGCCATTATAACATAATTATGCATGTACTTATATTATGTCAATAATTGATTGCCTAAATGGAAATTGTATAATGAGTACTTAAAGGCAATATAGAGGGTAGTAAAATTTTTTTTTTTCTCGTGAAAGAAACACAAAAAGTCATGGCGTTATTAGGGTTGGATGAAAAGAAACATTGATTGAAACATTTTATCGCTAAAGTACATGGAATAAGTCGGAGGTCCTTAATTTTGATTCTATAGTTGAAAAGGCAATATGGAGAATATGCAGAATATGCTGGCAATTTTGTTGCTATAGCAACAATAACTACCCCAGCAGGGTTGTATGCGGCTCTAAAAGCCCGGCAATGGTTTGGTTCAATGATATATATTAATATTCGGTGCATTTATAAAGGAATGGTGCAATTTAACAAGTAGATAGTCGAAATGATTCGCTGATTCTTGGTACATTTATACACTTATTTCATTCTTCAAAAATGAATTAAACATTATTTTATTTTATCTTTTCAGGAAAATGTGGCCTTAGGTATTGTTCAAGGACAGTTTCTAGAGGATAAAATAAAGGACTCGTGGTAATACTATACAGACCACCATTAAGATGAATGCCAAGACAGCAGTAACATCGGTCAAATAAATAAAACGTTGAAGAATTCCATAGGTGCTGTTTAACATGTCATTCTAATGATGTAACCATTTTCAGGGATCTGAACGAACGTATAACTGGGAAATGCATATTTTATACAGAAGGACAGAGCAGGTTGTAGTAATGCTAACAATACTGCTTGTTGGATTGTCATCGTTGGACTTCAATACTAACGTCAATCTTTTCACGCATTTGAGACTGAACACTTAATGTTTTCCAGTGAGAAATGTCTCGACACGGAATTACGTACAGTAATAATATGGAAAAAAGGATGAAAAACGTTTTTCACATGATCTATAATTTCAGTGTTGCATTAATTATTTCCGAATTGGAAACATTCAAGAAGTAACATTGCAGACTTGATGTAAATGTTTATACGCGGTTCTTTTTATTCTCGTGCCACTTTAGCCTTAAAGAGCCATTTGATTTCAATTTAATGTTTGTGATTGAATTGTGTATTAAACTTCAAATAAACTTAATAGTTGCATGTTTTGATTTAAGTTTATGCACAAAAAAAAATCAATGCAAGTGTTTTATAAAACTGAGTATTCCAGCTTTAGGATGCGATGGAAACAGGCAATTTTAAAGAAAAATACTCAAACAGAGTTACAGTATATCATATATGTATTTACTTGGAAAATTTCTTTCAATAAGAACCCGCTTCCTAGTCTGATAAATAGAATAATGTATGTAATACATAAGTTTGGTAATACATTAGTGTAAGTAAAGCACTGACATTGACTTGACATTGACGTCATTTATTTCTTTGGAGACGTTGGGTGAATTTACTTGGTCTATAATAGGTAAAGATAGAAGAAATTTTGATGTTTCATCTAGAAAAAATTTAAAAGGATAAAAAGAATTACATTAGTGTCTTTCCACATTGCATTTATTAAACTCATTGAATAGAATTGATAAAATCCTCGACAGAGCCTCGCATTTTACTATTTTATTCAACTCGTTTAATAAATTCAATATGAAAAGACACCCGTGTAATATCCTCTTAGTCTATGTATTTTTTTTTTAATTTTGATTTGAGACTTAATTGAAAATTAAATATGCACATGCCACACTACACAATTTTAACGTGATGGTACATGCATTTTAGCGTCAGATAATCATGAAACTCCCTTTAAAGGCAGAACTACTGATTGAGATTTAGACCAACTTGACTCATTTTAGCTGTCAAAGTGAGAAGTCAGTATTGGATGTTCTACATTTGCGCCAAAGGATAAGAAAGATTTTCTCTAAGATCATAAAATTGGTGTAAAATTACAAACTTTTTCATACAATATATTGTAAGAATAAGGAGGGATCAATTGGTGGCGTTTGAAAGTTTCAAAAATCATAAAGCTGAGGTAAGTCACCATTCAACAAAGGGATACAGGCTTTTGTCGCGGAGATTGAGTTTTCTGTAAATGTCGACCTCGGAAGTGAGTCATCCGTGGATGGCTCAGCTACATATCGTTGGATCTTGAAGTGGCATCCGTGGATGACTCAGTTAAATTACGATGAACTTAAGTGAGCCATCCACGGATGGATCATCTATGAAAGTGAGTCATCCATGGATGTCTCATCTACATAGTAGTCGTTTGAAATGAGTCATCCGTGGATGTCTCAGTATGTCTCTGAAAGTGAGTCATGCAAGCATGGCTCATCTCTGAAAGTGAGTCATGCAGGCATGGCTCATGTCTGAAAGTGAGTCATGCAGGCATGGCTCATCTCTGAAAGCGAGTCATGCAGGCATGACACATCTATGAACGTGAGTCATGCAGGCATGGCTCATCATGTTCCTTGTTGATGGAAAACAAATGAGGACATACTGTGTGAGAATGGCTCGCAGGAAAACGGAAACAAATACAGTGGTAGGTATATTTTCTTTTTTATGGCAAGCGTAGATAAAATATATACATGACGTCACAGAAAAAAGGCATATATGAAAACACCCGTTTTCTTATTTAAAAACCATATTCTGACTTCAGATAATTCCCTGTTATATGACTTAAAATAAATTTTATTTTTAAAAACAAATAAAAAGAATTGTAAAAACGGAAAATTGTACGGAAAGTTACGATTTATCACGATTCTTTATGATGAGGGACCTATCTGGGTCCCATATGGGTGTCAAATTATCAAAATTTGTATTAAAAGGATGATAACTGATGAAAATTTACGCTGCTGAACCGAGAAGAAAATAAACAGATGACAAACATATTGTATTTGCTCCAAGGGCTATAGATATGGGCTCCAAATTGGCCCGATGTGGGCAAATAATTACATATGGGTCCAATATTGGGATATTATTAATTTGTCCACATGGGCCTACCCGTATACAACCCATAAAGGGCCCATATGGGCTTGCTTGCTGGGGTATGTTCGAAGAAAATGAAAGGAAAATTATGGTTGACGATTTTGGTACCAAATTAAATTCGAATTGCTACACAATATGTGATTTCAAATTAAAGACATACAAAACTGATGAGTACGAGTCTTAATTTGTCAAGAAAATCTCGCAAAACTTTCTAATGCGCAAAGCACATGTACCGTTTTTTCGTAAATGTTTCGCCACCATGTTTATTTCATATGTCAAATAAATGATTCTTCTTTTTCCTTCAACTTTCAAAATTCAAGTTTAAGTTTATTGACTGAGTCACGACCCTTTAAGATTATCTGATAACACCAACATAACCAGTAACAAAATGATGAAAATGGCAAAAACGACAAGGAATGCCTCACTATAGTAAAGACAACACCGTGGGAAACATCTGGTCTAGTCGCTTAACAGCGGACATATTTTTCTAACACTAATTTTTCACTTGACATGGCCACAGAGGTCTAAATTATAGCTGTTTTCTTTTTAAATTTCATTGTGGATGTATGTTTGACAGTTTGGTAGACAAAAGAGTAGGTTGTATTTGAAGAATGAAAACTCAATTTTAGTATGAGAAGTACTTCCAGGTCTCAGCAGTGTGATTTTGATGTGATTTTACAGTAAGCAAATGTGACAAGAAGAAATTCTTTTAGAAGATACATGACCTCTACTTTTATCTTCATTTTATGTCAGTTTTTTTACAACTATTTACAATGAGTTTGTTCTCTGAAATAGGTCTAGCTATGTTTGGTAGATCTTTTGTAACAAACTGACATACGGGCCTCAATGTAGTTTAAATGCAGGTATTGAATCATCTTTTTGTAAATTTTTGAGTTATTAAGGTAAATGTCAGATTTGTCGCATAAAATATCTCTCATGTTTTTCTGTATTTCATAACTTAAATTTACATGTAAATTTTATTAATTTATGTTTTTATCCCCAAAACCACTATAACGGGCCTAAAATTGTCAATTTCAATCCGCGCCAAAGTAGTCAGATTTCCCGGCTATATCGTGATTCCCGTTGAAATACAAATAGTCAGAGTACACGCATAAGCCGTGAGTCCCATGAAATTTAGTATTTGGCGGGACATTACCCTACACATCGACTGGACTATATATGCCTAATGCACACCACTTTCGACATTAGACGAATTTACGTCAAATTGATTTTTCTTGGTAGAAATTTTGCTCGATCGAGGTAAGAAGTTTATTTGTTAGATATTTGAATAATTTTTGAATTACGATTTTTATTTGGTAAATTTTTGTTCAATCTACAGAATTTTGTAAACATTTACTTTTCGGCAAGAGATAAGCTAATTTCGGTATGTCAGCATAATCTATGAAATCATAAGCTTTTCATATCTTTTCCATAAAACTTTAGACTTTTAAGTAATTAATTTTAGAAATAATGGAAGTAATAAGTGACGTATTTTAATCACGTGACGTATGAACTTAGTAGCACATATATTATGTAAAAGTAGCACGTATTATTTATGGAAGCCTACGGAGGTATGGTGTAACCAAAGGAGCAGTTTTATGCCCTTACTTATTTGTTTTGCTATGGTGCTTGCCATATGTTATAATATATTTTAGCTTCTTCCAGCAGACGACTTTTACCTGGTGATGATGTCACGACCCGGAAGTACAATACCCGCGGTTCATTTGTGTTCACTCGCCTGGATGTGATTTTCCCAGCGCAGAGCTTTCGTCCCATGGTTGTGCCGTAACCCGCAAAGACTATGATTTTTGTGATCCACTGAAGTCATCTCAGGGATGCAATCACCTACCATCATAGGGAGCCAAAACGGAATCAACATTTTCACGGTTTAGAGGGACTTGACTTGAAGATATGTGCTACTTAAAGTTCGAAATTAACGGAAACAACTGTGCCACGTCACGTTACAACGGAACTGTCAGTGTTAGAACTTTATATCTAGAGATACTAAGCTCAGATTATTTTTTACTTCATTCTTTCTTACAATAAGTTTTTTTTCCACTTATTCATTTATTCATTGTACATAATCATTTTGTTGTAAATAAATTTGTAAATATTGTAATGGGCGTTGATTTGTTCTGGTAGTTATTGTCCCCGGTACGTCCATCCGGTCACATCTTTAAAAGATGTCAATTTTATATAGAACATATAGGAAATAGAGTTCACTGTAATGTGAACTAGAAGGATATATTTCACCTTACTAACTGCATGAAGTATATATCTAGTAAAAATTTGAATTGTCCAATCGTTTTAACCTAATATTATCGATCCACTACATTTAAAGAATAAAAGCATTGTGTAAACATACAGTTTCGCTTTACACAACTTTTTTGGACAAAAAGGCCTTTTCACTTGAAATTTTTGAGTTTCCACCGGCAAAAATATCATTAAAAGAACTTCGGAAATTCTTCTTATAAAAAATCAATTTCAACAATTTCAAAAACTAAAAATATTGCACATTACACTGAATATATAAATAAACAAAACTTCCAAAAATAAGCAATTTTAGAACATTCCACATGACACAACACTGATTTTATCTCTTTGTAAACAATGTAGGGAAATATACGTTTTCCCGCTGGACACTGTGAAAGAGACCAAAGGTCGAAAGGGCTTCTGCAGACGTCAATACACATAACACTATTCTTGCATAAAAAACATTACTAGATCACTTAATGTATTGTTTCCATATGTGATGACTTTACGATTCCGATACATTTTCCAATCACCATACTGTTGTTCTTGAAAACAGTAAACCTGTTTTAAATATCCACAACCAGGGCTCGGAAATCAACAACACTATCGAAAGCATACATTGGGAGCTTTCAAACCATTTTTTATCTTTCTTTATAACAAAGTAATATAGTTAAAGAAAGAAGACAACTCAAGTTTGCAACGCGTTTCGTATTAAAATAATTTTTCAGGTTCACATACATTGTATACAATGTTTGTCTATTCCAAGAACAACAGAATGGTAATTAAAAAATGTACCGGAATCGTAAAGTTATCACATATCAAGACGTTAAGTAATCTTGTAAAGTTTTATGCAAGTTTTTTTTGCAAGAATTGCGACAATAAACGTTTGTTTCCTATTACAAACATGACATATCAAATAATTGTTCATTTTTTGTTGGGTTTAACGTCGCTCCGACACAATTATAGGTCATATGGCGACTTTCCAGCTTTGATGGTGGAGGAAGACCCCAGCTGCCCCCCATGCATTATTTCATCACGAGCGGGTACCTAGGTAAAACCACCGACCTTCCGCAAGTCAGGTGGATGGCTTCCTCACACGAAGAATTCAACTCCCCGAGTGAGGCTCGAACCCACATCGACGAGGGGGAAGTGATTTGAATGCCCCTCATTTTTTTTATTTGGTAAACAGAACACAATTTCAAGAATAATAACATTACATTTGACAGATAAGTACGAACGTAGTGACATACTTTCAAACTTTTTATAAAACGAAGAGTGAATGCAACACAGTGCTAAGTGACATTTTTTGAAAAAAAAAATCACCCTTTTTTATATATCAACTGTTTATAACCTTGCCAATGTCTTGTAAAAATTCAATATTATAGCAAGTCACTCACTTTGCACTTTCTCGCACCGAACTATATCAAGTTTGGCACTCATTATATGTACTAAGTGACAAATATTTTTCAATAATTGTGCCATCTAGTTGTTTTTTTCTAAAGTATGATATCATTATCAGTATAATGGTATTTAGGATTTTTTTTTGACAAACAGTTTATTTTTATTCTTTTATTTCGCTTCATATTTTTTCTCAGTAAATGTGTGGCTGTAAACCAAGCATGTTTACTCTGAAATAGTGCTAAGTGACAGTTTGCATTTAAAGTTCTTCAGTCTTGTCTTGTTTCATTCACTAAAGGTTTGATCTAAATGAGGACAGGGAAAAGTATACATTAGTAAAATATAATTATTTGAACCAAAAAAGTACGTCTATAAGTACAACTGCGCCTGTTCTGACTAACGTGTTGTAAATCTTACCTCTTGGGTCAGGCATTAAAATGAAATACCCCCTGATCCAAGCAGTATTTACACCTGTTTATGGTGCACCTAACCTCACTCTTACCCCCACCATGTCCCAAAGTCACAAGACAGTGTAAATAAAAGTAATCCCCGCCAGGTGAAACCCTAACATACGTAAAAGCAACAGAAGGTATGTAATTTAAAATACAAAGATGCTCTTGTAGATATAATATAAAAATGCAATCTGTAAGAACCTAAAAGGCATGTACTCAATGCCTTTGCAGAACACTGCGAAAAAAGTGTTAATATACGGCAGTGTACGGGATTCCGTATATTACCAATATACGGGAAGAAATACGGGAAAACTAAAATACTGGCGTGTACGGGACTTGTATATTTAAAAGTCCGTATACTATGAAATACGGAATTCTTGATATACGATGTCCCGCCCGTATGTTATTGAAATACGGGATTATTTTTTAAAAAAGTTATTCTGATCGTATACTACACTTACTTTTTCCCGTATATGTCTGGTGTACGGGAATAAATTAACCCGTATATTACGAAAATACGGGACGTATATTTCCTGTATATGTTTCGTATACAACCTCGTATATTTCCCGTATATTCTGGAAATACGGGATAGTAATAATTTGTATATTTCGAAAATACGGGACTTATATTTCCCGTATATTCTTCGTATACAACTCCGTATATTGCCCGTATATGCCTGAAATACGGGATTTAAATAATTTGTATATTTCGAAAATACGAGACTGATATTTTCCGTATATTCTTTGTATACAACCCCGTTTATTTCCCGTATATTCTGGAAATATGGGATATGAATAATATGTATATTTCGAAAATACGGGACTTATATTTCCCATATATTCTTCTTATACAACTCCGTATATTGCCCGTATATGCCTGAAATACGGGTTTTAAATAATTTGTATATTTCGAAAATACGAGTCTGATATTTCCCGTATATTCTTTGTATACAATCCCGTATATTTCCCGTATATTCTGGAAATACGGGATATGAATAATCTGTATATTTCAAAAATACGGGACTTATATTTCCCGTATATTCTTCGTATACAACCCCGTATATTTCCCGTATATTCTGGAAATACGGGATAGTAATAATTTGTATATTTCGAAAATACGGGACTTATATTTCCCGTATATTCTTCGTATACAACTCCGTATATTGCCCGTATATGCCTGAAATACGGGATTTAAATAATTTGTATATTTCGAAAATACGAGACTGATATTTTCCGTATATTCTTTGTATACAACCCCGTTTATTTCCCGTATATTCTGGAAATATGGGATATGAATAATATGTATATTTCGAAAATACGGGACTTATATTTCCCATATATTCTTCTTATACAACTCCGTATATTGCCCGTATATGCCTGAAATACGGGTTTTAAATAATTTGTATATTTCGAAAATACGAGTCTGATATTTCCCGTATATTCTTTGTATACAATCCCGTATATTTCCCGTATATTCTGGAAATACGGGATATGAATAATCTGTATATTTCAAAAATACGGGACTTATATTTCCCGTATATTCTTCGTATACAACCCCGTATATTTCCCGTATATTCTGGAAATACGGGATAGTAATAATTTGTATATTTCGAAAATACGGACTTATATTTCCCGTATATTCTTCGTATACAACTCCGTATATTGCCCGTATATGCCTGAAATACGGGATTTAAATAATTTGTATATTTCGAAAATACGAGACTGATATTTTCCGTATATTCTTTGTATACAACCCCGTTTATTTCCCGTATATTCTGGAAATATGGGATATGAATAATATGTATATTTCGAAAATACGGGACTTATATTTCCCATATATTCTTCTTATACAACTCCGTATATTGCCCGTATATGCCTGAAATACGGGTTTTAAATAATTTGTATATTTCGAAAATACGAGTCTGATATTTCCCGTATATTCTTTGTATACAATCCCGTATATTTCCCGTATATTCTGGAAATACGGGATATGAATAATCTGTATATTTCAAAAATACGGGACTTATATTTCCCGTATATTCTTCGTATACAACCCCGTATATTTCCCGTATATTCTGGAAATACGGGATATGAATAATTTGTATATTTCGAAAATACGGGACATATTTCTCGTATATTCTTCGTATACAACTGCGTATATTTCCCGTATATGCCGGAAATACGGGATTTAAATAATTTGTATATTTCGAAAATACGGGACGTATATTTCAGGTATATGCTTGGTATACAACTCCGTGGATTTGCCGTATGTGTCGGAAATACGAGATTCAGAAATGTGTATATAATCATACTTAGACATGTTTGACAAAAATACAAACGATAATAGTCTGGTCATTAAAAGGTTAGAGCAATAATTAAAAGGAAATTCTGTTCACCAAGTTTTGCTAGTGGTATATGACACTCTTAGGTTGAAATTGCAACAAAGATTCATGGGTTAAAGATACATTGCTGTCTTTATATACATTATGATAGAGCTTTTGAAAATCTATATATACTTTGAAATGAAATGTGCATGTAAGTTGCCTTTATTAAAGCACAAGTGTGACCGTGATCTTGAAGCGAGCAATCCGAAACATGCGCCCTGCACGTTGTCTCGATGCTATTGACATTTATGCCAAGTTTCTTTAAATCCTTCAAGCAGTTCAAGAGTAGTTACAGAGCAGACGCGAAACAATATCATATAGCTTTTGACCTCTATGTATGACCTTGATATGAAGCGACCCATAGAAACGTTGTCTCGATATGGTGAACATTTGTGTCAAGATTTCTTCGAAATCCTTGAAGGGGTTCAAGAGTTACAGAGCGGTCGCAGAAAAAGCTAACGGACAGACGGACACCGGCGTATAAAAATCAACGACATTGATTAAATCATCCTTTCTTCCACGTTTCGAACTTTCTACAATGTACAATATATATTCCTTCGTGTTTTCATAATGTCTACATTCAGTGTATACAGACAAAGAATCCAGTCCCGATATTTGCAAAAGAATAAGTTGCTTTTTACTAAATATTTCATTCATATTCTATATTAGACTTTTGCTTGGCTTAGCATTCTTTCTAGAGCCCGCCCGCTTAGCTCAGTAGGTAAGAGCGTTGGTCTACGGATCGCGGGGTCGTGAGTTCGATCCTCGGGCGGTGTGGCAGGAATGGCCGTACCGGCGACAGTAACCATCAGAACAAATCAACACCCTTTACAATATTGACAAATTTATTTACATAAGATGATTATTTACAATGAATAGATGATATGAAAAAAAAAACTGATTATAAGAAAAAAAAATAAAAGTTCAGTATCACCAGATACAAAGTTCGTATAGTTCCATTCTAATGTGACGTGGTACAGTTCTTTAATTTAATTGCGAACTTTAAGTAGAACAAACAAAACCTATCTCTAAATCCAGTCCCTTTAAACCGTGAATACGTTGATTCCGTATTGGCTCCCTATGGTGGTAGGTGATTGCATCCCTGAGCTGACTTCAGAGGATAACAAAAATCAGCGTCTTTGCTGTTTACGGCACAACCATGGGACGAAAGCTCTGCGCTGGGAAAATCACATCCAGGCGAGTGAAGACAAGTGAACCTCGGGCATTGTACTTCCGGGTTATGACATCACCAGGTAAAATCGTCTGGCGGAAGAAGCTAAAATATATAACATATGGTAAGCACCATAGCAAAACAAATAATCCAGGGCATAAAACTGCTCCTTTGGGTACACCATACATCCGTAGGCTCCCATAAATAATACGTGCTACTTATACAAAATATATGTGCTACTAAGTTCAGACGTCACATGATTAAAATACGTCACTAATTACTTCCATTATTACAAAAATTACTTACTTAAAAGACTAAAGTCAAAGTATGAAAAAAGATATGAAAAGTTTATGATGAAACATTATAGATACGGAAATGATAGACTGCAGCTATTATTTACAACTACAAATTAACAAAATTCAATGTAAATCAAACGTTATATCATAGTTGACATCCATATAATATCTAATGCCATACACTACAACGGACATTAATTAGATGTGCTATAGACTGGCACACAATTACAAATTACAATAATATATTACATACATGGCACTAGACTTGCCATATAGATTTATACATAACAATACAGTGCAGTGATGGCGTTCCATAACAACGAAATGTTTGACATATGTTTTTGAAACAGTGCTTTACAATTATCACGATACAAATTTCAGTACAAATTTTACATCTTATATAAACGAAACATTTTAGATTCCTCTTTCTATATAATTTACAAAAGTCTGAAAAATTTAATAAATCATCCTGACATACCGAAACTAGCCAAAATCATATGCCGAAAAGTAAATGTTACAGAATTCTGTAGAATGAACAAAAATTTACCAAATAAAAATCGTTATGCAAAAATCATACAAAAATCTAACAAATAAACTTCTTACCTCGATCGAGCATAATTTTCTAGCAAGAAAATAATTCAGACATAGATTCGTCTATAATGTCGGAAGGTGGTGTGCGCAAGGCATATCTAGTCCAGTCTATTTAAAGGATAATGTCCCGCCAAATACTAAATTTCATGGGATTCACGGCTAAGCCGTGAGCCATGACTATTTGTATTTCCACGGGATTCACGATATAGCCGGGAAATCTGACTACTTTGGCGCGAATTGAAATTGACAATTTGAGGCCCATTATAGTGGTTTTTGGGATAAAAACATAAATTACTGAAGTTTATAAAATATCAACTTTCTTATTACTGAACAGAATTTAATGAAATTTACATGGAAATTGATGTTATGAAATACAGAAAAACATGAGAGGTATTTTATGCGTGAAATCTGACATTTACCTCAATAACTCAAAAATTCACAAAAAGATTATGCAATACCTGCATTTACATTACAGATAAAATAAGGCCCGTATGTCAATTTGTGACAGGCGGGGCGTATGTTCTCCGTGACTATTTGATAAACGACATTGTGTCTGAAATCATTAGTCCTCCACCTCTGATTCATGTGGGGAAGTTGGCAGTTACTTGCGGAGAACAGGTTTGTACTGGTACAGAATCCAGGAACACTGGTTAGGTTAACTGCCCGCCGTTACATGACTGAAATACTGTTGAAAAACGGCGTTAAACCCAAAACAAACAAACAAAAAAAGCATTCTTTCTATAAAAAAAGTGTAGACAGAATAGCTTGTTCTAATGTTCATAATATGACATTTTAAAAGAAAATTCATATTAACCAAAATCTGGAGTCAATGTCCTTTAATTTTGATAGAAAAAGATTGATTTCTTGTAGTAAAACACATTCAAGTGAAAAATCAAAGGCATGGAATAATTCATTCTATGTTCTTGCGCGAAATTGAAAAATAAACATTCGCGAACCATCTCAAATATAAAATCAAAGACCTCGAATAATTCATCCTTTCTTCTCGCATTGTTGTTTGTTTGTTCGTTTTTTTTTTTTCGATTTTTCAATAGAAGCAATTAGGATTGATTAAGCAATCAATTTAAATCATTATAAACGCTAATCCATGCAATCAATATAAGTAGTGAAAATTATATTCTCCGGCCATTTCAAATGTCAAACGTTTTGCATGTTTTCGAACTTGCACATGAATGCAAACTGAATGCTAATATTGAAAGAAATAGATGTATAACACTAATATTTTATGAACTGATAAAAAACATCCGCGGACTAAAACATGAATAAATCCATCATTTCTTCTTGCGCGTTTCCGATTTATTTTTACATTAAATCTAAATTTCCGATTCAGAAAAATAAATCATTCATCCCTATTTATTTGTAGTGATAAACACATTCGTGGATCATCGCCATTGTAAAAGTCAAATGCATGTATAAATTACCCTTTTTTTCTGCATATTTGCAACGCTCGTGTATAAAATGCAAATAATTATAGAAAAAATCAACTAATCTATTCCTGTTTTATACAATAAAAATATGACATTCGTAGAATATAACACCAAACACTTGTGTTGATACTTTACTTATGAAATCGATTCTAAAACTTTTACAGACGCAAAATAAATGATATAATGAATCAACTACCCCAAAGGAGCTTTTTTTAAAGAGAAAAGGACAGTTTGAGCAAATTCCACGATTTTTGAGCATGATCGCGAAAATATTCTAGTGCCATGACTTCCTACTCGCATTTTTATTCTTACTCGAATTTCGAGAGTAAGTGACTGCTAAATTCGATTCTGGTCTGCTACCGTCCGGGTGGGTCGTTTTTGTGTTTTTGTTGGGTTAATTATAACATCGACATAATTATAGGTCCTATAGCGACTTTCCAGCTTTGTTGGTTGAGGAACACCCTAGGTGCCCCTCCGTGCATTATTTCATCACGAGCGGGCACTTGCGTAGCCCCACCGACCTTCCGTAAGCCAGCTTGATGACTTCCTCACATGGAGAATTCAACACCCCGAGTGAGGCTTGAACCCACATCGGTGAGGGGCAAGTGGTTTGAAGTCAGCGTAGTTCGAACCTTTAAACCAACGTGTAGATAACATGGCATTTTGATTATTAAGAAAGCACATAATTAACCGTAGTCATTCAGTTTAGTTAAATTCAGAGTGTATTTTATACTTTTTTGTTTAATTCTAGCTGTTACTTAATATGAAATATTAAGTGAAATATGTGTTCATGTTTTCAAAGTAATTCCGCAGATGCTTCTATGTATTCTACGGTTGCATAGCGGGAACATAGTGTCCGATCATAAATAGCGATATAAATATTACATGATTTTATATATAACTCTTAACTGATATACTGCCGCATGTGCAGGTAGCTGAGAGGACAAAGCGTATAGCTGCCAATATCAGGATAGTGGGTTCGAGTCCTACCTCTGACCATATCTTTCCCCCCAAATTTTATATGCAAACTTATCATATTTACTCGTTGTAAAATGTGGAATTAATTTGTTTAAAGTATCTTAGATAAAAAGGCAAATTACTCGTCATAAGCGTACCAGAATATAAATACTACAAGAGAAATCTATTAAAATTTAAAAAAAAAGTATGATACATAAATTATGAAAAAATAAAACAGGTATCATTAACATTACATTACATACCATTAAAAAATGATACCCGTGGTAACGTGCATGGAAGTCAACCCACCGTGACATTGATTAGCTGTGTAATATAGATATTTTCAGAATACAAATACTACGTAAATTAACGAAAACGCCCGAAAATATTGGCAAAGATTAATGAGTGCTTACGGACAATATACGATTATTATGACAATAAATAAAGTCGTCTAACATAGACTTTTCATCAAATGCTATGTAAGTATTTGCACTGATCCATCCATCTCGTTCGTAAATAAACTGTACATATAAGATCTGCGGAACAGTTTTACTGCAACATTAATTGATAATAATTGTATGCATATTAAGGATAACATGGTGTAATAGCCATATTTCATATCTTGTAACTGGATGGTAATATTTAAATGAAATTTGGTCACTTTAAAGACATTCAAAATTAAAAACGTTTCACCGAGAGATTTTTCGAATTTTGTCATTTTTTGGGGAGATAACCGGTATTGAAGTTAACATTGATGCCTATGGGAAATATATAATTTCTTTGATTATGAGAATCTGAGCTCGAGTTTCGAGAAAATTTTGCGGTAGAAAGCTGCATTACATGATTCTGATACAAATACCAAAAAGAAAGCTAAAATTCCCCGTAGGGAAAAGGAGAAAATTATTTTTTTCTAGTTTTCAGGGGAGATAACTCATGAAAACCAAAATTATCAGGGGAGGTAATCTAAAGGAAATTTTTGAGAACTTGTGTCACTATATAACTTGTTAATATGCACCTTATTTCTATCGTTTGACATTTTCAAAGCTTACATTATCAAGTTGTATGTACGCTTTTGGTGAAATTGAGGCCTGTTACGGGTAGTCATCCTTAACTAAATTGATACGATAATCTGTATGCTCCAATTAACCCTCTGCCGTTGAATTGAATCGACCAAAGTAACCAAGGCTAACTTTTTTACATTCATTCATTCGATCAAAACTGGAATCTCTGGAAAGCATTTATGAAGTTAATATTTATGATCTTTTATCTTTAGAAAATGGATAATCTAACTGACAAAATAACACTTTTTCTAGACTAAAATGTAAGCGGTTGTGATGCGTATTATTGTTTCATAGTGTCATATCCAAAAAGCTTGGTTATAATAAAATTTCATATTATGCAGAATTTTATATTAAAATGAAATTGTTCAGAATTTTATATTAACATAAAAGTATTTAAACTGTAAGAAAATTTAAGTTTGATTCTCTAAATACACACCTACTCTATATCTTTTGTTTGCCTAGGGTCTATATATATATATATATATATCGAAAACAACTGTAAGAACATTAAACATCTCGCGGGAAGGTCGACCTGTGCATGTAAACGTGTTTTCTGCTACTCCAGCCAGACCTGTTCGCGTGCACAGATAGACCTGCGCACGTGCATGTTCAATCATCCTGAAAACAAGAGATCAATTGTTAGAAAAGAAATCGAGTATGTCTGTAAATTCGATCAAACTGGTACCATTTATTTCATTTTAATTACCACTGATTAGACATGTATACACTGTTACTAATTATTCATTATCAACTTTTAGTAACATCTCTAAACCGATAAAGCGGAACAGGTTTACCTATCATAAAAATCAGTAAAACCAATAATCCAATATCATCGCTACCGGACGCATTCGTCGGGGTAATGCATATCTAGCATTGGTCATTATCTGTTGCATTTACAGGTGGACTGTACTTGAATGAAGTTTTAATTTTAAAACATTTGAGTGAAAAGTAGAACAAGTCGTAAATGTATATACAATATTTTATTGATTGGCAAATAGAATTAATATTTAAGATCAATGTGAATATGTTATCTAAAATATTTAGAAAGCGTTACATGTTATACTACATCTAAAACATAAATTTACTTTCTTGTAATACATGAAACATAATGATAAACATATATCCATGTACACAAAAGAAATATCTACGCACACGAAACTGTCTGAAAATAAAATTAAATCTCTACAATGATATAAAATGTGTCAAGTTTGTACTGCTTCTTCCAACTGTCATAAGATTAATGAAATAAGTGTAAAAATCATAAAAACTAACTTCCCGAGACAAAGAAAATAAAAGACGATACAAAGACAGAAGAAAGTGATATATAATTACAACATACAGACCATAAAACCTATCATTAAGTGAGTTAACATATGAGCCGCGCCATGAGAAAAACAACATAGAACATTTGCGACCAGCATGGATCCAGACCAGCCTGCTCATTCGCGCAGTCTGGTCAGGATCCATGCTGTTCGCTAACGGTTTCTCTAATTGCAATAAGGTTTGAAAGCGAACGGCATGGACAAAAATGTACTATGTTGGTTTTCTCATGGCGAGGCTCATATTTTTTATTACCCAGCTTGAAACAACACTGGCCGGATATTGCTTATCCCTAGGCAATATTGTAATACACAATGCACTTTAAAGGGTGATTAAACATTTGGCACAATTAGATTATTTTATGTTAACTGTAACTGTGTGCAATCTTGGGACTAAAATGAGAAAAAGATAACGCAATTTTTAAACGAAACATTAAAACAATACCAAAAAAGGGTTTAAAGGCATTTGCCTCCAGATCGTTCGACGTTTTTTTTAGATCTCTGGAAATTAATGCTATATTTCTTAAGAATGCTTTGAAACGTAATTACTGACAGACTATATGTTACAGAAACACATGAGAATTAGTTGTTTAACTACTTTTTATGAAGCGTTTGTATATTTGACGCGCATTGAACATCGAACCCTACTCCTCAGCGTTATTGGTAACGACAGCGGAAAATTCTTTATTACCGCGGCGGTCTGGGTTCGATTCCTGTCGGTGTCATCTGTTTTTCTTGATATGGTATTTTTAAATAATTGAGAATCAAAAATTCTTATTCTGATGTTCGTTATATGACCAAACTTCAATTTGAAAGATGGCCTTGATGAACTGATAGTATCGAATATTCGGTAGCACTTATCCGAAATAATGTTTATTATATTGATATTCTGTTATTTTTTTTTAGACTTCAGTTAGGTTAATCTATAAGATTTGGATACATGTGTCTTACAATTATACTAGTTATTTTTCTATTTCATACTTGAATGCAGGACTGCTAATCAAAAACATTTTAAAATGAAAAGATCAGACGTTTTTGATAAATATTTTACTTGTCTACAATAAATCTTAGCGAGAATATTATACTGACCGCGAGACTGGAAATTCTGGAAACTCTTCAGATCATTTAACCAAAAAATTAAAACATTTAGTGGCAAAAATATCGTTCAGAACTTGTTCAGTCACAAAGTTTTAAGAGATGTTTAAAATAAAATATAAATAAGTCTTAGCAACGCGACTCATTATGTCGCTTTCATATATTTAATCAAAACTGTACAAATTAATTACGCATCTAACAATATATATATGTATAAAACACGGGGAATCGCGTAATGGCGGACAGGTTATAGAACACTAATTTAGCAAAATGACGGCGAACGGGTTATGGGACTCTATTTTTTTCACAATAAATGGCTACGAATGTTTATGTTAAAGCTAGCTTTGGTTTAAATTGTGGCTGTATTTTTGACATCATTTTGGAAGAAATAATAGGAAAGTGTTATTTCAACGACATAACTGCACTTTATATGCTTTTGAAGTAAACAATTGCTGCAGTTAAAACCTCTCTTTAAAAGTATCTTCCCTACTTATGTCATTACTTTGTGTCAGTTTGAAGTCAATCCTTCAAAAATGAGGTAACGATTGGCCTGGCTACATGTGTCGGCACAATAAACACCATGCATTTTATATAAAATATAATGTGCCCCAAGTGGTTCTGGGACGATCTGTGTATGAAAAGATTGGAATCACTGTCTTACCCTTGCATGATCGTAAGAGGCGACTAATAGGGTCTTAACACTTGGCTTTGCTGTAACTCTGTGATTCCAGCAGGTATGCAAATTTTGATTCTATACCTCATGTTTTTATTTCGATGTAAATGAGATATGAAACCAAAATTTGTAGTCCTGTTTGGCGCCATATAACCTATACTGTGTTGGTGCGCCGTAAAACCCAAATAAATAAATATAATATAATGTAGGAGATAGATTTTAGCCTAATATAACCATTAAATGCAAATGAAACACTTTAAATAACTTGTATATCTATTTTCTTTCCGCGACGACATAAGTACACTTAAATGATGTCATCCCTACCCTGATATTTTTTCACATCATTTCATGAGATCCCCGGCAGCTACTCGGGAATTTTCAGAAACACTTTTCAGTGTTTCCCACCCAACTAGAGGTGTACTGGTCAGGAATCCAGGCAATCCTTGCGTGTATCAGTGCTATACACTGGGCACGTTAAAGAACCAGGCTGTCTATTCGCAACGAGCTAGGCTAAGTTAGCCGGACAAGCCTGTATCTGATTTCTGATCTCTCTGTCGTTGGGGCTTTGCCTCACTCTGTCCCTCTGGTCAGATTGCTCTGTGTCTGTATGTCACAAATTGACATACGGGCCTTATTTTATCTGTGGTGTAAATGCAGGTATTGCATCATCTTTTTGTAAATTTTTGAGTTATTGAGGTAAATGTCAGATTTCACGCATAAAATACTTCTCATGTTTTTATGTATTTCATAACTTAAATTTCCATGTAAATTTCATTAAATTCGGTTCAGTAATAAGAAGTTGATATTTTTAAACTCAGTAATTTATGTTTTTAATCCCCAAAACCACTATAATGGGCCTCAAATTGTCAATTTAAATCCGCGCCAAAGTAGTTAGATTCGCCGGCTATATCGTGAATCCCGTGGAAATACAAATAGTCAAGAGTTTACGCATAGGCCGTGAATCCCATGAAATTTAGTATTTGGCGGGACATTACCCTTTAAATAGACTGGACTAGATATGCCTTGCGCACACCACCTTCCGACATTATAGACGAATCTATGTCTGAATTATTTTCTTGCTAGAATTTATGCTCGATCGAGGTAAGAAGTTTTTGTTAGATTTTTGTATGATTTTTGCATACGATTTTTATTTGGTAAATTTTTGTGCATTCTACAGAATTCTGTAACATTTACTTTTCGGCATATGATTTTAGCTAGTTTCGGTATGTCAGAATAATTTATTAAATTTTTCAGACTTTTGTAAATTATTTAGAAAGAGAAATCTAAAATGTTTCGTTTATATAAGATGTAAAATTTGTACTGAAATTTGTATCGTGATAATTGTAAAGCACTGTTTCAAAAACTTATGTCAAACATTTTGTTAATTATGGAACGCCATTACTGCATTGTATTGTTATGTATAAATCTATATGGCAAGTCTAGCACCATGTATGTAATATATTATTGTAATTTGTAATTGTGTGCCAGTCTATAGCACATCTAATGTCCGTTGTAGTGTATGGCATTAGATATTATATGGATGCCAACTATGATATAACGTTTGATTTATATTGAATTTTGTTAATTTGTAGTTGTAAATAATAGCTGCAGTTTATCATGTCCGTATCTATAATATTTTTTCATCATATACTTTTCATATCTTTTTCATACTTTAACTTTAGTCTTTTAAGTAAGTAATTTTTGTAATAATGGAAGTAATTAGTGACGTATTTTAATCATGTGACGTATGGACTTAGTAGCACATATGTTTTGTAAAGTAGCACGTATTATTATGGGAGCCTACGGAGGTATGGTGACCCAAAGGAGCAGTTATATGCCCTGACTTATTTGTTTTGCTATGGTGCTTACCATATGTCATATATTTTAGCTTCTTCCGCCAGACGATTTTACCTGGTGATGTCATAACCCGGAAGTACAATGCCCGAGGTTCACTTGTCTTCACTCGCCTGGATGTGATATTCCCAGGGCAGAGCTTACGTCCCATGGTTGTGCCGTAAACCGCAAAGACGCTGATTTTTGTTATCCTCTGAAGTCAGCTCAGGGATGCAATCACCTACCACCATAGGGAGCCAATACGGAATCAACGTATTCACGGTTTAAAGGGACTTTATTTCAAGATACGTTTTGATATTGTTTGTGCTACTTAAAGTTCGCAATTAAATTAAAGAACTGTGACACGTCACTTTAGAATGGAACTGTAAGATCTTTTGTATCCGGAGATACTGAACTTTGATTTTTTTTTCTTTCTTATAAACATTTTTTTTTCATACATCTATGCATTGTTAATAATCATCTTATGTAAATAAATTTGTAAATATTGTAAAGGGTGTTGATTTGTTTTGATGGTTACTGTCGCGGTACGGCCTTTCCTGACACAAGGTGTCAGAAGTGGGATTGGTCGACCAGACACAGTAGCTATTCGAACATTATTAACACCCATTTAACTGCAGCAATAATTTGTAAAGATTCCTCTTGTTTTGTTCTATTGGTACACATATAATAGTTTTATTCAATTTTTTCAGAGTGACGTCTTACCTCAGACAAGACAAGACAGATCCATAGCTTCAGCTAACCAGCTTTAGTGGTCACAGACTGATAGACAGTTGCAAACGACACTTGGATTCTGGGGTGAGTTCGTTCCTTTTATTTTTCTTTTGGGTTTTTGTGTCACTCTATGATTATGCCACCATATATCTGTGCTGAGAGTGACCGTCCTTGACAAGAAGAGTTATTCTACTCACTCTTAATTGTGCGTCGCCCTACTTCTCCCAGTGATCCTAATATGTATTAGTGTACTGTATACATACTAGATACAGTATTTTACTTTGTGTGTGTTTAGCAAGCTTGTTTACTTGCATATACTTTTACCTACTTTTAATTTTAGTGCTACACAGTTGTGTTATACCTATACTTTATCTTAGGTAAAACACTTGTTTAATAGTGACAGTGGGGGTTTTTTTTCTTTTGTTTTTGCATTTTCGAGCATTTTTTTCATCAAAAGAAAATTATAAATTTTTTTTTTAAAGGGGGGAACGTGGGGTCAAAAATTGACATAGGGGCCTTATTTATCTTAGTGTAAATAGGATGCACTCTTTTGTAAATTTTTGAGTTATTGGAAAATGTCAGATTTCACGCAAAAAAATACCTTCGTTTTTCTGTATTTCATAATTTAAATTTTTCCATGTAAATTTCATTAAATTCGGTACAGTAAAAAGAAAGTTGATATTTAAAAACTTCATAATTTATGTTTTTACCCCCAAAACCCTATAAGGGGCCCTAAAATGTAAATTTTAAATCCGCCAAAGATTGATTCCCCCTATATCGGAATCCCGTGGAAATAAAATAGAAGAGTTTGCATGGCCCGTAAATCCCATGAAATTTAGTATTTGGCGGGACTTTTCCCTTTTAAAATAGACTGGACTAAAATTGCCTTGCACCCCCCCTTTCCCGACTTAAGACAATCTATTCTAAAAAATTATTTTCTGCTAAAATTTATGCCGATCGAGGTAAAAAATTTATTTTTAGATTTTTGTATGATTTTTCATTACGATTTTTTTTTGGAAAATTTTTGTCATTTTTCAAAATTCTCTAACATTTATTTTTCGCATAGATTTTACTAGTTTCGGTAGTCGAATAATTTATTAAATTTTTCAGATTTTTAAATTATTTAAAAGGGAACAAAGTTCGTTTATTAAGATTAAAATTTTGTACTAAAATTTTGTATCGTGATAAGTAAGCACTTTTTTAAAAAAATTTTTCAAACATTTGTTTTTATGGAACCCCATTACTGCATTGTATTTTTTATTTAAATCTTAGGGCAAGTCGCACCATGTTTAATATTTATTGAATTTGTAATTGGTTTTCCAGTCTATACACATCTAATGTCCTTGTAGTTATGGGTTAAATTAATGGGTGCCAACTTATATAAAAGTTTGATTTATATTGAATTTTGTTTAATTTTTTATTGTAAAAATAGCGCAGTTTATCATGTTGTATCTATAATTTTTTTATCATATACTTTTATATTTTTTTCATACTTTAACCCTTTTGTCTTTTTTTAAATAATTTTTGTAATAATGGAATAATTTGTGAAGTATTTTTAAAACAGTGACGATGAATTAGTACAATATTTTTGTTAAGTAGCATTTATTTTTATGGGAGCCTACGGGGTATGTGTACCCAAAGGGCAGTTTTATGCCCCCGATTTTTTGTTTTTCTATGGTCTTTTCCTTTTGATATATATTTTTGCTTCTTCCGCCAGACGATTTTACCTGGTGATGTCATAACCCGGAAGTACAATGCCCGAGTTCACTTGTCTTCACTCGCCTGGATGTGATATTCCCAGCGCAGAGCTTACGTCCCATGGTTGTGCCGTAAACCGCAAAGACGCTGATTTTTGTTATCCTCTGAAGTCAGCTCAGGGATGCAATCACCTACCACCATAGGGAGCCAATACGGAATCAACGTATTCACGGTTTAAAGGGACTTTATTTCAAGATACGTTTTGATATTGTTTGTGCTACTTAAAGTTCGCAATTAAATTAAAGAACTGTGACACGTCACTTTAGAATGGAACTGTAAGATCTTTTGTATCCGGAGATACTGAACTTTGTTTTTTTTTTCTTTCTTATAATCAGTTTTTTTTTCATATCATCTATGCATTGTTAATAATCATCTTATGTAAATAAATTTGTAAATATTGTAAAGGGTGTTGATTTGTCTTGATGGTTACTGTCGCCGGTACGGCCTTTCCTGTCACACTGTACTAGTAGAGGATGAATTATGCGCCCTGTGTGGCTGCATTTGAACTATGTAAAACGCCTTTGAACGTGAAATTGATCATGAAAAGGGCGCTATATAAATCTGGTATAATAATAATTTATAGCGTTAATAGATAATAATTATAATTTTCTGTACCTGTTAACTCCATTTATATAACTTTTAATGCGTGCAAATTTTATTTCAGGTTGGCACAAGATATTTTTCAATTAACTGCAACTTACAAATTACAAATCCGAGACGACGATTTATTTTCGCGATAGAGAATATGCTTATGTGAGAAGTTTGATCAACAATGCTACAGACAGCCCGGATGAGCCATTCGTTCTCAGTGACATTCTTACCTCAACAGATAAAAGCTTACATTTATTGAGATCAGGAAACTAAATATTTCCATGGGGTGAATCATTTGTAACCTGCTTACATATCGAATTCCAACACAGAATGCAACATGCGTCATTTCAAAGCGCTAACTTTGAATACATCTTCGGACATTAGAAGTGGTGTACTGCGCTTCTTAGCAGACGGCAAATCGAATAGCCTATGGCGGTTATCAACGTTGGAATAACGAAAACATTTACAAACAGTAATACAAGAAGTGGTACTAAACTCATTTGTTACGTAAACAGCGCAGAATTTAATGTGCGAATTGTTAGTTTTTCAATTAGAAACGAACATCTAAAAATGCATAATGTTATTGATTACTTGCATTTTCTGCTTATTTCATTAGGACAAGAAATAAAAATAACTCATATTCGTACGATAAAAAACTGTTTTAAAAAAGTATTTATGTTTAACTTGTCTCCATCGATGATATATTTTTTCTCATACCCCGTCTTTGTCTTGGTTTTTCCTAAAATACCGTATTCTGCTACAGGTTTGCTTAACCTTCAGTCTATGTCATCTTTCAGTTTGTGCCCCATATACCAAAATCAGTTCACTTAAAATAAAAATACGGGATAGTCCATACACGGGTTAAGTCGGATCAACATACATTTTAAAAATACTGGTCCATGTATTCCCCGTATACGAAAAACAAATTCAGTCTGTAAGTGACACAAATACGGGATTTGTATACTACGTATATCTTGCATATACGGGAAAAAAACCTGGCCCGTATATCAACAAAGTACAGTTCCGTATATCACCGTATATCAGATGCAAATAAATTCCATATATGCCACATGTACGGGATCCGTATATTACGTATACCATGTATATACGGGACAAGTCCGTAGCCCGTATATCAACAAAGTACAGTTCCGTATATTCCCCGTATATGTCAAAAGTACAGGATCCGTATAGTAAGTATATCATGCGTATACGGAAAAAATCCGATGTCCGTATATTAGAAAATACAGGTCCGTATATGTCCTGTATATTAAATGCAACTGCAGTCCGTATATGTCAAAAATACGGGGTCTGTATACTACGTATATCCGGAATATACAGGCTCGTATACTTATTCCGTATATTCTAAAATACGGCAAGTATACGGGAAAAATGTCTAAGACCCTTCGATGCATGGAAATAAAATATATGTTAAAGCAGGACACGAATAAACACCATTTCTAATGGATTTTTTTTGAAAACTCGTATATTCAATATATACTGGAAATATACATGTATGTATATTCGGCGTATATGGGATCCCGTATATGCATGACAAATATACGGACCTCCCGTATACTAGATGTTCCGAATACGGGATTGTATACTAGGCCGTATATTTGTAATATACACCCCGTATACTCCCGTATTTTCGAAATATATGGGACCGTACACTCCCGTATATTGACCTTTTTTTCGCAGTGGAAGACAAGGGAAACACCATTAAGGGCCCGACGAAACAGGCCAGAAGACGGAAATCAAAATAGCTCAGTCCTGGTGGGATTTAAGAACTACTAATCACAGTCCTCCACCTGATCCGTCAGACAATCAAAGAGAAAAGCGTAGCGTCCAACTGTTAAAGGGCTGAACACCAAACATGCAGTGTGCCTAAACCAGTACGAATGTGTAGTGCAATTCGGGCTCGTATATAAAGCAGCATCGAAACTAATCTTATTGGGTTAGTGGACTTGCTGTGGCATGTGCGTGTTCGTTTGTACTGCTAGGCGCTTTGCCGTAATTTGTCTGGTATATTGTGGTGGTGATTTAGTTCGTATAAATTCTCTCTACTATATAATAATTTATAATGCGAACTTGTATCCTAGCGGATCTCACGTATGGGAAAGTCAATTGTTCTGAATATAATTGTATCCCTTAATGCAAAATTATCTGTATATAATATATTCAATGTATCCTCGAGATCCAGTTAACTTTCAGAGAGAAAAAATATAGCTTCTCTGGTCCCAATCAGTTAAAAAGACTAAAATGTCACTACTGATTTGTGAGACATGAAAACAGAGATTTGAGTATATATATGTAAATGTTGAACCAGTACGAATGTGTAGTGCAATTTGGGCTCGTATATAAAGCAGCATCGAAACTAATCTTATTGGGTTAGTGGACTTGCTGTGGCATGTGCGTGTTCGTTTGTACTGCTAGGCGCTTTGCCGTAATTAGTCTGGTATATTGTGGTGGTGATTTAGTTCGTATAAATTCTCTCTACTATATATATATATATATATATATATATATATATATATCCAGGATTGTTACTTTAAGTGGACTAGTTTATGGAGACCGCCGGATTTGGGAGACAGTTTTTGGTCTCCATAATATTTTGCGATGTCCCAGTATGTTGATACATGAATGAAAATTTCTTTTTTTGTTAAGTTGACTTTCAGGAAGACGCACTGAAACCAATCTGCCTTATTTGCATTATTCAGATCAGTCTATTCCTAAAAAACAACGATTTTGAAAATGCCGATGTATATTTTCGTGAGCCTAAAATGGTGCGTTAGGAGGACCGATGAAAAAGACAAATGAAATAATTTTACTGGTGTATATTTGAAAGATAAGACCGGTTTTATCTTAGTCTATCTCTAAAGAAACTTTTAATTTGTAAAAATTATATTTTTTTAACAAATTTTAAAAATCGATAATTTTGAATCTCAGTTTTTTTACGGTGGCTCCATACCTTAGACCAAAAATGTCAAAAATTAACGTACATTAAAGAAATTTGGTCTGAATGTAGATTGAAGACTATGTCTTTCGAAAATGCTATATTTTTGTACAGTTTCTGTCTTTTGTGTTATTTTGTGAAGCGCCACCTAGCGCTATCTGCTTTCTTTCACGGAAAAGTTAGTTTTTGCGCCATTATTTAGTGGAAAACGGTACGAATTTATTTTTGTCCCGCCTACTCACAGTTTGTTCATAAAGTTTGTTTAATTTTCAAGCTATATTTGAGCAATTATTGAAGGAAATCGCACGCTTAGAGCGGCGAAATAAGTACTTAAAACTGCACCTCAGTTTGCATATTCGTCAAATATCTTTTTTTTTTTTTTTTTTTTTTTTTTTTTTTTGGCACGGTGAAAGATTTTTCTTTATTTTTTGGCATTACATTTTTTAAGGTATGTTAATTAAAAAGTGAAATAAAAAGGTATGTGTTCGCGGTTGATTTTTCGCAAACAAACTTTGAAAAATGATGGATGAATGGCAGAAGAGTTATCGAACTTTCTGTACTGATCGATTGATTGTGCAAATGCAGCCGCTGTATATCAAATCAACACCTAGAGGATATAATTCGAGAGAATAAGATATAGACTTCAGAACTTCAAATGGTGGTCGTGAAAATTGCTTCGATATAAATACAAAATTAGCTGTTGGTAAGCGTTTCAGCCTTTTACAATGCTTATGTACTGTATTAAAAAATCATACAGTAACATGAAAGCAAAACAAACAAAAAAACTTTATTGAAATATATATCGCTAGATAGTGCTGACCAGTTAAATATAGTGTGTAATATTGAAACTGCTGACTGCTTCTGTATAAGTTTGAAACAGTAAATTCTGCCAACCATTATACTCTATTTCTATGTGGTCAGCAATTTCACGCAAATACGATATAGCTAGAAAATGCTGACCAGGTAAACGTAAATATGCTGACCGGTCAGGTATGTATTAAATGTGCGCAAAGTGCGGACGGATTCCTTCTATTTCTTTGTGGTCAGCAAATTCTCACATACGTTATATACCGCTAGAAAGTGCTGACCATGCAGTTAAATATAAAGTAAATCTGCTGACCGCACATATATGTATTAAATGTGCGCAAATTGCTAACGGATTCCTTCTATTTCTTTGTAGTCAGCAATTTCTCACATATCTTTTAGCACTAGAAAGTGCTGACCAGTTGAATATAGAGTAAATTTGTTGACCGCTCATTTATTATTAAATGTGCGCAAAGTGCTGACGGATTCCTTCTACTTCTTTGTGGTCAGCAATTTCTCAAACATCTTATAGCACTAGAAAGTGATGACCAGTTAAATACAGAGTAAATTTGCTGACCGCTCATGTATGTATTATCGCTAGAAAGTGCTGACAAATTAAATATACAGTAAATATGCTGACCGCTTATGTATGTATTACTGCTAGAAAGTGCTGACCAGTAAATATAGAGTAAATTTGCTGACCGCTCATGTATGTATACCGCTAGAAAGTGCTGACCAGTTAAAATATAGAGTAAATTTGCTGACCGCTCATGTATTATTAAATGTGCGCAAATTGCTGACGGATTCCTTCTATGTCTTTGTGGTCAGCAAATTCTCATATATATTTACCGCTAGAAAGTGCTGACAAGTTAAATATAGAGTAAATTTGCTGACCGCTCAAGTATTATTAAATGTGCGCAATGTGCGGATGGATTCCTTCTTCTTCGTTTTGGTCAGCAAATTCTCACATATATTATACCGCTAGAAAGTGCTGATCAGTTGAATATAGAGTAAATTTGCTGATCGCCCATGTTTGTGTTATCGCTAGAAAGTGCTGACCAGTTAAATAAAGAGAACACATGCTGACCGCTCGTGTATGTATTACCGCTAGAAAGTGCTGACCAGTTAAATATAGAGTAAATATGCTGACCGTTAATTTATTATATTAAATGTGTGCAGATTGCTGACGGATTCCTACTATTTCTTTGTAGTCAGAATTTAACACATATCTTGTAGCGCAAGAAAGTACTGACCAGTTAAATATAGAGTAAATATGATGACCACTCATGTATGTATTATCGCTAGAAAGTGCTACACAATGATACTATATATACTCAATAGTCAATAGAGGTAACGAAAGACAAAACAACAGAATTATTTTAAGATTATAGTTCCATCAGTTAAAAAAAAAAACCAAAAACACAACAATTTGATCAGTAGACTGTGGTTTATTTGCTGTGGCTCACGCAACTTCATACTGTATAAGGCAGAAACTGTATTTTGATATCATATTCGACCCAATAAATTAAGGAGGCAGTAGTTTTATATATAGCGCAGCCAAAACAGTTTGACCTCATTTGGCCCCTTGCCGTTGGTTAAAAATGACCAATGCTGGACAATTTAAAACCCACAAGTTTTAAACCCAGCAAAATGTTTTAAATACATATGATATAGATGAGTTTACAGAATAGAATATATTATTTGAAAGAAAGAAGATTTACTGATAATATAAATCCTCATTATGTTACAGCAAAAAACGGGAAAAGAATGATAATGGCTACCTGTTCATCTTGTGGAAGAATGAAATCAAAGTTTATTAAAAGTACAGGGGGTAATGTAGATATCCATAAAGCAATGTTACCTTTATTACCTAAGAAAGGTTTAACACTTTCAGGATATAACTATTGCGGGTCAGGAAATCCTTTAGATAATGGACCTCCTGTTAATGAACTAGATGCAGTATGTATGGACCATGACTTTTGCTACGACAGCGGTGTAAAAAAAGGTACATGTGACAAGCAAATGCTTTCCAATTTAAATAACACTAAATCAAAAACATTTAGAGAAAAGATTGCAAAACATTTAGTTGTAAAACCTGCAATTAAAACGAAATACAAACTTGGTCTTGGACAAAAACGAAAGTAAAAAAACGGGAAAAGGGGGTAGAGTATACCCCCGAAATAACTGCAGAGCCGGTAACCCTGAGCCACCGCTGGAGTGATGAATTAGTAGAAGAATTACATAAACCAATTAAACGAAAATTTACGAAACGAAGAGTGATTGTCCGTGACATTGATGATACTTGGTCTGCTGATTTAGTTGATATGGAAGCTTTTTCAAAATATAATAAATGTGTTAATTATTTATTAACCGTTATTGATATATTTAGTAAATATGCATGGGTTATTCCATTAAAGAATAAAACCGGAGAATCTGTTACTGAAGCATTTAATAAAATAGTTTCAGAAGGTAGAACACCTACAAATTTTTATAATGAAATGTTTGAATCATTTATGAATAAAAATAAGATTAACATGTATCATACATTTAATGAAGGAAAAGCTGTAGTAATCGAAAGATTTAATAGAAGTTTAAAAAGAATAATGTGGAAATATTTTACAGCAAATAATACTTACACATATTTAGATAATTTACAGAATATGTTTGATAAATATAACAAAACAAAACATTCTAGTATAAAAATGACACCGACTGAAGCCAGTAAAAAAGGTACTGTTTACTTTAATTTATACGGCAATTTAAAGATGCCAAAGAGTAAACCAAAATTTAAAATTGGTGATCGGGTTCGCTTAAGCAAACTTAAACGACATTTTGAAAAAAGATATACACCAAACTGGACAGAGGAAATATTTATAATTTATGGAATTAATAACACAAATCCCAGAACATACACTATAAAATATTTAAATAATGAAATAATTCCAGGTTCATTTTATGAGCAAGAACTTTTACCTACTAAACAAGAGGTTTTTAGAATAGAAAAAGTTATTAGACGGGACTATAAGAAAAAACAAGCTTTAGTAAAATGGAAAGGTTATAATGAAAAATTTAATAGCTGGATACCATTTAGTGAATTGGAAAAAATTTAATTTAAAAAATATATTATATAAATAAGTAATAAAAATCTAATTTCTAATAATGGAATAGAGACAATAGATCAATTAATTATTCACTTGACTAAACTAGCTGCTGCTTACATAAAAAGTTTTGTGGAAGAGTAAATACAGGATTACAAATTACAGCAGGTATCTTTGGTTGCTCAGCTGCATTAGCACTTGTTCCAGCTATTTCTATATTTGTAGCAGTTGCTGGTGCTGTTCCAACAGTAATAACTATATTTATTAATAAACTAAGAGTTCAAGACAAGAAAACTATTTTAAAATTACATCACCACAAAATAAAACAACTTATACCAAAAGCACGGATCGGAAAAGTAAATAAAGAAGAAGAGAAAAAGGTTATTGAAGATATTTTTAGAATACTGTTAGAAATGCTGAAAGAAAAAAACTATTCAATGCCTCTTGAAATGCATATGAAGGAATTTAAACTTAAGGGATATAAAAGTAAAAAAGAAGAAGAGCTGTATTAAATTTAGATTGCTGGATTTATTTCTTTACGTGCGTTTTTTAAAGATTTTGTTCTATAAATATATTATATAGATGGTTAATAGAAAGGTAGGTAGAATGATTATGCCAAAATTATCTAGCACTTTAGGAGACATAATGAATGAAGATAAAAATTCATATAAAAAAGTATTAAAAAGAAGAAACGTTATTAAATCAAAGCTTGATCAAATAGTTAGCGATGAATATAAAGAACATGTGATTGATAAATTACAAAATGTTATAGATCCTTATCTTCATAACAAAAATATAAATTTATCTGAATGGGATTGTGGTTGTTTAATGTTAGAAGAGGAAAATGCCGGAAGGTTATGTGATTGTCCAAGACCAAATCATCATCGAAACAACCATAAAAAAGTTATTGCAACCGAATGTGATGCTAATGAAGAAAAAATATATAAAAGCACTTACGCAGCATTTAAAGACCTTGATATTAATTTTGGGTTAATAAAAATGTGTTGCGAAAGGAAAAATAGAGTAAAAAGTGGAATTTCAAAAACTAATGGAAAAAGATATAAATTTAAATATTTTATTTCTTGTTAAACTTTATTTTTTAATCCTTTTTTGATTAACGAATTTTTTTTCTAAATATAATATATAGATGGCTGTTAGAGAAATTGAGAAATCTACAAAGCAATATTATAAGAAATTTGAAATTAAAATTATATATAGACAGGATCCAAAAATTCAATTATATTTAACTATAAACGACTCATTTGATATTTTTAAATCTGAACTTAAAACTTTAAAAGGTATAAAAATAAATGTTGTTTTAAAAATAACTTTTGCAAAAATGGATAAAACTGATACAATATATAAATCAGCTTATTTTCAATCAAAGGCTTTAGAAATTATTAACACAAACGAAATAAAAAACACTTTACGTCAAGCTTTTGATGAAATAATAAATAGGATCGGTAATTAGATTTCAGAAGGAAGTAGTTGGAGAATACAGTCAGTTGATGCTCATTATATAAATAGATATAAATATAATCCATTAGCTGCTTCTAGTTATTTAGAATTACCAAAACCATTACAAAATTCAATGAAAGGATTAATAAATATAAAGAATGATGATAACGAATGTTTTAGATGTTGTTTGTTGTTTATGATTCCACTTATACTAAAACAACCAAGATTTACAGAGGCCCTAATGCAGTTTATAAGTTTATTGAAAAAATGCTTGAGGAAGAGGAATATTGTAAGGAAATATTTAGCGAACATTTTAACAAAGAATTAAGAATGTCTAAAAAGGATGAAAGTGAATTTAAAAAAAAAAAAGTTTTGTCATATCTGTGAAAAAGAATATAAGGAAAATGAAACTAAAACAAGAGATCACTGTCACATAACAGGAAAATTTAGAGGAAGTGCTCATCAAGACTATAATATTAATTTTAGACTAACAAACAAAATTCCTGTTATTTTTCATCATTTAAGAGGATATGATTCCCACTTTATTATGCAACAAATAGGAAAATTTAGAAAAGAAATTGATGTAATTCCTAACAATATGGAAAGATATATGGCATTTATGGTAAGTGATTTGATTTTTATAGGTAGTTTTCAATTTATGTCTCAATCATTGGATAACTTAGTAAAAAATATTCCAGAATTTAAATATTTATTTCAAAAATTTGGCAGCGAAATTGAATTATTAAAAACGAAAGGTGTTTATCCATATGATTACATTGATTCATTTGAAAAAATTAAAGAAACAAAATTACCTCCTAAAAAAGAGTTTTATTCAATTTTAAACCAAACTGAAATTAGTGATGGAGAATATGAACATGCTAAAATGTTTGGAATAAATTTAAAATTAAAACAATGGGAGAATATCATGATTTATATTTAAAAACCCAACGTATTACTTTTAGCTGATGTATTCGAAAATTTTAGAAAACTATGTTTGGAATATTATAAACTTGACACTTGTCATTATTTTAGCAATCCTGGTTTAGCTTGGGATGCAATGTTAAAAATGACTGGAATAAATCTGGATTTAATAACTGATATTGATATGTATCTTTTTATTGAAAAGGGACTGAGGGGAGGAATAAGTTATATTTCAAACCGTTACAGCAAAGCAAACAATAAATATATAAAAACCTATGATCCTAAATTAGAATCTAAATACATTATGTACCTCGACGCCAATAGTCTTTACGGTTGGGTTATGTGTCAGCCTTTACCCTCTGGAAACTTTAAATGGGCCACTTTAAAACAATATAAGAAATTTATTGCAAAAGGTAAAACGAACTTTATAATTGAATGTGGTCTTGAATATCCAAAGGAATTACATGCTACGCATAATGATTATTCATTAGCTCCTGAAAAAAATTAAAGTACCAGATCAATGGCTTTCCAATTATAGTAAAAATATTAAAAAAGAATTTGAAAAAAAGTAATGTAAAAAAAATTAGTTCCAACTTTAATGAAAAAAAAAACAAAATTATGTAGTTCATTATAAAAACCTTGAACTATATGTACAATTAGGATTTAAAGTAACAAAAATACACAGAATATTAACTTTTGACGAAAGTTCTTGGTTAAAAAAATATATTGATTTTAATACTCAAAAAAGATCTAAAGCAAAAAATTCATTTGAAAAAGACTTTTTTAAGTTAATGAACAACTCTGTATTCGGTAAGACGATGGAGAATTTACGCAAGAGTTAATATTAAACTGACACATAATGAAAATATTTTATTAAAATATATAGCAAAACCTTCATTTATTAGTTCAACAATGTTTAATAAGAATTTGTTTAGTATTCATAGAATAAAAGAAAGTTTGTTATTAAACAGACCTTGTTATGTTGGAATGTGTATTTTAGATTTATCAAAATATTTAATGTATGATTTTCATTATAATTACATTAAGGAAAAGTATAAAAACTCAGCAAAGATTTTATTTACTGACACCGATTCATTATGTTATGACAGAAAAACCAAAGATGATATAAGGATTTTTATAAGGACAAAGATTTATTTGATAATTGTGATTACAACCCAAAATCAGAGTTTTATTTTGATTACAACAAATAAGTAATTGGAAAATTCAAAGATGAAGCTGCCGGCATTCCCATTGTTGAATTTGTCGGATTAAGAAGTAAAATGTATTCATATTTATTAGAAAATGAAGTTAATGTTAAAAAATGTAAAGGAATTAAAAAAACATGTTGTAAAGAAAACAATAGTTCATAAAAATTACAAAGATACTTTGTTTAATTCAACTCAAAGTAATCACACCTTTAAAGTTATTCGTTCTGATAAGCATAATCTTTCCAGTTCTGTTATAAATAAAACGTCTTTGTCTTGATATGACGATAATAGATATATTCTTGATAATGGTATTGATACATTAGCTTATGGATATATAATAGAACCATAAATTGTTAATTGAATATTCATAACGTTTAAAGAATTAATATAAATGACGTCATTCATTTTAAATTCATTAGCATAATTAATAGAAATTGATTCATTTTTTCTGTTATTTTTGGTATTGTAACTTTGAAGAATTATATTTTCTTTATTTTTTAATTCTAATTTAGCTTCTTCTTTATCTTTTTTAATTGCATCAATAAGAATAATTAAAATGCAATTAAAATTAATTGTTACATTATTACCATTTTGAACCAAACCAGGACTAGCATTTACAACTTTCCACTGAAATAATCCACTATCAGTATCTTGGGTATTACATGTTAAAAACAAAGGAGGTTTTCTTATTATTTGTGTTGACGTCCATCTTTCTATTTTACTTGCTTTTTCATTTATATTATTGAATATTCCCATTATATAAAAAAATGGAAATTAATTAATTAATTAACTAAATAGAATCTGACATAACTTTCTGGTTCTATAGTAAAACTATCATTATATCTAAATTCTGAATGAATCCAAAACGTCGCTCCTTTTTTAAAATTAATTTCAATTTTTTTCTTGAAAACTAATGTTGTATTTTTAACCTCAGATCTTATATGCTCAATTCCATTTGTGTGATCATCCCGTCAATTAAAAATAAAATGATCTGACTTAAAATTAATAAGATTTTCATCATAGTTACCGATGATAATATTCATTTCAATTATGTAATCCCCATCTTGTTGAACTTGAAAATCTTCCAAATCTAGGAAATCAAATATTCTTTGATCTCTTTTTTTAATAAAACTTTTATAATCTGTAATCTTATTAACTCGTATTCCAAATAATGCAAAATAATCTGTGGTATAAAATACCTTTTGTTGTAACTGCTTATCTTCAATATCATAAAGTCCACCTTTAATACTTACATGTAGTTGTCTGCTATTGTAGTATTCAAAGAGAAACACTTCACGTCTTACTTTTTCTAGTTATTCTTCTATTGCTTTATAATTTTCATTAACTTCAAGAATTACTTCAGCTAAATCATCAAGTCGTTTTGTTGTAGCAACTTCAGAAGCAGATAGATTGTCAACAGTATTCTTTGTTCTAGCTAATCGTGTTTCTTGTTTTATGAATGCATTTTTTACTTTTGTAACTTTTTCTGCATTTGTGGAAATTGCTTGGGTATTAGCAGTAATTGATTCTCCTTGTTTAACTGATTTTTCAACTACAATGTCCAGTTCATTTTTATTTTTTTCAACTTTAGCATTAAGCTGCGTCATATCTTTTTGTAATAAACCTGTTAGTGTATTTAAGTCTGCATACTTTAAATTGTGATGTGTGTCGACATTACTAATCAAAATTCGAAGTTGTTTCTTAAAGTTTTCTATTTTAGAATTAAGCTCTTTTTTAAGGTTATCTAATGCAGTGTCATGGTCATCACCTCTTTGTGAAGCTGCATTTTCCAGTTCAGATTTATATTCTGCAAATTTATTCGAAAATGTGTCGAGTAAATCTTGATTCTTATTTACCATTTCAGTGTTTAGTTTATTTACTTCTGTTCTGATTTCTAACTGATACATTTTTTGTAACTTTTTCTCGGCTTCAATAATCTTGTCTTTTAGTTTTTCATGTTTAATCATACTATCTTTTAAGTCTTGAACTTGAGTGTATAAGTTTTCAAAATTTGTTCTAAATACTTTTTTTTATGTTGTCATCTGTCAAATCAGATTTCTCTTCAAGTTCTTTAACAGAATCAACCATAGCTTTCATTTCTTCTTGGAGTTTACCTTGTAATTGAACTATTTATATTGAATTGTTTTTTAAGTCTTTTGTTACATCTTCAATATTCTTTACTTCTGCTTCTAGTGTCTGTTTTTTACTTTTGAGATCTTCAAGATTATAGTCATCTATTACACTTTGAACTTTTTTAAACATAAATCGTCTTGAAACTGCATCGTTGGGTTTATCTGGATTTCCTAGGTTGATTATTTCATTACCTCCCATGTCTAATGCTCTGTTCATTGTGTTATCAAGTTCCTTATTTCTGTGAAGATACGATTCCGTTTCCTTTTTAAGCTTTTTGAATTGTTTTTCAGTAGCATAATCACTTAAATCAATATCAAATTTAACTTTACTTATACTGTCAGGTTCACTTATTTGTTTTAAATCAGTAAAAACTCCCATTATATTATACCAGTAAAGTTTTTTCTTAGAAACTTCCTTGGTTTGTCAACATATAAGAAATCATATTTTTGTTTTGTTGCATTAGCAAAAGAGTTGTAGTCTATATTTTGTTCATTACAAATCATATCATTTTCCCTTTTACCTGGACTTTCAAATAAAATATAATGTGAACAGTTAATACGGATATCTTTTGGTGTTTTATAGTAAGACTGACTTAAATAAATAACACAGCAGTTTTTTGTGACGTCCTTGAATAAAATTTTTTGTTATTTCATTCTGAACCTTTTTATCTTCACATACAAAATCATCAAATATTACTACTTTTTGTTTTTCTGGTTCGAGGTCATTAACGTCAATTATTTCATTATTAGAATATTCAAGTATTTCATTTGGATCTAATTCAATTTCATCTGCAATTTCATTTAAATGATTTATTAAACCCTGATATTTAGATTGTTCTAGGGTTTTAGCATAAAGGTATAATTTATCATAAAATATAAGAGGTTTTCGTAACATATGCATTAATGTATTTGTTTTTCTCGATCCAGAAGATCCACATATTAACATTCTAAAACATGAATCTGGCATAAAAGGATAAATTTGCTTAAAGTTATTAGATTTATCACGTTTTGTATCATAATTAGGAATTTTCATTATATAATAATATTACATTATCTTACATTATCTTATATTATTATATAAATGCTGGCAAAACTTAAAGAAATGAGAGAAATAAACAACCTAGTTGAGCAAAAAGTAAGAGCTAAAAGAGAAGAAATAAGAAGAGAAAAAATAAGAAAAGCTACTAGTCAAGAAATGTATAATGAAATTTATAAATCAATTACAGAAGGAATAGAAAGTCAAAAAGAACAATTATCAAGTCAGTTAAAAGCATTACCTGGAATCAAAGAGTAATTAGAGTCACTAGGTGATAAAATAAAAGATATACAAACATATCAAGGTTTACCCCAGATATTCCAAGAACCGCTACCGTTATTACCACCAAAACCGTTTCCGCCGAATTATGATAAATATCCTGAAGATCATATGGGTTTGGATACGGATGATGAAGATAATGAGTTTGAAGAAACTTAAGAATTTCCTGAAGAATTGGGGGCAAGACCAGAAGAATTCAAAGTTGATCTTAATAAAGAAATTGATTTAGAACTTTTAGGTAAAAAATATAACACACCACAAGAAGTGTTTGAATATTTTCGTAGCAAATCTGAAGATCCAGAAGACAAAATGACTAGGGAAGACGTAGAGAATATCATAAAAAATGCATCAAAGGATATAAGAAAATTAGTTAGTAAAACTGGTGCAATAACTAGAATAAAAAAACCCTCAGATCTCGATCTAAGAAAAAAAGAAGCAATTATAGCCAATAAGGAAAATTAAAAAAAATATAGAGAAACGATTAAAGATATTCTTAATCAAGGAAAGTATATGGGAAAAAGGAATAAAACATCATAATCGAAAACAAAGTTTTCCAAAAAGAACAAAGGTTTTAAATCCATATAAAGTTTCACCAGATGGACAATATGGTAATTTATTTATTAATCTTAATAAACTTTATGGTCAAAACAAATTGATTGCTAAGGATCGATGAACTGGAAAAAACGTAACTAACACTAAAGTAGATGATGATTTGATTGATCTAAATAATAAAAGATATAACAAAATATAAAACATTCAATACTTTCTAGAAAAATATTCAAAGCATTAACAGAAAAATCAGGATTACCTATCAATAAAAGATCTATGAAATTTAAAAAAGTAATTAGAGGAGAAGGTTTTAATTCAAGTCTTTGTCCATGTAATCCAGAAGAACTGATTAGTAACTTGGAGTTAATTTATGGTTCAATTGATGCTGGAAATAATAATGAAGAACTAAAAAATGAAGGTATTAGCATAATTGATGAACTATTAAAAATGAATGAATTGTTACCAGAACAACATGAAATGTTATATAAAAAATATTTTTCTTGAATTTACACTTTTATTAAAAATATGTTTAATAAATTATATATAAAATGGAACAAAAAATAGTGTTAAGTTATGAAACAGTTAAAAACGATAATAAAAATACTCCAAGCGATTTTACAGTCAGATTCAGTCGTTCTTTAATTTTAGATAAAAATAAAACTTATGTTGTTGGTTTGGATAGTATTAACACTATGACCTACTCTTGGCATAATATTAGTGATGAATATGACAATAGAAGAATTCGTTATAATAATGGTAAAGAATGGAAAGATATTATATTTACAAATGGTTCTTATAGTTACACAGATATTAATAATTATATAAGGGAAACATTAATAAGTAATAGTGATTTTGAATTTGATAAATCAGACATTGCTCCAATAAGTTTGGAATTTGATTTAAGTAGTTTTAAAATATTAATTTCAATTAAAGATAATTTTATGTTGGATTTGAGAATGTCCAATTTTCATAATTGCTTGGATTTGAGAAAAAAGCATTGAGAAATACTGAATGGGGAACTACAACACCAAATATAACTAACTCTGTGGATACAATTTACATTCATTGTGATCTTATTGATAATTCACTTGTTGATGGTAATTTTAGTGATATTATCTACGCTTTAAGTACTGCAGATTTAACAAGAGCTTATCCATTTACAAAAGAACCCAACAGAGTCGGATATTTTGAAATTAATAGAAATATTATAAATTCAATAAGAATATATATTACAGACGTATTTGGCAGAATAATTAATTTTAATGGAGTTGAAACAAGTTTTACACTAATTAAAAAAAAAGTATAAATTTTAGTTTTATATAATGTATGAGAAAGTTTATGATAAAAACAAAGGAATAGGTATTTATGTTGATTCTTGGACAGGAGTGCCAGCTCCTTACGAGTTTTACGCTCAGATCGGAGAAGAAATTATAAAAAACTGATATAGATTCCATCTCTGGTAAACCTGTGGTCTCCGAGGACGCAGTCCTTGGTACAGGTATCTTTGACACTTTAACGAAAATGGAGTTGCATCTTCAATTAGCACAGCTGGAAAAAAAGCTCTGGAAACTGCAGGAAAATCCGCTCTTGAAAGTGGAACAAAATAGATTGGAACGGAAGTCGGGAATTTAGCTGCTGATAAAATTACAGAAAAAATTAAAAGTTTTAAAAAGTCTGCTCCTCCGGTCAAGCCTCAGGCTCGTACTGCAGTTGGTGAATTAAGTGTCAAAAAATTATAAGAAAAAAATAACAGTAAAAATGGTGTTTTTTATCCGGAAACGGAATATACAAGTATATCAAGAATTTATGATGATGTTCTTAATTATTATTATAAACAAAATAAAACTACTGGAAGTCTCTTAAATAGACTAAATTTTCAAAATTTGTTTGGATTTGTTCATTTTTAACTGAGAATTTAAAAAGGAAGGAATTACAAAAGATCCTAAGCATATCACATTACACTTACGTTTAAATACACTTCCCACTGCAAGATATCGTATTTATGCAATTGTATTGTACGAAGAAACAGTTAAAATAAATACTATTGGAAATGAACTTGTTATTGTGTAAATAAAATATAAATTTAATATATCATGGTATCAAATTATATTGAATATAAAGTTAACCTTACAGATGGACAAAAGAAAAATTTAGCACAAGCTTATAATAATAAATTTCCACATACTTTTAGATTAAAACATGGACAATTACGTGGAAACTTTCCTTTACTTTTAACAAAAACACAAATTAATCAAATTGAAAAGTCTATTAGGAATAATAAGGGATTAGAAATTACAATTTAAAAAAAACAAATGTCCAGTCAAGGTCTAAATGGTGGATTTTTAGGAGCTTTGGCTGGTTTGTTAGGTCGGACAGTACTTCAAATGGCAGCAAAAATAGCTCCAAAAATATTAGGACCGTTAGAGGTCTATGCCCTTTCTGGTCTTGCCAGTACTGATGTTAGTAAAATACATGGAAATGGTATGATTTCGGTAGCTAATGATAAGAGAAATATAATATCACCATATCTTACACCTAATCAAAGAAAACAACTAATATCTGGAGTGATTAAATTAACACAAAAACAAAAACAAGACGGCGGGTTCCTGGGTATGCTGTCTTCTAGTCTAGGGATACCTTTGATTACATCTTTATTAAGTGGGGAAGGACTACAGATTGATTCTCAACGGAGACCGTACAGACGAATTCCTATAGTAAATAAAAAATAAAATTTATAAACAAACCAATTTCTAACTTTTAAATTGAACAATGGGTAAAACAATTAAAAATTAAAAACTTTAGAGATGTATTTAGTAGAAATAATTTACCAAAAACAAAATTAAATAAAGAATGCGGAATTATAAATTTGGATGACTCTGTCGGACCTGGAACACATTGGGTTTGTTATGTAGATTAAATATACTTTGACCCACTTGGACTTCCTCCACCAAAAGAAGTGATTAAATATATACCCGGAGTCAAGTATAACAACATACAATATCAAGACAAAACAAGCGTATTATGCGGTTACTATTGTTTATTTTTCATAAAAATGTTATAAGATAAAGTACCGTTGTATGATTTATTGTATAAAATACTAAGAGCTAACAATGTAAAACATAATGAACAAACAATTATAAATTATTTTAATCAAAAGAGTTAAAATGTATCAAAACATAATATTCTTTACTACTATCAAAAGTGTATATTCAATCATGCGTGTGATTGTAGAACAATCATACGGTTGAGTGATTTCAGTAACAGGAAAGTTTAATAATAATCTTCCGTCATGCGTGTGATTGTTCTACAATCCTACGCCTGAGTTATTTCCGTAAGACGAACGTTTAATGTTCAGTCATGCGTGTGATTGTTCTACAATCCTACGCTTGAGTGATTTCAACAACACGAAAGTTTAATGTTCAGTCATGCGCGTGATTGTTCTACAATCCTACGCTTGAGTGATTTGAACGTTTAATGTTCAGTCATACGTGTGATTGTAGAACAATCATACGATTGAGTGATTTCAGTAACACGAACGTTTAATGTTCAGTCATGCGTGTGATTGTTCTACAATCCTACGCTTCAGTGATTTCAACAACACGAAAGTTTAATGTTCAGTCATGCGCGTGATTGTTCTACAATCCTACGCTTGAGTGATTTGGTTGTTTGTACAATTATCAGTCCTCGTTGGTTAAACAAAGGTTTTCATTAGTAAGTTGTTGAAACCTGTGGGTTTTAAATTGTCCAGCATTGGTCATTTTTAACCAACGGCAAGAGGTCAAATGAGGTCAAACTGTTTTGGCTGCGCTATATATAAAACTACTGGGGGCATTAATCTCATGTTTAGAAAACGACAAAATGACGGAATTCCCAACAACTAAAAAGACTTTAAGTATTCGTCGGAAAAAAAAACAACAGCAGATCATTATTTCTATAGAAAATTATAGTATTTACAATTTACCCGCCTGCTTAGGCGATCAAGTCTAGTGTAAGGCAAATGTTCGTGGAGGCACCAGTTGATGTATCTCATGCCGACGTTAAATTTGTTTGTTCTGTTTGCATTTAACACATGAACCAAATTTGAAGCACATGCATAGTTCTGTCTTCCGAAATGAACTTTGCCCTTGAAATTGATCTAGTGACCTACTTTCACATTTCTCAAGCCACAGCTTTCAAATTTGGACCACATACACATTGTTTTGTACCAAAATGAAATTTGACCTTGATTTTGACCTTGAGCTAGTCTTGAAATTTGGAATATTCAAAAATAGCTCAGTGGATGGCATCACTCTGTAATCTCTTGTTAGGTTAATAGGTTAAATGTCAAGGTCAGATTAAACCAGAATGGTAGAACTTTTGTTTACAGTGAGCATATAATTTCTGTTCCTTGTGCAATTACTGAATGCATCAAGGGGGGCATTTCGTGTTCGACGAGCTCTTGTTACTATTGTTTATATCTTACTGTAACTTCACGTAAACATTGTCCAGCATACAAACAAAGTCTGTGCAGAGGCTGGGCCCATTATACCAAAGTTCAAGGTCACCAAGTTGTTATACTGTGAATTATTTTCATGTTAAATTTTTTCGAAAGTTTCGTTTATAGACATATCTTTGGTACTTTAAAAGATAATGACTTGAAATTAAAAACATTTCTTTATAATCATCATCTGCATGTGTGGTTACATTTTGTACAATCCCCATAACTCTAATTGTATTTTTTGACATAATTATGCTCTTTTCATACTTAAAAGTTTTTTGGCAATCTTCGTTTTCTGGATATAACTTTTTTACAATATAAGATAATGACTTGAAACTTAAAATGTATCTTTATCATCATCATCTGCATGTATGGTAACAATCCCCATAACTCTGATTTGTATTTTTGACCCAATTATGCCCCTTTCATACTTTAATTTTACTGTCAAATCGCCGAATAGTGGAGTGTGCTGTCTTACGGACAGCTCTTGTTTAGCCTTTTTCTTACAATTAAACAACTTCACACTGTCACCAACACTAAAAGTTTTGTATCCTGTACTTTTCCTTTTCTTGTAATCCTTCTTTTATTTCTTCTGTGCATGTTTAATGTTTCTGCAGCCTACAAAATGCAAAACAAAGACGTCGATCAACTTTACCCACTTACAATGTAGTCAATGCAAAACATTGTTTCCAAATGCTTTACAACAGAGTACATTTGTATAATCTGAGTAATCATCAGGAAACCACACAACAAGATCTGAAACATTAATGTCTATCCATACTGCTTCATTTCAATGGAAGGGTGACTCGATATACAGTTACAGCATAATTACGGATTTTAAAGGCACACCTGAGCACAAAGTGCTCAGGGTGAGGTATTGTGATCGCTCACCGTCCGGCGTCCGTCCGTCCGTCGTCCGTCCACACTTTCTTTTAAACAACATCTCCTCCTAAACCAACAGGCCAATTTTGATGAAACTTCACAGGAGTGTTCCTTGAATGGTCTTCTTTAAAAATTATTCAAAGAATTGAATTCCATGCAGAATTCTGGTTGCCATGGCAACCGAAAGGAAAAACTTTAAAAATCTTCTTCTCAAAAACAAGAAGACCTAGAGCTTAGATATTTGGTGTGAAGCATTGCCTAGTAGACCTCTACCAAATTTATTCAAATCATGACCCCGGGATCAAAATTGACCCCGCCCCAGGGGTCACTTGATTTTACATAGGAAATTCTTAAAAAATCTTCTTCTCCAAAAACCAGAAGCCCTAGAGCTTAGATATTTGACATGTAGCATTGCCTAGTGGACCTCTACTAAAGTTATTCAAATCATGACCCTGGGATTAAAATTGACTCCGCCCCAGGGGTCACTTCATTTTACATTGGAAAATCTTCAAAAATTTTCTAAAAATAAATCAGAAGGCCTAGAGCTTAGATACTTAACATGTAGCATTGCCTATGGACCTCCACAAAATGTGTTCAAATTATGACCCCTGGAGTCAAAAGTGATCCCGCCCCAGGGGTCACCTGATTTTACATAGAAAATCTTCAAAAATTTTCTAAAAAAAACCCCCAGAAGGCCTAGAGCTTAGATATTTCACATGTAGCATTGCCTTGTAGAACTCTACAAAATTTGTTTAAATTATGACCCCCGCCCCAGGGGTCACTTGATTTTACATAGGAAATCTTCAAAAAAATTCTAAAAATAAACCAGAAGGCTTAGAGCTGAGATATTTGACATGTAGCATTGCGTAGTGGACCTCTACAAAATTCATTCAAATCATGACCCCGCCCCAGGGGTCACTTGATTTTACATAGGAAAATCTTCAAAATTTTCTAAAAATAAACCAGAAGGCCTAGAGCTTAGATATTTGACATGTAGCATTACCTAGTAGACTTCTACAAAATTTGTTCAAATCATGACCCCCGGCATTTTTTAAGAAATTCTGTAAGAAAAATATATATTTTAACGGAAAAAAAATGTAATCACTGACAAAAAAAAAACAAGAGCACCGCCTTGCGGGTGCTGACGCTATTGATTTTTTTTGTTAATAGAAATATTGTCTACCCATGTTTTCAAAGTCAAAAAAAGGGCCATCATTCTTGCAAAAAGGGATAGAGTTTTTTTTTGATGTCATGTCCCCCTTATGTGCTGAAAAACTGTTGTAATTTTTTAAGCAAAGCTTTGATATTTATGAAAAAATTTGACTAAAAATAAATTCAACCAAGAAAAATTTTTCTAAGTCCAAAAAGGGGCAATAATTATTGCAAAAGCAATGGAATGTTGCTTGCGTAAGGGTCGTTATGATGGTAAAAAGAGGTGCAAGTTTTAAAGCAAAAACTTTAATTTTTAAAAAAAAAAGTTGACCTAAACAAAAATTTAAAACCAAAAAATCTGATTTTTTCTAAGTCCAAAAGGGGCCTAAATCTTGCAAAAAGCGGGGAATGAGTTAGTTTTTTTCTGGGGGCATTTATATGGTGAAAAGTGTTGCAAGTTTTAAAGCAATAGTTTGAATTTTTGGGATAAAAGTGACCTAAACAAAAAAACTTAACCAAAAAAAAAAGCTGACCAAAACAAAAAATTTAACCAAAAAACTTTTTTTTCAAATCCAAAAGGGGCAATTTTTTTTGAAAAAGCAAGATGAGTTAGTTTTTTGATGTACAGGGTCAGTTATGAAGGGAAAAAGATTCCAAGTTTAAAAGAATAGCTTTGATATTTTAAGAAAATTTGCCCTAAACATAAAACTTAACCAAAAATCTAATATTTTCAAGTACAAAAGGGGCCAAAAAATCTTCAAAAGCAAGATGGAGTTATTTTTTGTTTAAACAGGGTCAGTTTATGATGGTAAAACAATATTCCAAGTTTCAAGCAATGTTTGTGTTAGGAGAAAAGCGACTAAACATAAAATTTAAACCAGGCAACGCCGCGCAGCGCCGACGCCGACAACGCCAATAAACAAAACTCATCTTTTTTTTTTAAAAAAATCAGATGACAAAAAAAATAAAATTCCCTACCTACCTACCTACCCAATTTTAAAAAAGTAGGAGGGGGAGACAACAAACAAAGACTTTTTATTTGGGGCCTTAGGTAGAATTTGACATAACACTATTAACAGATAGAAAAAAGGGTAAGGTTGCTTTACTTTACCAATTATATTGGCATAAAAAATGAGTGCATGGCTTTATTAAAAATTTTTTCACCCTCAGATAATAAAACCCACTACCTTTCCTTGGTCAATGGAGAAGAGGTTTCAAACAGTAGATGTCACCCTCGGGGGGACCCTCCCATGATCCACTGCCGGTCAGAATTAACCCTTGTATGTCGGGCACGCCACTAAGAGAGCAGATATGTAACCAAGATTTTACCAAAATTTAAATTTGTAAGCTTATTCAAATGGTTTATTTTTAAATAAAAGAGGAAATTACTTATAATTGTTTTTAAGGTTTTGTTTTCCCTTTCTGTTAGTCAAAAATAGAAATTTTTAACTTTTAAAACAATGATTTTTTTCAACATCAAATCAGGGATGAGATTTTTTATTTTTTTTAAAAAATGAAAGTTTTACACAAGTCTTGCCAAGTTAGGGCCCGGATTTTGGGTCAGGCTGGGATGTTGCTAAATTGGGGGAATGGCAATTGTTTTACAAATAGTTTTTGTTATAAAAATTAAAAAAAAAAGATAAGAAAAGAAAATAAATTTTTAAATTGTTTTACCGCCTCGGGGGCCAGGGGAACGCCCGTTCGAGGCGGAGGTGGGGTTCGTCCCCCCCCAAAATCATCCAAAGAAAAAAAAATGGACATTACTAGCAGCTTCCTTGATTGGCGCTTAGCTTTAAGGGGTAGGCTAGGACTGGTCACCCCGGGGTTTCGATAATGTGAAGGGTGGGGGTTATCGTTTTCACTGTCTACGGCGTGATATTCCAGTAGGCACACTATAAAATTGGGGGGCTTTGGGGCTCACGTACAATAGACCCCGTCGTTTATATGACAAAAAGTTGTTAAAAAGACGTTAAACCCGAACACACAATACCTTAAGTCTTAAGCATTAGTAATTTGATGTATTATATTATTTCAAAGAGATTGACTAATTCGTTTTAATCGTGGAATTACCTAAGTAAATTTTGCTGTTTTTTTATAACACTAATTAACTTGTTTTTTTCAGACAAATGCAGGTGAATTTCCAAAACGGTCTCCTAGAAAAACAGCCTAAGGGAGAATCAAAAAAGGGGTAAATTTGGTTTTGAAAAGGAAATGATAAAAAAACTAAGGAAAAATTTTTAGGTTCAAAAAAAACTTAAATTTTTCATTTGAAAATGCAATGTAAAGATCAAATTTTTTGAATCAATATAATTTCTGCAAAAAATTATTTTATATAACCAACACATGTTTTAGACGTACTTTAAATTTTAATCTAAAAGGCACATTACCCAATTCGGGGGAGGGGGGATTTTCTGTATTTCCCATGTTAAACACTGTGTTTTCCTATTTGTTAAAAAAAATTTTTTAAAAAAAGCACAAAATTTCAGAAGAAATACACAGCGTCTGATCATATCTGCAATGTTTTGCTATTCAGCCAGATCCTTTTGGCAAAACCCCAAAAAGATAATATAGTCTAAATTTGGGAAAAGGGCCAGTCATTTTGAAATTTGCATGGTAGGGTTAAAGGCACTTTGTTGGGGGGAAAAGTGACAGTTTAGTTCGCCCGTTATGTTTCAGCTTAGCATTTTTTGCCTTTCGACTGCCAGGATTTTTCGGGAAAAATTAAAAAAAATGTTTTAAAAATACTGTAAGGGTTTTTTACTAATTTTTTTTTACAATTTGGGTTTTTGAACAGCAACAACACAGTCAAGGATACAGGGAAAAAAAAACAAAACTCAAGGGGGGTTCGTGCAAAACCCGTTCCCCCTTTTTGACCGTCCCGACTGACAGGAAACAACAAATGAAATGGTATTGGGATATTGCTTTTTTATTTACTCTCATTTTTAAAATAAGAAGCCGGCAGTCGTGAAAAAAAAAAACACAGAAAAATCATCAGTAAAGCTGATGGTGTAAGATTCAACGTCAGAAAAACATGAGTTCCGGTTGACTGGGGCATAATAATTTTGGCGATGGGCCACTGTGCACTTTCCAGGAGTTCAATTTCCATTTAAAAACCCCTTTAGGCACTTTAAAAACCAAAAAAATGTAAGAAATGGGGAAAAATTTAGTGGGTTTGTTTTTATGAAATTTTCGTTTTTTATATTTTAAATGTTGATGCATCGATTTTTTGTTAAAAACAAAATTACAATTTATTCAGGTTTAAAGCTTCAAGTCCAGTGAAATTGGGTTAAAAAAGAAAAAAAAGAAAAAATCCTTCTAAACCCCAGAAAAACAAAGAAGGGTATATTGCCAATTTTTTCTTTTTGGGAAGTTTTCACAATAACAGAAATTTCAAGTTCTAAAGGCCTTGGGAAATTGGGAAAGGCTCAAGGGTGATGATCCAAGACCCTTTATGGGGCCAAAAAAAATAAAGGTCTTTAAAGGTACAGTTAAAAAGCCCCTTTCATTCGAGTTCATAAGTCAAAAACAGGCTATATGCAAAATACCGGGAGGAAAAATTTCCAGTTTAAGGGGATTAAACATATTTTTAAAAAGCAATGGATGTGTTTGAAAATTAACTTTAGGGCCTCGGGATACAAATGATTTATCGTGAGACTACCAATGTTACACCCCTAACATTTTTAAAGATTTTCATTCAGTTATTTTTTTTTCCAACAACTATACAAAAAAAAAAAAAATATACAAAAAAAAAAAAAAATCATAAAATGTTGCTGCAAAAAGAACATCTGACATTTTGGGTCGTTATTTCCCGGTAAAGGGCATCAAATAGAAATATTAACCTAGGTTATTAGGGGCTCAAGGAAGGTCAGTTTTTTTCCCAAACCCAACCCCCAGATTTTTTTTCAATGTTACTTTCACCCAGGTCAACAAATTTTTTTCCCACCCAACCACAAACTAAGTTACCAATAAATTGGGGTTTTTTTTGTAGATTTTGTTGCGCTTGGTGTAAGGGGCCCAAAGTGGAGTTCCAACGGACAGTGACCTAATGTGCCTGCCCCCAAAAACGATAGGGTATGCCAGGAAACAGGAAAGGAAACAAAAACAGTAGCCAGCCAAAGTGGAAAAAAAAAAAATTTCTAAATCTGAGGGGCATTCATTTCCATGGTCAAACAATTTTGTTTGTGTTTTGTATATCAAAATGTTTTTGGCTCATAATTTTTTAAAATTTTTTTTGCCCGTTTTGCAATATATAATGATATGTACATTAATAGAAATTTTTCTTTTTAAAGGGTTTTTAACTGACAGTGATACTTTTAAAGTTTGTAATTTGAATTAATTAGTAGTAAAGGGTTTAAAATGTTTTTAAATTTTATGCACAATCTTAATTTTTTAGGGGAAAAAAATATTAAAAGAATTGAAATATTTTTTTTAGTTAAACACGGAAGTTAGCTTTTATTATTTGCAGGTTTTCGCCGTAAATTACATTCAGTTTTTTTACGCACGAAAATTTTGTTGCAATCCCTGTAATTTAACATTTCACACGTAAATGGTATTTTTTACGCCCGTAAAAAAAATGGTTTTTAGTGTTTAAGCTCATTTGCTATTTTGACTTAAATACGTTACTTTTCGTGCACTTACGTTCAGTTTTACGCCCGTAATTTCGTTAAAAAAGTACTGTTGTAACCGTAATATTTGTTTACGACCGTAAATTGAGTAAAATTTGTTTGTTTACAGCCGACAATTTGTACAGGCGGGGGTTAGTTATTATATTTACAACTTTTTTTTTTCAAATTTTTCTGTCCAGAAAAAGGAAATCAGTGAAAAAAAGGAAAAAAAACACCTTGAAGTTTTAAAAATATTAAAATTTTTTGAAATACCATTTTTTTTTTTCTCCTAGAAAACAACAGCGCAACAGTAAAGCATGAAAAAGTCAATTCTAATAGTTACTTGGCAAAGGGATTCCTTGATAAGTGATCAATCATATGGGTCTATTAATCTACTGCAGTGTGTGTATATTGCTTGTCTCACTACAGGAGATTGTCTCATGCAGACTGATAAGATCTGGCATGCTTTATATTTAGAAACTCATAACAAGAGATCAACCAATGAAAATAAAGTCAAGGAACTACTTCTGGGGGCTGTACATGTACCACAAAAAGTAATCCATAGCTTTTTCTGTTTTATATCAGAGTAATCTTCAAAATTTATGAGTATGTGATTGAATGGAATAAAATCTTCCTCTAGTACAAAAATATTTTAACATCATAGATGTATCATTACCTTCATTAGCTGACTGTAAATGGCACATTTGCCCAAGAATATCAAAATTTCATAATAAAAGTATAATAATAATAATAATAATAATTATATGAAAATTATTTTTTAACAGAAAGAAATGTTTATGGGTAATTTAGTTTTTATTATAGATCATTATACCCTTTATTGAAACAGCTGAACATTATGGATAATTTATATTGCAAATTTAGCAAAAAAATACACATATTAAGCAGCTTTTTGTTATTTATAGGTACTTTTATACTTCTTCTTTTGTTAATTCTGATATCTTTAACTGCATTTATCACTTAGTCTAATTCTTTTCAATATTAATATGATTTTCAAATTTTCAAAAAAAAGTAGTAGCATCTTTAATAATGGGAATTGCATGTCTAGTCCAAGACTATTATATCTTTTTAGAATTTTTATTTTTAGAATTGTGAATATAGCCAGTCTATATCTAAGGTCAAATATCATATGATAATATTAAAATCTGTAAATTAGACTGGCATTAAATTTTGTCACAATAACAAATTTTAAAATATCAAATTTTTTTCGATTTTGTGACAAGTTCTTTATTATCAGTCTTGCGGCTAGTCTAGTCTAGTCCACTTACTTATGATAGTCTTTGTGTAATATTTACCCATTTCAACAAAATAAACTGGAATGTACAAGTAAATAAAATTTCTATGTTCAAGGTTAAATCATAAATGTAAAGATTTAGGTTTTCCCTTTAGAGGAGTCTTACAGAATATTGACATATATATTTGTAATGTTCAGGGAGATTATTTTAGCCTATCATACTTATGGAAAATATATTAAACTTTCCATGACATTGAATAAAAGGCTAATACATAATTATACCACATCATTTTTATTATAAAATTTGCTAAGGCATATTTTATTTACCTTCAAGTAACTTTTTTTTATTACGAGGTGCAGTGAATAATGCATATATTATTCGTAATTTGTAATTTTAAATGTGTGGCAAAATTTAAAAATTATTTTACATAATCTTACGCAAAATATGTTTAAAGAGCAGTTATTTATACTTGTATAACACCTTTTACATATTGTTACATGCTAAATTACATAATATATAAATAACTTCTCCAACTATAAACATTACTGGCAACTGAGGAATGCATCAGAGACATTTTTTGGCCTCATTATTCATCACAATGTACAGTTTCAATTTTAAATCATTGACATATACCCAATAATAAAACAAACAAAAAAATTATGGACATCTAAGTGTTAAATTATATCTATTTTTCAGGTATAGCATCTATTTTTCAGGTATAGCATCATATGTGTATATAAAGTATCAGCACACATGAATGAATTGAGACATGTTTAGTGATCCAATGTATTGTGTTCAAGTTTCCATCCAACAGTTCAAAGACATGTAAGTATACTGGCATTATAATATATATTACTATAGTAATTATAAACTGTACACACACTACCATAATTCTAGGTCAATTGACAATTTTCCCCCAACATGACTGAATGTATCAGTCGATTTCCAGCAGGACCCATAGCAGGTTTTATAATTATCCCCCTTGTATCAAGTCCAGACCTATATTATTATATATAATGGTTAAAAAGTACCAAATTAAGTTACAAATCATTTGGCAGTCAACACAACTTGGGATGTCAGTGCAGGTAACTGGTAGAAATCAAACTTGTTACTATTTATACAATAATAGCAATGCATAAGTCCAACCTTTTAATCACTAACCCAAAACATTGAAAATATCTGTCTGCCTTCATTGGAACCTTATTCTACCAACATTTGAAATCAAATTGAGAAATAAAGCTTTGTGAAAATGCAACAAGTAATGTTATTACTTGCTTAAATCTGCAGTGTTGCCTGTATCATAGAGATGGACTACTTTGAATACCATGTAAGATATTAATTTTATTTTGAAACTATGAACTATGGGGCAATACTAATGAAGAAACTGCTTTAATGGTTTAATATCTAGTGATTCATTATTTCAACAGGTCATAGCAGTGAGCAAATGGTGGCAAATGATGGCTTTGTGGTGGTTAGTGAAAAACTGAGGCAATCTACATTGGTGGTGGCAAACACTAACAGAAAATTTCTAGACCAGCAGTGACATGAAGTTGATGAAATAATGACATATTTTACACTGTACTGAAGATGTAATTGCGAAATCATTAGGGTTATCAGTGGAAAACATTGATATACTACAATAAGAGTGGAACTGACATTTTAACACTATTGTTTGTACTATTATACATCACCTAGTTCAAAATTCATAAGCATTTTTGTTATATTATAGACTTTTGGCATTGAAAAACATAGTTATTTAAAGACGTAAATAATATCGTTATTGTTCTAAATTAGTTTAAATGCTGACTGATTTAAGAACAATCAAAATAAAAGGTTGATTTACATTTATTGTTTCATTTTTATTGAGTGACCTTACATTTAGATTTGTGATCACTTTTCTGTCTGTCCATAAATCCGTATCAGTCAAAAATGATAGTCAGTTCTTAGATTTTGAATTTTTTTTTAAATTAAGGGTATATTTTTACTTGTCTGTTATTGTGTTTTAATTTTCTTTTAATGCTCTTTGATATGCAGACCTAATTGCAGGAATTTTTTTATAGGAACTTTCAATTTCTGCAAGCTTGCGCAAGCTTACGGCAAGCTTACAGCAAGCTTGCAAATTGAAATCAAATACAAGGGCCTGCAAGCTTGCGCAAGCTTGCAACAAGGTTCCAATTCTAAGCTTGCAGCAAGGTTCATGAGCATAAGCTTGCAAAATGAAATGAACTGCAAGCTTGCGCAAGCTTGCTGCGAGGTTCCAATTCTGAGCTTGCGGCAAGCTTCATCTGCAAGCTTGCAACAAGCTTGCCGCAAGCTAAAAAATAAGCTTGCGATTTTGGTTTGGGAGAGGCGTTGAAAGGGAACAGCATGGATTCTGACCAGACTGCACGGATGCCGGTCGCAAACACACTATGTTGGTTTTCTCATGGCGCGGTTCATTTTGCTGTTTTTACATGTACATACTACCAAGTGTTGCTAATTTTTAAGCACATATCACAACAGATGTATTTAATTTTGTTTCGTTGAAATATTTACAAGTATCACCCGTCACATATATAATATAGGTTAGGATGCTCTAAAATGTCTGTGTTGCTATAGGGTTACTTCTTGTAGTGTAAGGAAACACACTTACTTCTGTAAGAATTCTAGGTTCAAATCCTAGCAGGAAGCCCTGGCATACAGAAAAAATTGTATTAACTATTTACTTATTTCTGTAGAATGTAATAATTTATTCATTATTAACCTAAATATTGACAGCTCAAATTTTCTTTGTCTGTATTTTTGTCATGTCTGTGTTGGCAGAAATGGGGGAAAAGCATCTATATCAGATCACTGCAAACAAACAATATTTTTTATAATTTTTATTATTAAAAAAAACAACAACATTTTATTTTCCCTTTATAAGTCATTTTGGTTTTAATTTATATGCACTGCAGGCAAAGTAATTTTTGAAGATTCATATTTGAGGAAACTTAGGAATGCGTAAGAGTATGTAGTATATGGAAAATAGTGGAATAGGTTTTTTTCTTCTTTTTTTGCAGCTGGAGACATAAAAATTATTTTGGATTTCTATGATTTCTTGGAACTGATGCCAGTTGTATAAGAATATGCCTATTATTCATTTAAAACATGTTTCTCAAAGGAGATTGACAAATGCAAGTTTTTCATTGGAGAAACCCAGAATGTGTTGACCAATCTGTTACTTATGTAAACAGTTAATATATACTCTGAGTGAAATTTAAAGGTTATTGTGCCAAAATGTTTTCAAAAATTATACATTTTCCAGTTTGAAAAAAATGCCTGCTACACTCCACACTCCATAATTGTAAGAATGTAGGAAGAGGCCTGGTTTCACAGAAATCCAGTTTTCCCCATTTTTTATTGAATAGGTATAAAAGACTTTTTACAATATTACTCAGAAAATTATACAACTTTAAGCCCATACTTTGCTGGTTTGTCCTTTCCTGACATGTCCTTTTTTCTTGTATGTCATGGTTCAGCACAGCAACATAAAAGTAAATTTTACCCAAAAGTGCTATTTATTCATACAGAAAAATCTCAAACAGATAGTTTTAGTTAATTTCGATAAAAACATTTTTTCCAGAGTAAATAGCATTAAAAATTCCTGATTTGAAATAACACTGAGTCTCCAAATTTCACAAAAAGGAAATCAACTTATATGTGAGGTCTAAGCCTTTGTATAATTATGAGAAATATTTATTTGGACTTCCAATTTACAAAACATTGTGGGGTTTTTTTGTCATTAATTGTGTATTTTTGTACAATTTTGTTTTTGGTATACACTTTGAGAAATAATATAGATAACCATAAAACATAACAGGCTTTCTCTAAATTTCCCACACGATAATTTGTTGGTACAAGTACAATATGAAAGACTAATATACAGTACATGATAAATTCAAGATCATATACTTGCATACTAATCACCAAAATGTACATTATTGTCTCAATACATTTTTATAACAATTAAGGGATCTCACACCATGAAATGTGACTGTCCTCATTGGCATTATGTACCTTATAAAATTATTGTTGCTTTTCTTTATCTTAAAAAGTACAAGTACCAAATATTGTGACAGATAGTTTAAAAGTACCTATATAGATGTATTATAGGTAACTGAAATGAAAATAACTGTAAATATACAAAAACATTTTTTTTTACTTTGACATATTGACTTACATTCTGTCTAGAGACAGTTTTGTTAAATCTTTTAGATATGGCCAAGTCATAATTATTAAATGAATAAAAAAAATTTTAAAAGAAAAATACTCTTTGAAGTGATAGTCAAGACTGCAAAATTTGTTCAGTAGTTATAGCTGTGCTGTAATTTGCACATCTCACTGTGATGTTTATTGGGGGAAGCATGGGCTGATCTGAAAGGGGCCAAAATACAAAAAGCATTGATTTTTGACAGCCTAAATTAATACATCAGTCATTTTAGACAAAAGTTCAGCTGGCTTCATTGAATCACTCACAGAACTTTATTTACATTACTCTTTATTATTTCTGACTGTCAAAGCCATCACCTTAGTCAAGTTGCTTATATAGAAAATTTACTTGTGACATTTTGTAAAAAAAAAACTCATGCTCAAACTGCCTCAAATATAAGTCAGTTTGCACCATTTCAGGTATGCTTACACAATGTTCCAAGCGGTCATATGCTTGGAATCCTCATGAAACTTTGCAACTTCATAAACCAAATACTGAATGTGGCCCTTATAGCAGGTATCACATTATGATAAACTGCATTCCATTGAAAATTGTTAGTCTTCAGCCTTCATGTGACATGCACATTCCTGTAGTGAAGATGCATGACACACATAAATTAAGCTATGGGTGTATTGATCATGACTAGTGATTCTAGTTGAGAGTGATTAATAATCATGAACATTTAATTGGCATTTTATGCAAAATATGCATTTTCAAGTGAATGGTCATCAGTATTGAAGACAAGTTATAACTGCAAGTCCTGGTTTTGTTTTGAAGGAGACTGGGGAGGGATTTATTGCAGGTGTAAATGAAAATAAATAAGGGTTTTGTCACATTTTGGCAAATATAATTTATGATGATATAAATGTTGGGAGACTGTTTATGCATGAGAACCTGACAGCTTTGACTTTGCACATTTATCAATGAACTTATTTTGAAAAGACAAGACTTGTAAATATCTAATAAATAAATTTTATTGGGCAAATTCAAGACTGACAAGAGTCAACATGTGTCACTGGCATGCCTATTTTTTTTTTTTATTTTTGGTGTGTGTGTGTGTGGTGGGGGGGGGGGGCGGGGGCTAGAATGCACTTTACTGCTAGATTTTAAAAGGCAGGACGTGCTCGTTACAATCATTTAAATAAATTGTAACAATAATTATTCATTAAAGAAAAAAGAAAAACGGGCTGTGGGGTAGTAGGAAAAAATGGGGTGTATTTATTAAATTGCGTACCGGTAAAGTGCAGGTGTCCCTTTTTGGGCAGCATTTTCTGGTAGTTTCAGCTTTTCTTCATTTGTTGAACAAAGACATTATTACTTGAGGCATAAGTTGTGTTTTTCTCTGATGATCATGCATAAAATACAACGAAAAGAAGTACTTTCGTCATAGAAAATTTCAAATTTTCCCGAATGAATCGAGGAAAAAGTTTTCGTGTTGTTGTTGTCGATATGTCATTCTTTATTTACCTTGGAAACAAGGATAACGATTTCATTGGTTGGTAAAATCAGGACACTATCTCATTGGCCGAGCTATTCAGGTGCTTGACTGTATATTTTTGATTACGGAATCAGCTTTGTTCAAATATTATTATACGACGCAGTCTGTTAGCCACAATTTTGGCTATTTTGCTTAGTGGTTACCTGATCCAATAATTGGAAGCCATTTTGAATGGGAACCAATATTGGACAGGGAACCAGATTACTTAGCAAACTCCGACGCCGTGATCTCCCTTACCGCTTCGCTCATAAGCGGCAAGGCAGATCACTGCGTTGGAGTTTGAATACTGGCTATATACCAATAAAAGAAATTGTTCTTCGTTTCATACGAAATTCAGCTACTTCAGAACAATGTTTTTACAGTTTCTAGATTCCCTTACAGAACAAGGCTTCTCTGGTGTACATTAAGTTTACTATATGTGTACTATTCGCGTACAATGAAGTTGCGGCAGGAGTACACCAGATGTTCACGGCAACGGGTGTATAGTTCGCATACATTTATTTGATGTTCGCGAATAGTAAACGGGAGGACCAAAGTACGCTAACAGTACGCTGCAAAATTGATAGTATACAAAACATACACAACAGGGACTTAAAATTTATATTGAACAATTTTTTATTTGCTGAATGTTCACAGCAGCAACTTGAAGTTTTTTTTCCATAGTTAAAGTACACGACACATACACCGCAGGGACTTAAGATTGGTATTTCATAATTTTTGGTTTGCAGACTGTTTGCAGCAAAAACTTAAAACTTTTATCTGAAACCATATGTTATAATACGAAACATACACTGCAAGGACTTAAAATTTATGGTTAATTATATAAGATTTGTTGAAATAAACATCATTACTTTTCTCCTAGAGTTGATCTAACACCAAGAAGAACATCATTAACAGTAGTTGCATAAATAATATTGCATTTTTTTCCACCTGGCTATTAAGGGGTGATAAATTAATCTACTGCAGTGTATTATGCTGCTTGTCTCACAACAGGAGATTACCACAGACTGATAAGATCTTGCCTGCTTTATATTTAGAAACTCTACCGGCCAAGAGGTCAGTCAATGAAAATAAAGTCAGTGAACTACTTCTGGGGTTGTGCATGTACCACAAAAAGTAATCCTTAACTTTTTGGGGTTTTTTTATCAGAGTAATCTTTAAAATTTATGAGTATCTAAATGGAATAAAATCTTACTCTAGTACAGAAATAGTTTTAACATCCTAGATATATCCTTCATTAGCTGACTGTAAATGACAAATTTGCCCAAGAATATCAAAAGTTCAAATCTATAAACAGGAAGTTCTTTGAGAGCAGGATGGAGTTATTTTACTTAGGCTACAAAGAAGTTTATTTATATGGCTCTTTGTTTACAATGTGCAGTTTATTTTAGCATGGAATTTAAGAGTAATGAAAAGAATACAAATAAAATGGTGAGTCAATATATTATTTATTCATTTTCCAACAGTTATCTAGATTACCTGTAACTATAGTAGCTCTAAAACATATATATTGTTCATATGTAGCTCAATGTGAGCTATTTAAATCATGGAAAAATGAAAAAATTATTTGTGCATGTATCAATTTATTTTTTCATGGAACTTTGTAAGAATATAATTATCTTCCTATATTCAAACAAGTATCTGGATTAAAAAAAAAGATATATGTTATAATGTCAACTTAAGTGTGGAAGTGAAAACTGATTTATTTAGATTTTATTATTTCATGGTATAACTGAATAAATAATACCTTAAAATATTGGCTTTTGGCAATAAGTAAAATAAAAATGGTCTTAAAGTAAACTTACTAGTTGTGTTTGTGCATACATCCTTTATTTTACATGAGTTTATTTGACTGCAATAATAGCATTGCAGAACCATAAAATTTCTGTCTGCTGACATTTTTGTGAGTATAGTCTATACAGTTTTTTGTATAGATTTAATAAGGGTGTAATAATTTATTTGATATAACCATTTGTCATGTATACATATATATATATCTATCACCATGCATTATGTTGCCGCGTACATTATGTGTACAAAACCTGCCGTGTACATTAAGTGTACAAATCCTGCCGTGAACATTCTGCGTACATTGCCTGCTGTTTACATTCTGCAAATGGAATCTTGCTGTGTATAGTACACGTACAAAACCTGCCCTGAACATTCTGCGTATAATGCCTGCCGCGTACATTCTGAAAAGTTTATTGTCAGCATACATGCCGCATACATTTCTGCGGTGTACACTCCGTGTACGTCTGCGGTGTACATGCAGTGTATATTTTCTGTGGTGTACCTTTTGCAAACTAAAATGTCCACGGGAAGAAATGTATATGGCAAACCATCAATTTTCTGAAAAGTTTACTGTTGGCGTATGTTTCGTGTATATCAAGTGTATGAGTCGCGAACATCTTATTTTGTATACCGGCAATAAACATATAGTATGCCGAAGGTTCACTGCAATAGTACGCGGGAGACCATTTTCTTCCGTAAGGGTTTTCACTCCGTCGTAGACCTATTTTCCACAAGATATCCATATATTTGCTTCAAGAAAACGAAAAGAAAATGGGGTGTTGAATAGTATGCAGTGAAATGCAAGTCAACTGAAGTCAGGTACCCTCATATTGCCGCATTTCAGAAAGCTGTCCGCAGAATAAACACTCTACTTTTGTTTTCAAGTACACAACTCGAAAACATGCGAATATAAGAAATACCAAAGTTTTCAAAATCGTTCTGTTGCAGTCAATTATTGTACGTAAGTCAATTGTCAACAATTTTGCCAACTTTCAGTTTGAAAGAATGGCTACTGTCGGAATTATGCCCCATTCAGACAGACAGTCCACACCTGCAAAAAACGTGTCGGGGGCATAGATAATGCCAATTTTTCATTAAATATAGTATCATACGGCCTGACTTTTCTTATTTCTAGAATTCGTTTGCAAGAAACAGCAAGAAGTACACGAGAAATAATCGATTTCTGTCATTCTTACCTAAAATGGTGTCGAATAAAAATTAACATTTACTTGAATGGCGAAATAGCTCGGATGACTAAGCTGTCGGTTTCCAAATGCAGTGCGAAAAATAGCACGAGTTCGAAACTTGCAAGAGGTTTATTTTCTAAGGAAATGTTTTATGTAGCCCTGCTTTTTTGTTTTATTTCAGTTTGATTCTCAGTTTGTCTTCTCTTTTTTTTTCTTATTACGTGTATTACATTTTTATTTTATTTTCTATTTTCTTTTTTTTTTCATATCAATGAAATTTTAATGAATACAATTTACAATTCATTTCATTTCCGGCTCGTCCGTTGTATTTGAACATTGCAGAATCGTCAGCTGTGTCCGTTTCAGAATTTTCACCTTCATACGCTGTGTCTGTGTCAGAGTCACTGCCAGAGCTCACAGAAATCACCAACCATTCCATTTCAATATCTCTGGCAACATATTCTGTCACCAAAATTCCTCCTCCATCCTTTTCACACGTTCGCAGCATGACTTCCTTGGATGTTATCTGTCCAAAAGATCCTCAACAAGAGAAGCGACTTCTTTCATGTTAAACTTGAAATTTCGAACTGCAACCTGTCGTTAAACTTTAGCCCAGATCAACTCAATAGCATTTAGATCTGCATGATGCGGTATGAAAAAAAAGTTAAAAAAAGGTTTACTTCAACCAAGTATCGAACTCCGGACCTCGGGTGTCATACCTAGAGGCCTAACGCTTTGCGCTAATACAGTACTTTGTTTATCGAGTCTCAGTTTGAGATACTAATCCATATCGTCCATGCGTGATTTACCTAAACTGGTAAATAATACGGTCGACTGCGTTTGTTTACAAATATCAAATTATGGTTCGATTACTGTATCTTTTTACAGCGTTTTTATACGGAAGCGAGTCGCAGGAATGTCAGACTTTTCTTTAAGTATTTTGATAGTAAGTATAAGACATTATTTAAAGGGCTTTGGGAAAGGAATAAGATAAAAATTTCATCACACTCCGACAATGCATAAAACAATACTATGGCCTTTTGATCTTTTCATAATTTTGGCCCTTACTGCTGTGAGCTAAAATATCTACATTTGAAAAGTCAGGCTTTGATTTGAATAAGCTTTTGGTACAAACTCTTATTTTGATCTCACTTCTTAAAGTGTACATTAACTCGATTTTCCTACATAATGTATTTTAGCTATGTATCCGGCATTTGAAAATGTCTATAGTTTATATGGAGTCAGGTTGTAAATAAAACGGGAGTCATACGCTGACCTAGCTTTCACTGTATCTTTCAACAAAATTAATCCATTAGAAAAGTTCAAAGTTGGAAAAAAATGCTAGCTATTTTTTACAGCCGTTTAAATGTTTTACGGATATATCTATGCCATCATTACGGTTAAAGGTATACTATATAAAGTCGATATCTCGAACTCTCTTATTTCAAATTGCCAATCATATCGAAGACATTTCCCTATCCCGAAAATACATGCACACAGTATCTCAAAGTAAAACGGTATTTCGAGATAAATTTTCAACCGTATTTATGTGGCATTTTCCAAACACATACATACATTATCTTATTTAACCATAGGCCAATGTCACTGCATCATTTCCCGTCACTCTGTCATATTCAAATAAAAAAATATCCATGTTTTCTCCATTCTTGGTGAAATATTGTCAAATAATTGTAAAATGTTATATTTTCTATTCAAGGTCATAGCCAAAATGAGAAATATGCATTGGTTTGCTCTCTTAGCTTTTATTTTCCTAAAAAATGATTTTGCTCCCGCCTCAGTTAAAGAAAAATATCCAGTAAACAACATATCAATTAAGGGTGGCCTTAACAGACATAAAATATCTTTAACTTTCCGAGAGTATTCGACAGGTTTCAGGAATTAAATTTCTCACGAAACTTGTCGTCAGGAGCCTCTGTGGCAGAGTGGTTAAGGTCGCTGACTTCAAATCACTTGCCCTTCACCGATGTGGGTTCGAGCCTCACTCGGGGCGTCGAATTCTTCATGTGAGGAAGCCATCCAGCTGGCTTACGGAAGGTCGGTGGTTCTACCCAGGTGCCCGCTCGTGCTGAAATAATGCACGGAGGGGCACCTGGGGTCTTCCTCCACCATCAAAAGCTGGAAAGTCGCCATATGACCTACTATTGTGTCGGTGCGACGTTAAACCCCTCCCCCTCCCCCCAAAAAAGAAGCTTGTCGTCACTACTCATATTTAAATTGCCCTATATTTGGTGTACATTAATTTTAAAGACCCACCACGACCTAGTGACCTACTTTTTTCGCACACTGAAACTTCATGAAAATCATTCGTATAATACAGGTACATTACAAGTTTTCAGGTGGACAATTTAGGCCCTTCCTGAATACACGTGTTTTGACAACTTCATCTGCATACTTATTCAGTCAATCTCTTTTCAGCATATTTTTAAGAATATAGATGAATAACTGTCTTACTCTGTAGAAACAAAATGTGATTAAAATTTAACTAAATACACTGATTTGTGTACAATATTGCTACATTAATTCAATAAAATGTTAAGACAATAAACAAATTGTTTTGGCCTTATATATGTCACTGTCAGTTTGTAACTAGATACTTGTTATTTCTCATTTTCTTCATGCAAAGCATAATTATATAATTACCATCATGGAAACACAAAAGAATACAGTTACTTTGTAGTGCCTCTTTAAAGATGCACCACAAAAAAAACCGTATTCTTTTGTATCTCCATGGTGGTAATTAGGCCCATGCGTTCTCACGTAATTGTCTGGAAACGGTTTAACTGTGCCAGGTCACTGTAACCTTGACCTTTGACCTACCTCAAAATCAATAGGGGTCATCTCGAGGGCTGACCGGGAAACTATTGTATCAGCATTTTTGTAAATTTTACAGGAGAAAGAAAAAACTGAATATTTTCTTAAAAAACACAGCTTAGTATTACCATTCTTAGTAAATCATTTTCAATTGAAATAAGAAATAATATGTTGGCTTTTAAAATGTACTCAAATAATTTATTTTTAAGATTTAGCAAAAAGTGTCAGATACAATAGTTTCACATTCAAAATGACGTTATTGAATTTAAAAAATTACTGTGAAACTATTGTATCTGCATTATTCATTAAATATTATTCATAAAATTCATATTGCTTTAAGCATAGAATTATTGTTTTGCTTATAAATAACATAAATTACAAATATACAATGAAAATAGTGTTAGATACAGTATTTTCTTTCTGATGACCGGGAAACTATTGTATCTGCATTTGAATTATTTTTTCATTTTTTATTATTATCTCATTGAATTATCACTTATCTGTATTTATATTTTTGTATTTCCATTGATAAATTGGTAAATGAATTAAACTGAACAATATCTTAAGCCAGTAATAATGGTCAAATAAAATAAAAATATGTTTATCATTACCTTAAATTATTATTATTATTATTATTTATATATTTTTTTTTTTTTGCAAGCGTATGCATTAATACTTGACTGTACACATTTCATTACATCAGGATATAAATATATAAATTTCGTACAAGAAATCAAGAAATTAATTTATGCTAAAATGAAGTTATACAAGGGGGAAATGAGCTGCAGCATGAGAAAACCAACATAGAGCATTTATGACCAGTGTGGATCCAGACCAGCCTGCTCATCTGTGCAGTCTGGTCAGGATCTTTACTGCATGCTAACTGTTGTAAGTTTCTCTAATTGCAATAGGGTTTGAAAGTAAACAGTATGGATCCTGACCAGACTGCGCAGATGCACAGCTATGTTGGTTTAATTTGGACCGGTTTCACCCCTCCCAAATATTCAACAAGAATTTAATTTTTCAGGACAGTCCGTGAATTCCACTGTCATTATTTCAGTAATGGTACAGCACTTTTGTGTTTAACTTATAGCCAATATTGATGTGCAGTGGCATGGTTACACTGAGTTCTGTTGCTTTTGAAGTAAGGCATAAAAAAATTGTTTGTTTCCACTGTTTGTTTACAGTATTCCGACCTACCCAAAATGGTTGGTCCGACTCTAAAATTTTAATGTTTTTATGGCCTTAGCGAATTTTTTTTTCAAATTTTTAATAGAAAAATGCAGAACTGCACTTTTTATGCTTTAAACATTGTCATTGATGTTAGAAAGGAACTTATTGGTGCTCTAAAGACATAACCTCCATATTTGTATTCATTTCTTGACATAAAAATAATTTCCGAAAAGTCTCAATAATTTTAAACAAACAAAAAACATTTTCCAACCTACCTACCCTAATTTATTTTGTGCATGCTACCGAAAACAAAAAAAATTTAAGGCCTAATTTACCCCACCTGTGTTCCAGCTACAGTAGTATAGTGAAACTTTGGTAAAGACAGAATATTATCAAGAATCATTTTAAAAAATTGCTTAAAACAGAGATTTCTACATGACACTGTCTCTTTTTCTTTTTTGGACAAAGGTATTCATATACACTCAAAAATTTAAATCGTTATAGTACAAATAAAAAAGGACAAAATCGACAAGATGTTTTTAACAGAACTTCAGTTTATTACAATAACTTAATCACCATTATCAATATTTGAGGCTAAAATTTCAAAAATGACCAGACAGCAAATGAAAAGCCAGAAAGCAAGCACATGACCACACGCATGTGCGATAAATGAATAAAAACTTAGGCATTTGTCATATCCTTACCCTCTCCGAAGCATACAACCCTCCCATGTGACAGAACAGCATAATCCGAGAGGAGTCACAAAGGAAACTAAGGTAATGCATCATTGACCTAATCTGGTCATGCTGCCATTTTCAAAAGTAAAGGACAAGAAAAAGCAACAAGATAAGCCATTATGTCACATAACAGAATGACACATGGCTAACTCTGTCTTCTATATTTTCATAAAAGTATGTACAAAATTAAGTCCATAGCCATTAAAGTGTAAGCCATGACTGTATGAATTAACATGGTTATAATAGAGCCACGTCACACTAACAACTGCCTTAGGTAATCTTCAGGACTTTGCAAACAGTGGGCCCAGATCAGTCTGATCAGGGCCCAAAGTGTTTGCTAAGTAACAAAAGACCTATATTAAACTTTTTCAAGAAGCAATTTTCTGATCCTATTTCAACAACCTAAAAGCACAGAAAAGCCTGGATCTACAGTAAGTCTTGACAGAAATTTACTCAGTCATGAAGACACTTTTTTGCATGACATGGCTCAATTATGTAATAGTATTCAGCATTAATTGTTTTGGGAAATTGGCTTTGAAGCTTACAAGCCAAGTTCTTTCTGAAAAAATAGTAACAATTTTCCAACAATAAAAATAACACGAGGATCCACAGAGTCGTGAAACGCTCACCTCAGTGATACCAATTTACCAAATGTATATTAAAGCTCTTGGCTTCTTGGTTTTAGACTAGATAATATTTTCAAATCTTTTCCTACATAAGTGTATGTAAAAGAAGTGATTTTAACAACAGCTTGAAATATCTTGGTAGAAACATCTTGGTAGAGGGTCACCTCACAAACATTTCTGGACAGGTTTTGTTTAAACAATTCATGCCTAGCAATCTGCGAATGAGGACTTTGGCAAATGCTGAAGACCAACCTCAGATGCAACAGAATGTGACGTATGATTAGGGACTTCACTGTTTTCATGAAGGATTCACTTGTTCTAAGTAAATCAAGACCTGACACCACCATACAAGTTTGCACATACAACATTTTATTTCATAACCAGTGTGTTTGCAGTTACCGTGAAACTATTGTATCTGTATCACATTATGTGAAAATGTTAATGTAAACTATTATTTATTTTAGTTTTTTAATATTCACATAAAACCTGAACAACAGTAACAGTTTTCTCCTTGTTTGGTGTTTAAATTACAGACCATAATGTCACAAATAATTTTTTTCAAATTGAGACTGTAACAGAAAAGTTACTGGGAAACTATTGTATGTGCTTAGGAAGCAGATACAATAGTTTCCCGGTCAAAAAACTTTTAAGAAGTTGATGGTTGCAGATACAATATTTTCACATTATTAAAAAAAGAACAAGAAATTATTGGAAAGTTTTTATAATATTTCTGCAGTAGATGTATGACAATAAAAGGCTTAAGAAAATGTAATAAAACCATTTTTGGTCAAAATGTCAGATACAATAGTTTCCCGGTCAGCCCTCGATCTGCTGGTCATGATTAACCTCTCTGTCAACTTTCATGATCATTGGCCAAAGCGTTCTGAGTTATCGTCTAGTAACTGTTTAACTGTTCCTGGCCAATGTGACCTTCAATCCTAGGCCCAAGCATTCTTGAGTTATCATCCGGAAACCGTTTAACTGTTTCGGGTCACTGTGACCTTGACCTTTGACGTGCTGATCTCAAAATCAATAGGGATCATCTGCTGGTAATGACCAACCTTCATATCAACTTTCACGATCCTAGGCCCAAACATTCTTAAGTTATCATCCGGAAACCGCTTAAATGTTCCGGGTCACTGTGACCTTGATCTTTGACCTACTCATTTCAGAATCAATAGGGGTCATCTTCTGGCCATAATCAACCTACCTATCAACTTTCATGATCCTAGGCCCAAGCGTTCTTGAGTGATCATCCGGAAATGGATTGGTCTACATACCGACTGGCCAACAGACCGACCAACATCTGCAAAACAATATACCTCTCACGATCCTAGGCCAAAGCATTTTTAAGTTATCATCCGGAAACCGCTTAAATGTTCCGGGTCACTATGACCTTGACCTTTGACATACTGATCTCAAAATCAATAGGGGTCATCTGCTGGTGCTGACAAACCTTCCTATCAACTTTCATGATCCCAGGCCCAAGCATTCCTGAGTTATCATCCGGAAATGGATTGGTCTACATACCGACCGGCCGACAGACCGACCGACATCAGCAAATAATATACCCTCCTTCTTCGAAGGTGAGGCATAATAAGCATTTGTCAATTTATATTGAAATTAAAATAGCGACCACTGAAAGATAATTCTATCTGAATTTTTTAATCAAAGCGCTCAAAGCGCTGATGGTGGCTGCTAATCAATGTTTAAAATATTACAAAGAAAGCGACAACTGAGGAATTGTTAATATAAACCATAAGAACTTTTTTTTGCATTGTTTTTTAATATTCGGCTTTGGTTTTGAAAATTAATCATTTTTCACTGCCAGTCATTGTTTACATACACACTGATTCAGTCTAACGAATAGTTTTGATCCTTTTTGATTATTTGTGACGAAAACTACAACATAAATTACATCGAAGATGTTTTACTATGAATAAATAATATAAGCTTTTTCTCCAAATCATTCAGCTTTTAAGATTTCTTTTTAAAGCTTTTGGGCAGTGTCTGTCATGAATTATTATACACACTGATTTAGTCCATATCAGATAGCTGTGGTTTTCATGAGACTTTTGTGAAAGAAAACAACACAAACATGCACCACAAATGCACCTCAGAATGTCAGTTCTGCAGCCAGTGTATTTTAGAGGTGCATTAATTTTCACTCTATCTGTTATACTCAAAAGTTCGCTATACATAACAGCAGGCTTCGCAAAAATGCTGGATATTAAGTCAGACAAACTTACAACTTTAGTCAGACCGAGAAAAAAGTCGAAAATATGTAACTGGCGAAACGAAACCGTTTTAATTTTTATACATATATTTGTATCCAGATATATTGAGACGCACCATGAGAAAACCAGCATAGTGTGTTTGCGACCAGCATGGATCCAGACCAGCCTGTGCATCCGCGCAGTCTGGTCAGAATCCATGCTGTTTGCTTTCAAAACCTATTGCAACTAGAGAAACCGTTAGCGTACAGCAAGAATCCTGACCAGAGTGGTGTGCGGATCCGCAGTTTGATCTGGGTCCATGCTGGTCACAAATGTACTATGCTGTTGTTCTCATGGTGCGACTCGAATGAATTTAGCTGAAGTGAGCAGAATCTGTCTTGAAACAATTCAATTTTTAAGTTGGTCAAATCTGTTATCCGACGACTTGCTACAGTCTGACAGATTGCCGTTTCAAAAAGGCGAGTATTAGTATCATCGCTGTGCCCACTTTCACGGGCTTACAAGTTGATGAAATCGTGATACAGTAGCACCACTTAGTCAAAGCGAGCTTGCAACACTTCTCAGCTTGGGCGACCTGTGGGTTTCCACGTTGATAATTCGTGTTTTGTCAGACGAAATTATACCGAATACATGTGTATCTATGCATACATATAGTATCTTATATTGTACATTTGCTGAAGGAAGATTATCCGTGAGGGTATATTATTTAGAAAACATACATGTGTAACGAAAATATACTGGTACATAAGAGTCACTGATCCCTTATAATATGACAACAAAAGTTACTTCCCTTTTATTTACTTACCTGCAGAAGCATTTGCAAACAGTGTAAATAAACAACAAAATATACTAGTTAAAGTAAGTATTTTTGATATTTTATCACACAAATATGATCAATATGATCTTAAAAGTACGATAACTTACCTATCACAATGATATCTATTGGTTATTGTTTAGCTTAACGCATTTAATGGATTGGTTCCTTGTGATCAATACGATATCTATGATTTTGTCTTTGAGACCGGTAAACAGAATATTAGCCAATCAAAAGCAAGCATGTAGGTGGCGCCACTGTTAGATGGTTTAAATAGGCGGATCTAAGCAGTTGTTGTCAGAATTTATTTGAAGCTCTTGGAGTGCAGATCGTGAAGAAGATAAGCTGAATTAATATCTGGGACTTTGGATAAATAACTACCTTTCCTGACTCGTGTTTTCTATAGTGTATAGCGCTACAGAAAGAGTAACAGGAAAAATAGAAAGACCGTGTCGCAGATTAATATAGAGGCTATAGGACAGAGGCCCAGGTCTACGGACGTAGGCTATGGACATTTAATGAATATAAGGAATATAGGATAGTAGATCAAGGATACAGATATTCAAACCAATCAATATAGTTAATATAGGATAAAGACCTATGCCATAGGCTTTATAATACGTTGTTTTATGCCGCTTGATTCATAGTAGTTTATATCCTTTTAATCATTGAACAAATTAATTGTCTCAAATCATTAGGGTTTGGAAACCCATGCAAAATTAGTATATGCGTTTTAAGATAAATACTGTAGGCCACAGACAAATTGATATACCATAAATTTGACTGATTTGTTACATATATTTAATATTTCTTGAATAATTGTTTAACAAAATCAAGATAGCAAAGAAGCTAGAGGAAAATTTATGTATATTAGAAGGAGTCTGCTCGATACACGTTACAAATTTGGTGGCAGCGGTGGGATCAGATAGATAAAATCACCATTATCTTCGACTCGCAACTCTATATATACAATGGCTGAAGGTGTGACCCAAACCTATGACGATGAGCTATTATTGTTGCATGAGCAATTTAGAGAATTGCAGCGCCAGAATGAAGCTCTTAAATTGCAGAACGAAATATCATCGTTAGAAAGAGAAATAGACTCTATGCAGATGTCATTTCAACACCAGCTTCAAGGATTGAAAACCAATGAGGAAGATCAAGCACCTTTATCATCAACACCTAAAATTATGAAGAGAAAATTGGCAACACCACTTGATGAGAGACGACGTAGGTTTCTTCCGCCAACACCTGTATATAATACAGGTTTGAAAGATGTTAAAACAGAGATATTCAAAACATCGCCATTGAATTTCAATACAAATATGAGTCCCCGAGACAAATTCGTTACATTTCGAGATCGAAAGCCTAAGCAAACATCTGAGCAAAATACGACTACAACGAGTAATATAACTACGGAAAATCAATGCCAGACAGAAAATATGAATAGTGAATATGGCTTAACATCAAAAAGAACTGTCATGATGAAGCCAGCTACATATGATGGAACTAATTCTTGGATAGATTATAAAGCACATTTTGAGGCATGTTCAGAGATAAACAAATGGACAGAAAAAGAAAAAGGACTTTATTTATCCGTTTCGCTTAGAGGACAAGCGCAGGGCGTTTTTGGCAACTTAACAAACAAAACACCAAATTATGAAGAGCTGGTTTCCGCCCTACAAGAAAGATTTTCGCCACCCAATCAAACTGAGTTATATAGAGCTCAGTTACGAGAACGTAGGCAAAAAGCTACAGAATCGTTATCAGAAATGGGACAAGACATAAGGAGATTAACAAATTTAGCATACCCGTCAGCGCCGTCGGATGTAAGAGAAACTCTAGCCAAAGAACAATTATAGATTCACTAATAAGCTCCGATATGAGACTCAGAATTAAACAAGCTCGCCCAACTAGCTTAAACGATGCTGTAAGACACGCCGTTGAGTTAGAGGCTTTTAACAAAGCAGAAAGGAAGACATTAGATGGACAGGGATACTTGCGATCATTCAAACATACAGATGATAGTCAGTCCAAATTAAAACAAGATGTACAGAGATTACAAAATGCAATGTTTCAGATAGAGAAATCATTACGGGAAGGTAAGATGAAAACCGCTTATAACAGAAATGATTTTAATAGAACTGGTCCTCGAAATAGAGAAGAACATGAACAAGGTCGAACCTTTAGAAATTCAAGTCGTGAAGTAGGTCATGACAGATATAAAAATAATAATTACCCAGAAAGAAAAACTGAGAAAACATGTTACGAATGCGGTGAATATGGACATATGAAATTCAATTGTCCCAAGCGACAAACTCAAAACCCTGTTTCTTCTGTCAAACATAATTTAAGGTCTTCAGCTAAAGTAGGCTCCGGGCTATATGTTAATGCAAATATTAATGGTTTCACGGCTTCTTGTTTAGTCGACACAGGTGCCACCTTAACAGTAATTTCTGGTAAATTAATGGACACTATAAGTGCTCCAACAAACTTAGATTCATTTGATTCTGATATTGTAACAGCCTCTGGGGCACCACTTAATATAAGAGGACGAACACGTGTAACTATTGAAATTGAAGGGATAGAAACTTTAATAGGAGTTGTAGTTTCGGACATAGACGTGGATGCAATAATAGGATTAGACTTCATGAAATTAACAAATGCTTCTATCAGTATTGCAGACAATACAATAACACTGAATGGGAAAATTTGCCGTCTAAATTGTACAGGTCAAATGGGTTGTTATAGAATTGTAGTTTCTGAAAGGACCGTTATTCCGGCTTATGCAGAAAAGTTAATTGATGGCAAAATTGGAGATACCCATAGTCCAAATAAGGGCTTATATTTGATAGAACAAATTGATCGCCCTATCATGGAAGACAAAGGTCTTGTTGCACGAACTTTAGTAACGGCAGAAAACAAAATACCAGTTAGAATAATAAACCTCTCTGAAGATTCTCAGACACTATTTCCCGGTACTCACATAGCTTCAATGAGCCCTGTAACAAACGTCAGGTCTTCAATAAAGCCGACTATTGAAAATAGTACAAAATTACCTAGTCATATGTTAGATCTCTATCAAAGAGCCACAAGTGGTTTAGACGAAAAGCAATGTAAAGCTGTTTTAAAACTTCTTAATAAATTCTCTCATATTTTCTCTAAAACGGACGCAGATATAGGGCGAACAGGTATCATACACCATCATATTCCTACAGGTGATGCCCGTCCAATTAAACAGCCAATAAGAAGGTTACCGGAACATATGAACCAGGAAGTTAAAAGACAGGTACAAGAGATGCTAGAAAGAAATATCATCCAACCATCTTCAAGTCCATGGTCAAGTGGAGTGGTACTTGTACAGAAGAAAGATGGGACACGTCGTTTCTGTATTGACTACAGGAAGGTCAACAATGTCACGACAAAAGATGCATACCCAATCCCTAGGATAGATGAATCACTTGACCAGCTATCTGGGTCAAAATGGTTCTCCTGTCTTGATCTAAACTCGGGATATTGGCAGGTAGAAGTCGATTCTAAAGATCAAAAGAAGACTGCGTTCATGACAAGGCAAGGTTTATTCGAATTCCGTGTAATGCCTTTTGGATTATGTAATGCCCCAGCAACCTTCCAGAGGTTGATGGAAACTATTTTAGCTGGGTTACACTGGTCCATTTGCTTGATATACCTCGATGACATTATAATCGCAGGGAAAACCTTTGAAGATATGATCAACAATCTCTATCAAGTGTTTAAACGTTTAGAGGATGCAGGCCTAAAGTTGAAAGCAAGAAAATGTAATTTGTTTGCTAAAAAAGTTGAGTTCTTAGGTCATATAGTGTCGGAAGAAGGTATTCAGACTGATCCTAAGAAGATTGAATGCATTCAGAATTGGCCAGAACCAGAAAATGTACATGAGCTGAGATCCTTTTTAGGCATTTGTGGTTACTACAGGAAATTCGTATTTAATTTTTCAGAGATAGCTAAACCCCTACACAGACTTACAGAAAAAGGAAAACGTTTTATCTGGACTGAAGAATGTTCAGAAGCATTTGCAGCTTTGAGAAGAAAGCTAACAGAATCACCAATATTGTCTCATCCCGACCTTACCAAACCATTTATTCTAGACACTGATGCAAGTGACATAGCAATTGGAGCTGTTTTATCACAGGACATTGAAGGTCAGGAACGTGTAATAGCATACGCAAGTCGTACATTGACAAAATCTGAGCGTCAGTATTGCGTAACAAGGAAGGAATTGTTGGCCTTAGTTCATTTCGTTAAATATTATAGACATTATTTGTATGGAAACAGATTTACAATAAGAACAGATCATGGCTCATTACGTTGGTTATTGAACTTTAAAAATCCCGAAGGACAGGTTGCCAGATGGCTTGAGATACTTTCATCTTATGATATGAAAATAGAGCACAGGCCTGGCAAATTGCATAAAAATGCTGATGCTTTAAGTAGGATTCCATGTAGACAATGTGGTCTTAATGGCCATCCAATTCAAAGACGAATCAACAAATTAGCATCTGTTCAGTTGACTGAAACAAATGAAGGATCGTTGTTATATGCTCAACAGAATGATACAAACATTCAGATTGTTATGAAATGGCTTGAAGAAGGACATAGACCGGACTACAAAGATATAGGTAGTGAAAGTTATTATCTTAAGTCACTGTGGACACAGTGGTCGCGACTGGACATTAAAGACGAGTTATTGGTCAGACAGTGGGAAGACCTAGACACTGGCACTGTGAAATGGCAAACAGTTGTACCATTAAGTTATAGACTTAAGGTTTTAAAATATTCCCATGACATAAAAGCATCCGGCCATCTTGGTATCAAGAAAACTTTAAGTAAAATACAGCAAAGGTACTATTGGCCAGGACTTCAAAATGATGTAAGAACATACGTTTCAGGTTGTGAGGCTTGTTTAAAACGAAAAAGTCCAATACCAAAGAAGAAAGCACCCATGCAAGTTGTACGATCAGGGTATCCAATGGAAAGGATAGCAATAGATATATTAGGAGAATTGCCAAAGACAGAAAAGGGAAACAAATATATTGTAGTGGTAGCAGATTATTTCACAAAATGGACAGAGGCTTTCGCTATGCCAAATATGGAAGCTAGCACTGTTGCAAAAATATTGGTTGAAGAAATAATTACAAGGTTCGGAATACCAAATATTATACACTCGGATCAGGGTAGACAATTTGAAAGTGCACTTTTCCAACAAATGTGTGAACTTTTGCAAATAGAGAAAACAAGAACTACTGCCTATCACCCTCAGTCTGATGGAATGGTAGAAAAATTCAATAAAACATTAGCCACTATGTTAAGCATGTTCGTTGAAGACAACCATCGTGATTGGGATGAACAACTGCCCTATGTCATGATGGCATATAGAACCACAGAAAATGAAACAACTGGAATGACACCAAACGTTTTAATGTTAGGTAGAGAAACATCAACACCCTTAGACCTTGCCTTTGAAATGCCCCCTATTATAAAATCAATACCTTGTTCACAATGGGTATGGGAATTACAAGAAAAATTAGAAAAGGCCCATAAAGTGATTCGAGAAAATACAGGCCGTTCAATTGTACGTCAGAAAATGTATCATGATAACAAATTGTCCTTTACAAACTTTAACATAGGTGATAACGTATATGTTTTCTTTCCAGTTAAAAAGGTAGGTTGTGCATCAAAGTTCACATCGTTCTGGCGAGGACCATTCAAGGTAGTTGACAAAATATCTGAAGTCTTGTTCAAAGTAAACTGTGGTTATCTCGAATCTTTACAGGTTATACATATAAACAGGATGAGAAAAGCCAAAGACCAACGTCTCAAAGAAGATACAGCAGACGAACCAGAAATACAGACACAAGAGATAGAAGAAGTAGAAAATAACGATTCTTTTGTTATTTCAGAGGGAGATGAAACCTGTCTATCCGATAAAGAACCTGTAAGAACAAAGTTAGGTAGAAAAATAGTAAAACCTTCTTACTTAAAAGACTATGCTTTTTCTATTTTCAGTATGGTTAGAACAAAACAGACGGCAAGAAAACCAGTATGTCCAATCTGCCGAGGGTACACGACATCCAAGGAATTCATTGCACATGTTCGTCATGTGAAGAAAATCACTCCTGCACAAAATGTAACAAAATGTTCAAGAAAACTGTGTATCTCAAAAAGCATATGTCAAGGGTTCACGCTGAAGTAAAGGCTCCCACAGAAACAATTCAAATTGACAAAACAAAGAAAACACAGGAACCGTTAAACAAACCCTCAGAGAAGCAAAGCACATCAAGAGATGAGTCGTCGGATAATGATTACGAATTAATGGATTTGAAGAACAAACCGTCAGAGAAGAATATGTCAGAGATCCCAAGTACAACAAAAGACGAGTCCTCTGATAGTAATTATGATTTTATGGATTTTGCTCCAGATATAGAGATAGGTGAATTAGAGGACAGAGAAAGCACAGATGAAAGTAAGTCAGATGATGAATCTGAGAACGAAACAACTGAAAACCCAGAAGAAAAGAAATCCGAACACGAGAAAACAGAACTGAATATACCAGTAAAGAAACAACCTGAAGTAGGGTCAAAGGACAAGGAAGAAGAAAAGGAGTCCGAAGAGAATGGACCCAAAGAAGATAACAGAGTGGTACAGGACATACGGACAGGTAGAATCTTCAGAAAACAGACAAGACCTATTTCGGTATTGACACCAAAGAGGAAAGCTGATCAGAAGATAGAGAATGACCAGTCAAAGAGGATCAAAGCCACAGAAACACAGACATATGAAATTTCACATGTGTTACTGAAATCCACTGAAACGCAAACTGAGAATACAGAAATAGATAAAGAGGAACACAAGAGTAAAGATGAAGATAGGTCGGAGTTAAAGAATGAATGCCGCTATTGCCAAATATACTTTAAGGATTCTGTCTTGTTAAATCTCCACTTGGGTATTCACACTGTGAATGATCCATTTAAGTGTAATAGATGCGGCCTTAGTACAAGTGGTCGATTTGAGTTCTACTCTCACATAATGTGGGGACATGGCAATTAAAAGTATAAGAGTAAATACAGGAGAAAAATATTTGACTAACAAATGTATACATTTAGTTTTATTTTAATATTTAAAAAGTCATAAAGTAATGACAATGGTAACTTTGAGAAGTATATAGAAATTCAGTTGTTTCTTGTAAAACATGATTGTGTTATCCTCCTGTAATGCAACAAGGTATTCAGAGTAAAAATAACAGGTAAATTTATACAGAAATTATTTTGTCTATATTCATGCGGGACGCATGCCTTCAGAGGCGTGGGTAATGTAACGAAAATATACTGGTACATAAGAGTCACTGATCCCTTATAATATGACAACAAAAGTTACTTCCCTTTTATTTACTTACCTGCAGAAGCATTTGCAAACAGTGTAAATAAACAACAAAATATACTAGTTAAAGTAAGTATTTTTGATATTTTATCACACAAATATGATCAATATGATCTTAAAAGTACGATAACTTACCTATCACAATGATATCTATTGGTTATTGTTTAGCTTAACGCATTTAATGGATTGGTTCCTTGTGATCAATACGATATCTATGATTTTGTCTTTGAGACCGGTAAACAGAATATTAGCCAATCAAAAGCAAGCATGTAGGTGGCGCCACTGTTAGATGGTTTAAATAGGCGGATCTAAGCAGTTGTTGTCAGAATTTATTTGAAGCTCTTGGAGTGCAGATCGTGAAGAAGATAAGCTGAATTAATATCTGGGACTTTGGATAAATAACTACCTTTCCTGACTCGTGTTTTCTATAGTGTATAGCGCTACAGAAAGAGTAACAGGAAAAATAGAAAGACCGTGTCGCAGATTAATATAGAGGCTATAGGACAGAGGCCCAGGTCTACGGACGTAGGCTATGGACATTTAATGAATATAAGGAATATAGGATAGTAGATCAAGGATACAGATATTCAAACCAATCAATATAGTTAATATAGGATAAAGACCTATGCCATAGGCTTTATAATACGTTGTTTTATGCCGCTTGATTCATAGTAGTTTATATCCTTTTAATCATTGAACAAATTAATTGTCTCAAATCATTAGGGTTTGGAAACCCATGCAAAATTAGTATATGCGTTTTAAGATAAATACTGTAGGCCACAGACAAATTGATATACCATAAATTTGACTGATTTGTTACATATATTTAATATTTCTTGAATAATTGTTTTAACAAAATCAAGATAGCAAAGAAGCTAGAGGAAAATTTATGTATATTAGAAGGAGTCTGCTCGATACACGTTACACATGTCTTTGATTCTCACGGCAGGTCACATTGTGCACAAACAATATCGAATGAATTTTAACTGAATGTTCTTTTATTTTTGTTCACCCTCGTATAGCTAAGCATGTTTTAGTATATTTTGTTCTTGATATAACGATGAACTGTACAATCATGTTCAAGTTATATCAATCATGGAGGTAATATAGAGATGGAGTGCGGACGAAGGCACTTCAAAGGTACACTGTGCGGCACCGCGGTTTTGTTATCCTCTGATAAGTACCTGTCAATCAGTAGCAACTAGGTGTTAATCGTATATCATGTTGTTCCTTACGGAGTTTATCGAGTGAGACCCGATGAACAGTCAGAATAGTCCGATAATGGGATAGGGATGTTCCGATATTTTCCGTTTAGTAACTACCTGACACTTCAAATACACATTCTGACGTTGTTTTGGAAATACTGACATCTTGGCAATTAAAGTTGACGAAATACACGCATTTTCATGTCATCCACGGTCATGCAATTATAATTGATTTACATCGAATTTGATCTTTTTGGAAAGACTTTATTGTAAGTGTTACTTATGGCAAATAATGATTACGAAAACTAAGATTTTGAAGGGATTTTCTTTTCCAATGAATTAATTCAAGTAACAGGGCTGTGGAGTGATTATGACAATGACTGGCCATATTGTCCATGTGAACACCCAAACGATAGAGAAATGATTAATTGCGAACATGAAATATTTCCTTATAATCTTAATTATAAGGTATATAGGGATGACAGGAGTGAAGGTCAAGGTGGAGGATGATAGCTATATCTAACTCACTGATCAGCCGAGAACAACCAGACCTCAAGACTTCATGCAACATAACCTGGGCCAAAATTACCATCACTGGCCTTAAAGATATCTTTGTCGGAGCCTACTATAAACCCAAAGAATTAGATGCCGACTCCCTATCCCAACTCTGGTTATCCCTTAGTAAAATACCCAAGGGCAGCATAGTATGGCTACTTGGAGACTTCAACCTCCCCGACATTGACTGGTCAAAAGAGTCCCCTAAACAAACTTGTAAAAACAGATCCTTTTATGAAGAATTTATTGATCTTGATCTTGATATTTTTACGGTGATACATCTCATCGACATTTTCTCACCGCGCCTGCGCCAAGTGTTGGGAACTTAAAATTAGTCCAACTTTTTGATACAACTAATAAATAAATCCACTGGTTTTTCTGAGGTTCTGTAGCTCTGAATGAGTTGGCGTGGTAGAGAATTCCAATCGCGTAGTGTATTAGGTATGAAACTATACTTATAAACGTCTGTCCTGGCATATATAAGGTTAAAATGTTCCTCGTGTTTGTTTTTAGTGACACGTATAGGTTTAACTAGATGGTCCACTGGTACTGACGCGGTGTTATTTAAACCTTTACAGAATAAGATTAGACGACTCTGTTTTTTTTCTTTCCTTAAGAGGTTTTAGCTTTAAGTCATTTAAAATTCCCGGTCATGCTTCCTGGATCGAAGTTGTAGTTTGATGTGATGAATCTAGCTGATCGTTTTTGTACCGCTTCGATTTTTTCTTGTAAATATTGTTGATGTGGGTCCCAAATTGTACTTGAATATTCTAAAATGGTCTTATTAAACCTTTATACGCTTGAAGTTGACATCCTGAGGACAAGCCTGTAGATTCCGTCTTAATAATCCCAATGTTCTGTATGCTTTATTACACGTTTCTTCAATATGTTTATTCCAAGTAAGATCACATGTTATATTAACCCCCAAATATTTGATTGACTTCAGAAATTCCAGGGGAGTATTTTTAAGGTGTATTGATATTTTATGATTGATTTTTTTCTAGATAAGGTCATCATATTACATTTCACTGGTTGAAATCTCATCCCCATGTTGTTGCCCACTCTCCTAATTTATCAATGTCTTTTTGTAATTCAAAGCAGTCGTTGTCAGTTAGTATTTTCCCGATAACACACACAATCATCTGCGAATAACCTGATATTTGATGCAATATTATCAGAAATGTCATTAATATGTATTAAGAATAAGATAGGTCCTAACACTGTTCCCTGTGGTACTCCAGATAGAACTGATGATACGTTGGATGATTCACCATTAACAATTACACACTGACTGCGATTTACCAGAAATGAGTCAATCCAATTTAAAATGTTGGGTCTTACACCGTATTTATACATTTTAGATTTTAGAAGTTCGTGAGGCACGGTATCGAACGCTTTTTCAAAATCCAGAATAAAAATATCCACTTGTTTGTTTCTGTCTACTGAATATGCCCAGTCGTTAATCACTGTTGCTAGTTGTGTTTCGCAACTGTGATGTTTCCTAAATGCATGTTGCCTACTATTAAGTATATTATGGGCTTCAAAATGCTTCATCAAATTTGAACAAATAATGTGCTCTAGCACTTTACAACAAATACAAGTCAATGATACAGGGCGATAGTTACTGGGTAAGGATTTATCCTTCTTTTTATATAATGGACATATATTTGCCATTTTCCAGTCATCCGGTATTTTACCTACATTAATTGATTGTTGAAATAGATGTGCCAGAATATCTGCAATGCTTGGGCCGAGCTCTTTTAACACTCTTGGATGTAACGAATCAGGTCCCATCGCCTTATTTACATTTAGTCCTATTAAAAGTTTTTCTACCCTTTCGATGTCACTATTATGTTTTCCATTTTAACATTACCATCCTTAAAAGATACAGGTACTGATGAATATTCAGTTTTTGTAAAAACACTTGTGAATTGTCTATTCAATGCATTTGCTTTGTCGCTATCAGATTCAACTGTCCTGCCATCTTCTGTTTTTAAGGGAGGAATTCCAGATTTTTCTAATTTTTTACTATTAATATACTTCCAAAAAGGTTTCGAGTCGCTCTTGATGTCCCCGATAAGATTATTTACGTATGAATCATGCGCGGTTTTTACTTCTTTTTTTTACTGATAGTCTAATTTTTTGCCATTTATTTTTCAGTCTGGTGTTGCCTGTTTTTTTGAAACTTGAATGAACACGATTACGTTTTTTAATAAGTGATTTAATCTTGTTAGATATCCATGGTACTGACTTCGCTCCCTTACTTCTTTGCTAGGAATGTTTTTCTTTATAGATTCTAATACTGCAGTTTTGAATAGGTTCCAGTTCTTTTCTACACAACGATCGTTCTGATATCCATTAAATATTTATCATTACTAAAATTAGTCATTTCATCTCTCATTGTACTATAATCCCCTTTGGAGTAAACTAAAAATGTTCTCTTTTGCTGTTTTTTATAGGGTTTAAAATTTGTAAATGTTCCCATAATAACATCATGATCACTAAATTTATCAGGTGAATTAATGTTCTTTATCTGGTCAGGAGTTGTTGTAATAAACAAATCTAAAGTATTATTTTCCCTGGTTGGAAACATAATAACTTGCTCCGCACTATTCTCATTTAAAATGTCTATAAGTATTTGGCCGTCACAATCACTTAAGCTTGACCCCGTTTCTTTATTAATTTTCTTTTCCCAGTCAATCTTCCTAAAGTTCAGATCCCCGAGTATGTGTATATTTGGTATTATATAAGATTTAACTTTCTCCTTAATTTTAAGAAATTGTTCTCTTAACAAGTTCATATGTTCCACTGGTGAGCTTGGTTCTCTGTACCAGCTTCCGAAGTAGTGATCTTTCCCATTCAGAGATACTTTAGACCAAACAGATTCCGATTCATTTTCTAGAAATTCTAACGGAGCTGAATTTAATGTTGTCTTAATAAGTAGCATTGTTCCTCCCCCATATAGATTCCTGTCATTTCTATAAACGTCATAGTTCAATGTTTCCGGTATAATTTCCGATATTCCCATTATAATCTTGAACAAATAGTTAAGATCCCAGCTAGGTTATCCAACACCCTTGATCTCTTCTTTACAAACCATCCATCCTATGTCCACTTGGTTAAATCCCTACCGAGTCTAGCCACCTCGGATCATGATATTATTTTTCATGAATTGAATCTTAATAGGGGCCGCCCAACCCAACCTAGACGCCCTATAAAACTCTACACGAAGGCTAATTGGGACGGGCTAAAATCTGACATGAAGGCTTTTGGTGCTAGCTTTTTCACCGAAAACCATTCAGACCCTGAAGTAGCGTGGACTTCATTCAAGGACTGCCTTAATGAATCCCAGTCAAAACACATTCCATCTAAAATGTCTAAACCCCGTGCCGACTTGCCATGGTTAACCCCGAGAATTATCAGGCTTATACATAAGCGTGATAAACTGTACCAGAAACTACACAAATCTCCCTCCCCAGCCCGCCAACAAAGATTCAAATCCCTTAAGTCTTCTATCCAGAAGCAAATAAGAGCCCAATACTGGTCATATATGGAAAGTGTCATATTTGACCATGACTCACAACCTGGTAAAAACAAAAAGTTTTACAGCTTCATCAAGCACAACAAAAAAGAAAATGTCGGCATTGCCCCCTTAAATCAGATGGTCTTACCTACACAGACCCCATCCAAAAGGCTACTATCTTAAACAAACAATTTGAATCTGTCTTTTCCCCTCCCCAGCCCCTTAGTCTGAAGCATATATGTTCCAACGTCCTCTCATCCCCAGTCTCCATGATGAATAAGATCCAGGTCACCACTGAAGTGTGTGAAAAACTGCTCTATGGCCTATCCCCACATAAAGCCTCAGGACCTGATGAATTATCCCCACGCATCCTAAAGAACTCCACCATGAAATTGCTCCTGTACTTGCCCATTATACAGGTTATCTCTCGAATCTGGCCTAGTACCCAGTGATTGGAAAAAAGCCACCGTAGCCCCGTATTTAAAAAAGGTCCCAAGTCTAAACCTAGTAACTATCGCCCAATTTCCCTAACTTGCATTGCTTCCAAACTCCTTGAACACATTGTTGTTTCCAATCTTATGACCTATTTTGACAAGCATAAGCTACTTAGCCAGTTCCAGCACGGCTTTAGATCAGGTCACAGTTGTGAGACTCAGCTCATTAATTTCACTCAGGAACTTTACAATAACACTGAACAGGGTCAACAAACAGATGTTATTGTCATGGACTTCTCCAAGGCGTTTGACAAGGTCGATCATATTAGACTAATTTATAAACTACAAAGCCTTGGTGTCAACCCACAAATTACCAAATGGGTCAAATCTTTCCTGTCCAACCGTTCCCAGAAAGTCGCTGTTGATGGTCATTTTTCCAGTGAACTTCCTGTACTGTCTGGAGTTCCCCAGGGGTCTGTTCTAGGGCCATGTCTCTTCCTGGTATATATCAATGACTTACCAGATTCCGTCAAATGTAACGCAAGAATGTTTGCAGATGACACCATAATATACCTTACCATCAACTCCATTTCAGATAGTATATCTCTGCAACAAGACCTCATTAGCTTAGAAACCTGGGAGAAGACATGGTCCATGGAGTTCAATCCGGACAAGTGTGAAGTTCTTAGAATTTTTAGAAAGAAAAATCCTGTAGTCTACCCCTACAAACTTCACAACATAGAGTTAAAAACTTGTGAGGCAGCTAAATACTTAGGCATAACCATTTCCAAAGATCTAAACTGGTCCAAACACATTGACAATATCACTTCCAAAGCAACTTCCACTCTTCGCTTCATACAACGAAATGTCAAAACTGATAATAAAAAGGTCAAAATTGCTGCCTATAACACCTATGTCCGCCCTCAACTTGAGTACTGTTCAAGCGTCTGGCATCCTTGGCAAAAAACCCTCACTAGCAAAGTCGAAAATGTCCAAAGGTCAGCTGCTAGGTACGTCATGTATGACTACAGTTTCACCAGTAGTGTTACACAAATGCTGAAAACCTTAGAATGGAATACACTCCAATATAGAAGGTTACACAATTCATTAGTAATGTTTTATAAAATAAGTTCCCAGACAGTTGCAGTCGACCAATCTCATCTTATTCCAACTAGAAATCTAAATTACTTAATCCCCATGTCTCACACTCAGTACTTTTCTAACTCCTACTTCCCTAGGACCATCCGACTCTGGAACTCCCTACCAACTTATGTTAAATCTAGCCCCAGTCTCAGTATCTTTAGAGAGAGGCTGGCGGTGGTCAGTATGTAATTCTGTTGCCTCTGTCCCATTTTAACTGTAGCATACTGTCTTTTTTAGCTTTTATTCTTTTAACATTGTAACATATCAGTTCTTTAACAACTGTTTCTCTGACAGCGCCGCCCAGTGATAGTCGGAAATCGACGGTTGGGTGAAAGATGTAGATGTAGATGTAGATGTAAAATGCAAATTTGAATGGTGGCACTATTCGTTTGCCAATTTGAAAGCAGAAACTTTACCGGAGGGTCCCTGGTGTAATGTAATTTCAAAAAAAGGTGCTAGACTATTGTTTAAAAGACTAGATTATTCAATGTCTTGGAGAAAATATATTCATACTCTTTACCTTTTAAAAATGTTGAAATATAAAACTGACAAGTTATTGTAGCTCTAGGCAGGTTAAGACATAACACCAGGAAAACTAAATCTTAATTTGGTAATCAACAGTCTGGCCGGTGCATATAAAAGATCTATGTACTAGACATTCGAGGAGGCAAGGCGGCAGAGCCACCAACCGTGGTCCTGCCAACGTAAGTCAAAATACCATTATGCCTCGTTAGGTTACCTTCCAAATATGTAGATTTCATGAAAGACAACTCAAACATAATTAGTTCTCAACATTTTACAGTAGCTAAATATTATTTGAAAGATGGACACTGAGACAATAAAATTACTTGTATTAAAAGACTTTCTTTAACTACCTGAAATTAAATAAACATCAGAAACGAACTATTGTGTCTTCGATCTTATGTATGTGTGTGAAAGTTCTACCACAGGTTTTACAAGTCTGATAGCGCTGGTGCCATGTGACTTTTAGAGGCCATTACCCTACACTGGATATGTCCAGAATGTAAGGACAAGAAAGATATGAATACGAACATTCACTTTATGATAAATGAGATTATAACGTAATATTACTGAACTACAAATCTAATTTTAGCTGTAAAGAGCGTATATGGATATTAAAACAGGTCTTTTCAATATGCTTGTACATTCTAGGCGAATAAGTGAAATGCAAGGCACATATTTAAAAAAAATCAAATAAAAAAAATATCATGTGCATCTTTACAGGCACTGACCTCCAGATCGTGGAAAAATGTTCCACTTTAACCGTGAGATTTTACATCAGCTTCAAATCTACGAAATAAATTAAATAATCGAATAAATAAATAGATGTATAGATAAATACACGGAGAAGGCGTTTGGTAACTGAATAACTACTTAAATAAATAAAATTTAAGTTATATGAACGACTTACATAAACTTGTAATCAAGACCAATTATATAAAATATGCAGTCTAAAACATTCTCATTATTTAAAATGCTCACAACTGCTCACGTTTTTAATACCCAGTAAATGAAAATTTGATACCTTAACTTTAATTTAGCATGTCTACATTTTTTAGGAAATTTTAGGAAATCTAAAAGAATTTAGTTTAAATGACTACAAAGAAAACTGTAAACGCTTACTTTAATGAGTCACTGTTATCTGAAGAGTTATAATATCACAGAAACGCATGCCGTAAGAAGTAGTATATTTATTCTACCGATGAATCCCCAGCAGTGCGCATTGTTTGTATTAATTAGTTTCAAAATATGACACGTGCGCATATGTCACCCACAACTTCCGTTTTGTTGAAATTGTGATACATCTGCTGATTTACGATAAAAGCACGGTGCCGCACAGTGTGTTCAAAGGATTATGTTAATTACATGCGAAATGGTGATAATTAAGTGACTGTGGTGATATCTCTCGTAGGATTCTGAAAGGAGCTCAGCAAGGAACAACATGTGGTATAATAAAAAATTATCACCAATTATCTCGTCCGCATTCCATCTCTATATTACCTCCATGTATCAATAGGATTTAAAAATACCAAGACAACACATTCTTGACTAGTTTCGACCTTTATGTCTTCGTCAGAAATAACAACTTACAAAACAAACGACGTCACGTCCGTTTGGACGCGAACGTCAACGTGACAAAAAGCGCAAATATAGAATATATTTGTATTAATGTACATATAGATACGGATCATAATGATACGGCGGGTATTTATCGAAAACATATTTCTTAAATATGAAGCAGAGAAAAAATAAAACCCAACATATCTACATGACAAATTTTGAAGTATACATGTGAAGCATAAGCGAGAATTAACGATTGATCTACTTATAATTATATAAATAGTAAAATAACATTAATTTAAAAGCTAACCGCACATATATAATTACAGAAACAATCAAAAAATTAAAAACTTTCATTAAAATACGATTAAAGACAAAATGCAGTCAAACGGCGGAAAGGGAACCTTGAAGCAGTATAAGGGAGGTAATAAACGGCAATAAAATATCAAAATGCTGGAAATAGAGCCGATATATTCTTAACTTCTACAAAAATTGTTAATATTATTTTAAAGTTAGAAAATATATTAAAAACAATACTATACAGTGAAAATATTTAACCTGTAGGGATATTATGAAAAAGTTAGTATATAAGACCCTATTAAATGTTACTTGGTAACTGTAATCACATAGTAAACAATACGCTGGTGTTCATGCCAGATGGGTGCACGGTATTTAACCGGTGAATCCAGGACGTTTCACGTAATAACCTATCTAAATCATTATCAACAATGTCAATTGGTAAAAAAACTGAAATCATCTAAATTGTGATAGTACTGTTGAAATGGGCAGCCACACCGCTAGCATATGCTGGATCGCTGAAATTGTTAATGTCAAATTTATGACTGTTCATACGTTTAGAAACCTGTTGTCGTGTTTGACCCACATATTGCATGTTGCATTTTTTACAAGTTATGACATAAATGACATTTGATGATGTGCAGTCTGTATTAAATCTAAGTTTATACATAGAGAATTAGAAGAACTAACGAATTCATCAGTTTCTACTATTTTGCTACAATGTGTACATCTAGGTCGGTAGCATTTGCTGGAACGGGCGCTGATGGGGGTAGGGGGCATTGCAGAATATCTAGACTTTACAAGGAAGTCTTTAAGATTTTTACCACGTTTGTATGCTAACACGGGTCTAGAGGAATGCAACTGTTGGACTGATACATTTGGCGATAGTTTAAATAAATCCCAGTATTTATGTATTATACTACCAATGTTAGGGAGGGAGGGATTATATTCAGTAACAAAAGGCACAATATCAACCTGATCAGAATTGTTATTGTATTTCAGAGCTTCGTCTTGTGTAACATTATGCATCTTGTTAAAATGCAGCATCTATTACACTGTCTGGGTAATTTCTGGATTTGAAAAATTCACGTAGAGTGTCCAGAGATTTAGCAAATTGATTATCGTCAGATATAATACGACGATATCGCTTAGCCTGACTGTAGGGAATACCGTCTTTACAAGTCTTTGGATGATTGGAGGAGTAGAGAAGGTACTGATGGATGTTAGTATTTTTAACATGTACATTGGTGCATATGTTATTACTGGTATCTTTCGTAAGATCAACATCCAGGAATGACACATGTTTCGTTGAAATTTCATACGTGAATTTAATAGAGCTATGTAATTCATTAAGGGCTTTAACAAAGCTATTCAGTTCGTCGAGTGAATGATCCCAGATCATGAAAACATCATCCAGAAACCGAAGCCACAAAGTAGGTTTCAGCTGCTGGCTTTGTAAAAAGTCTTGCTCTAACTTACCCATGAACAATGATGCATAGGTAGGGGCGAACGGACTGCCATGGCCGTCCCCATTGTTTGAATGTAATCATCACCATTGAACTGAAAATGGTTATTCTTAAGTGTAAGTTCAATAAGTTTACATATACTTTCTACGGACAAACTAGTATCAGACAGACTCTTGTCCCTGTTTAAGAAAAATCTGCAGGCTTCAATACCCTCATCATGTGGAATGTTCGTATATAGAGAGGTTACATCCAAAGTCACCAAATAACTGTTGGATGAACAACTGCAATTCTTAAGTTTTGAAAGGAAATCCGTAGTATCTTTGACATACGAAGGTAATGATTGCATATGTGGTTGCAATACATAGTCTAGATATTTAGATATGTTATCAGTAGGGGAATTGCATGCAGATACTATGGGCCTACCTGGATATCCTAATGGCAAAGAATTATCTTTACATTTATGTAGTTTGGGTAAAATGTAAAAAATGGGGTATACGTATCTTTTCTGGAAAAGTGTCAAATTCCTCTTTCAAAAATTCTTCACATTCGGAAATTTCATCCATACATTCACATACATTACGTTTCACTGTTTCTGCAATATTGCTATCAAGTTTTTCGTAATACTTGTCATTGTTGAGATGTCTATGTACTTCCTGTTGATACTCATCAGTGTTCATTATCACAATATTTGCCGATTTGTCTGCCTTTTTATTACAATCTCTGTCATTCGCTAGAGAATGTAAACTAGAGAGTTCTTCTTTTGTGATATTTGAATATATCGACTGTTTTGATGACTGGAGTATTTCCTGGTGAATTGCCTCAATATAGAAATCAAGATATTCATCACGACCTTGCTTCGGAATGAACGTTGACTGCTTTTTGTTGAAGAAAGTTTTTTCTTTATCATTTTGGTCGTTATTGTTATTATCATTGAAAAAATATTCTTTCAGTCTCAAACGTCGACAGAATCTAAATGTTTCCTCTGCTAATTTAACTTTGTCGTGGCTTTTAAGCTTTGGTACAAAAGAAAGACCCTTACCTAAACACCATGTATCAATAAAGTACTGTCCTGTTCATAAATCATCTCACTAAACTTGCGCTAATTAGTGTTCATTGGCAGTATCAACGCCTGAGGAAATCCATATCACTGCTGATTATCGATTTTCTATAAATAGCCTAATTAACATGTGGTCATATTTTTGCGTGCTTGAAACGAAAACGAGACAATGCAGTCGAAAATTCAGTATCATTCTTAGATCACCAGGGTTGCATTAATATAATATCTTACAATTTGATAGCTATGACGAACATTTAAGTTTGTTCTGACATATTTGAAAAGTGTTACAACTTGCTGGAAAAGCTATCAGAGGTACAAATGGTATTCTATGGCCGGAAAATTTTGACTCAGAATTTGTAAGTGTTGCTGTATTCATTTCAATTTATTTACACTAAGAGAACTAATGACACTTAATAAAACTATATAATTCATAAATTATGTTAGTGTGATAGACCATGTGAACATCCCTGGCCTGTCAGATCATCAAGATTTCTTTGGGAAAAAGTCATTGCCGGTTGATGAGCGTAATCAAATTTACATTTGCATGTCCCTGTAATATTCTGTTTTTGTCAAATTGTAGCACATTGTGCCATAACAATGGTTTTATAGTTTAATGTCATAAGCATATAATGTACAGTCACTAATGCCCTGATCACTCTCAGGCAAAGACCATGAAGATCATACTGCTTCCTGAAAATTTTGACGCGGTGGGGACGGGGATCAAACTCGAAAAATGTGCACTTCTAAAGTTCATACTGCGCGCTTTTAACATCCTTGCCAGGTTCTCACGGGGTCTAACACGTTCACACTAATTTTCTTACCACGCGCTTCTTCACGTCCAGTGTGTTCTTACTACATTCTTAGTACGACCAGTCAGATTGCACCTCTCGCTTACCATGCTTTAACCATATGCTTATCACCTTTTCACTGCATTCGTCGGCTACTTATAAATACTACGCCATGCGACTCTTTTTTTCCATTCCTTCTGCAAGTTACTGCCAATTTCAGAAAAGCTCGCCGAATGGGCGTTTACATCAAACGCTGGTAGTAAACGACGTAGGTGTCACTCTAGTTATCGGTGAGTCACGCTTGTACTTTACTCCGCCCTAAAGTATTTTTCTATTGATCGTTACGTGTTAGTTACAAAAGCAAAATATCACAGGTATTTATTTCAAGATAGCTCTGATTCTGCATAATAAATGCATTCATGTGCAGCATATACACTTAAATCTATGTAGATTATAGATTTGAACATTGATGTGTATACATGTATTTATATAGCAACTCTCGACGAAATAAAACAACTGCTACTGCAGATTTTGTGTCGTAGGTTTCATGTATTTATTTTAAATTGATGTACATGTATCCAGTCTTTGTAAAATGTCCACGGATGTCGGTCATGGAAAATATCGCATACTCGATGTTGTTTTTACACATTGAACTATAAGTTTGCTTTCAATTGTGAGAAAACAAACTCGGTAATATTCATCCATTTATTTATTAAAAACTACATGTAGTATCTTGTCGAAATTTAACTGGAAGTTTTTTCCCTAGACTTGTGAACGTTTGGTAATATCTAGTGTTAGTCAAAATAATTCCGACGTTCAGATTGTTTTAATATTATTTGTGGCGGGCAATCTATACGTCAAACCAAAATATAAATGGAGGATAAATCACAGAACACATTCATGTAAAGTTATTGGTTTTATCGTTCGTGCATATTAGCGTGTCAGCACGGTAAACATTAATCGTGTACAGTACATACATAGGTTTAAATCACCAGAAAATGCGTAATGTTGGATATTCTTTGATTTTTTATACATAAATCAATGAGGAATTGAATCCCCTTTCGATGCATGTAAGTTTTATTTGAATTTATGACCAGTTCGTGAAATAATCGGCATTTAAACTTAAAGCATGTAAAACGTCGGCAGCGATGAAAAATTTCATCGGAAATTGTAAAATTATTTTGGTCTTTCGAGTGTTTGACACCAGTGGGGATATTGCCCATATGAAAAAATTATCTCAGTATTTCCTAGGATCGCTTTAAATTAGTTGGACTATATCTAGTATGTGTAGTGCCCTTCTGTTTTAAAAGGCACATAGTTCTGTTGCAGCTTGTTGCAAATAATAGAACATTTGGCTTTTGTTACAGAGAGAATGGAAATCTATGACCATGCACACGATTTTGTAATAAAAAGTTTATTGTGCAGGGGCCACTCGATGCAAATGCTATTTTAACTGATATTACTTTACTGAATATGCTTTCAGGTTACTATAATACAATGGCACTAAGTCTAGTTCAGTAAGTCATTTCTTCTACACATGTATCGGACCACAACGCACGCTGAGTGCGACCGGGTAAACCGCGTTCAGTCTTAGCACTTTTTATTTTTAGACTCGTTCAAAAATTGCTAAATGGTGCAGATAAACACGCAGCCAATTTTCATTAAACATATACGCATTTCCTTTCCTGGGTATGAATTTACATAACAATTGTCGGTAAGTGATGCGGCCATTATAACTATACATCCATCCGAGTCTGATTACTACTTCCAGTCTACCATTTTTACCGATATTTTCTCTCAAACTGTAGAATACCAAACCAAAGAATTAACATCGATAAGAAAAGATTCCATATGAAACGATAAACATTATTTCATAGAAATCCGTCAAATAATTACTGTATACTGAAGACATGTGGCATGCGATGTCATGAAAACTCTAGTCAAGAAAAAAAAAAAAAAGGAAAAAATAATCTGTTAGTCGAACCCATCGACTTAAATCTATTTGGAAGTTCTATATTGACTTCAGTCTGGCATTACTACAACTACGTACCCATGTGGTTTCTAGATTCCGAATTGTAGTAACCTTCCATCATGTGATCGCCCCTGTACTCGAGTGGTTAGTCGCTGACTTGAAATCACTGTAACATGTGGGGGTTCGAGCCTTGCTACCGGCCATATCTCTTTATGTTAGAACGGTTGGCAGATTCTTACGGAGGATGGGAGCCTTGTACTGGTTCTTCCCAGGAGCGATGGTTAGGTAAACTGCCCACCCGACATACAGGAAGAACTGTTGAAAACGGGCGTTAAATCCAAGACAAAAAGATTTTTCCGTCATGAGCAAGTTTCTTGGCAAGGAACTTACTTCCCATGAATCCCGAGTCCAGCACTTATTTTTGTTTGGGTTTAACGTTGCATCGACACATTCATAGGTCATAATTATGGCGACTTTCCAGCTTTGATGTACGAGAAGAAATGATTCCAGTTGATTCAATCACATGCTAACTAGATTCTCAAACACATAAAACTTTATTACCTTTATAACTTGAGTTACGTATATAAACAGCACATTTATGTTTAAATCAATTTTTTTTATTTTCAACATGAAAAGTCCCTGACCTAGCGATAAAAATACACATGTTGTTTAGGACATGTGTAATTTTACATCTTTTGATCTTAAACTTATATGCACCCGCTGACTAAATTTGCATTTTGTAGTGAGTAATTTTTTTTATCAATTTGTCACAAGGAATTTTTTTCAATTAAAGAAAACAAATACACGTGAAATAAATTGAGATAATGCGGCCTTAATCAACAGCTATCGAATGGAAAAGTTTGCACACATAATGTTATCTGGCCGAGTGGTTGATGTTTATTCTGTACCGTTCTGGATACAGTAGAGATTGTAAAAAATGTTTGATTTGAAACTGATTCTGAGACACGGCTAAAAACTGCAATATCATCAGTTTTTAAAAACCGTAAATACATATACTTTTTGCAAGACTAACTTTTCAGTTTATGTGTTGTTTAGGCAATTAACGGGAAAAACCCACATAACATAACTTGTCTCGCGTCTTGGGCGGAGTTTATGTAAATGACTGTTACAAAATTAGCCACTCACGATAAGAAAATCGATATCAGTCAGTCACTCCATGTGTATGGTGCAAACATTGAATCGGCGCACTATTCTGAAATTGGCAGTATATTGACATAATTGTGTCCGCATCTACACTCAACAACCATAAATTACAATAAACGACGACCCCCACCCCACCCAACGCCCAATGAAGAAAAAAGAGCAGTCTATAGAGAGACTGCGGTGGATAAGCAAAAAGCAGTGTGAAGGATACGGACGTCCAAAAGTCCTACAAGCTGCCAGTTGCTGCTGAGTCCATGATTATGTGGCAATTCCTGTGATGTTCGATACCCATTGCTGATTGAAAACGAAGTGATTGGGAATTGGATCCAGTATTCATACTTAATTTTCAGAATCTGAACCAATCATGGCGAGAACCTGCTGCAAACGTGACATAGATGTGTTAAGAACCGAAAGAACGTATTAATAACCTTATGCGGTATACTACAATGTGGCATGCACGTAGCATGGTCATAGCACACAAGCGTAGATAAGTTGTAGTAAGAACTCCATTGACGTAGCAAGAACGCAATGATAACCCAATGACAGCGCAGTGAGCACGCCATGCAGCCTTTTCCGTCCGCACCAGCGTTGTACTATGTCCTACTAGGTTTTAGTTAATCATTACTACGTCCTTCCTGCTTCCTGATTAGACCGCGTTCTCCATACATTTGTTTTGAACATGTCCAAAATTCGACCGCGTTCTCTACACTCATATAGACCATAATTATTAATTATATGTTCTTATCGGAGTCTACTGTATTTCTTCTACATTGTACAAGTTCTTACTGCGTCCTGCTAGTTTTTTACGACGTAGGGGGAACGTGGCTGAGTGTAACGGGGGTATAGATTAAGAGCAGAATCTATCATTTTCTACAAGAAAAATGTGCTCTAATATCTATTTCTGGACATTTTACTGAAATTAAAATTAAATTAAATGTGAGTACTTGAGGATTTTTCTAATGAGCACAGGTACATTCGAAACACAATTTTAATACAATTTAAATTATAGTTTTAAGATGACAATTATTATTATTTACCATTTGTACTTCCAGTTAAATAGTCAGTGTAAGAATAACACTGTCGTGTCAAACAAAAACTAACCAGTACATCTCGCGCTTACCGGTGAATCAAGCTTTTAAATGCATTTTCTACATCTTCTACAAGCAAACTGTTCGTATTATATTTCTGGGTATAAATGGAGGCTTTCGATACTCTTCTTTACAGCAAAACATGTCAAGTAGCTTGATCAACCATCTGTTCACATGTAGATTAGGGCTATAATGTGCATTCTGCATCGTTGCTACCTCTTGAACATACTAAAAAAGGTTGCCCATTAGGTCGGGCACATATGGGTGTTGGGTGTTCTATCACTTTCCTAAAATTCCTAGTCGAGATCTTTGATATATTGGAACCTTTCCAATAGTTTTTGTCTCAAATACCCGAGTCTCATACCAATAGCTCCTCAAGTGCATTTGCAACCTCGATAAAGTCTGTCGAGGAGACTAATTTGTCAAACGTGCTGAATGCTCTGCATGCCTTATGCAAGTTAACTAAAGTTGTCGACAATCTCGTGCTTGTGTGTACTGACAAGAGTATCTGACATGTACCTTATTTCAGATTTCAGCTCACTGTTCAGAGTAATATATTTCACAGAATAGTTACTAAGTGTTGTCCATGAAAGCAACTTTTATATTTTCAGCCTTACTCTTCTTTGTTACACAGTTAGCAATTTATTACGCAGACATTGTGACTGCGGGTGTATAATAAGGAACATTGTTTCATTTGATCCTACTAGCCGTCGCTATAATCTATTCTTGCATTTCGAAGTCCAAACTGAAGGGGTAGTTTCGTACTTGGTGTCAAAGAAACTACAATTTTATATAGCAACTAAGTTAATTGACTTCACATTCTCCATATTACTTACCATCTATAAACAAGGTTTCATAAAGAAGTCTTTAGAATTTGCAATTTGAGTTATTGAAGAATCCGCATTTGCAAATGATGGACCGACATACAGTCGGACAAAATGATGTACAATGGGAGAAAATAAGATAACAAGCATGTTCTCAATTTGTCCCTTGTCTATGTAAAATTTTTCAGAAACAATCTCTCTTGTTTTGAAGAATGCAGGATGACACTTCGTGCACTATTTGTTGCCATAGTAACAACATTTGTTGCATAGGAAACAATTTAAATGACATTGGCTTTTCTCTGCATTGCCATCTATCCATGTACCAAGTTATCATGAAAAATTTGCTGTAGTTTCAAAGTTATTGCAGTATCCCACTCTGCATGGCTGACGTATTGACATGCATACAGGGGTAACCATAAGCCCATCTGGCTAAATACTGGTAAGGGAATAATTAACAATGTTTCAATATGCTGCTGTGGAGGGAATTCAAGTGAACTATATAAATTACATATATTAAAACAAAATATTCTTTAAAATATGAAAACTACACGATGATAATATTAAACTAAGTTTTAAAGGTTAGATTTTTGCCGTTACCATGGAAACAGAAAGAAACTAACGTCATTTGAATTGTTATTTTTGCATTTGATGCAAATTTAGGATTTTATTTTATTATATACATTTATATTTAGTGCATTTTGGGGGTGATGTAAATATAATGACCTTTCATTAAAATCTTCTAAGGTAAATATTGAGTTTTGGCGGCCATTTTGGAAAATGGCCGCCATATCGGACATCTTGACAGATATCAAATGAGTCCCATAAAAAAATGTTTTTAATGCTTTAATAGATAGCTGTGCCAATTTTGGTGCTTTTCCCATTTTCTGAAGTATTTTGGCATTTTCTGTTACGAATTGATCGCACTATCTAGTCAGAGCCACTATACAGCAGTTTCTTAGCATTTTCAGAGCCCCTGTAGGACATACCAGAGCCAAAAATGAACTATGTGCGCCCCCTAACACTGCACCACAAGAAGAATACTCGCCAAACGTTCCTGAGGGCGCTGATCCCGGACCCAGTAAAAACTCTGCGCCATTCTTAACCAAAACCTGGAAATATATTCTAGCATAAAACCTTTGTTTTATGCCGATTTCGGGCATGTACAGAAAGGGAAAATCGTAAATATACAAGTTGAATCTCGTTAGTGAACGCTGTTGGTGAACGCTTTGATATGCTATTTCGGCTCCAACGTAGACATTAAATCGGTATTATTGTTTACATTTAATTACGCGTGTTTGATTCAAAGTCTCGATTCAATCCGCGAAATATGATAGAGAAACAATATTTAGAAAAAAGGCTAAAAACACAATTCACTTTAGAGGTAGTCGGTATTGGTATCGCTGAAAAAAAAACCATAAAAATTGTGATCAGTTTTATAATGTTCCTAATGAAATTTTTATATTACAAATTAAAAAATGATTACAGACACTCAGTTTTGACAGTTTCATATAATATATTAAAATCAGGATAAAATCTCAAAAAGAATTTGCATTATCAAATAGCAAAATAAACCAACATAATATCAAATGGTCTGGTTTTGAGATATGAATGTAGATGCTGCCGGTTGAAATAAAAAGAAAGAAAGAAAATGTCTTACATATTTTACTCTTCTTCTAAATATCAAAATGACTATTATTATAAAGTGTGCGTACAGTTTTTTAACATGACTGTAGCAGAAATAACCATTAAAATTTAGATAATTATTTGACCTTGGAGACGATTTAAATATTTCACACATTTACTTTTTTTATTTTTTTCCTCTTACATTAAACTTTTTTCTCTAATTTAAATAAATATATATATATATATATATATATATATATATATATATATATATATAAATCTTCTTTGACATCTAATACTACAAATGTTTGTTTGTTTAGATGATCATTAGATACATGTTTATTTCTTTTGTTAAAATATTTTTCCATGTCATATTTGCAAATGTATAAGGATTGAAAAGTAAATTATAAAAAAAAAAAAAAAATCAGAAAAGTTCAATTTCGATTTTTTAGATTAACTGAAATAGGGAAAATTGACATGCTTATTTTATATTATATTAAAACGTTTATAAATGTTTTGTCTCTCCTTTACACATCAATTCAGTCTGATGATGTTTTGTAATGTAGGGCATATGCCGACATTAAAGCACCCCCCATATAGATGTATGCACGTATTAAGTGTACAATATACTAACTAATGTTTAGGGTGAGGTTTTTATATAGGTGTAAGTATATACATTCATTGCGTGAGTACATGCAAATCGGGAGAATAAAAGCTGACCATAAACCATCAACATAACGATGCTGAAATGGTAAGAGCTGAAACTTTTAAGTTTGATAGATTTTTCCATTGTTAATGAACATTTGATCAACAAACGGTATTTATTTTTATTTTTCAATTCATTTATAGATCTCACCAACCATGTTTGAGTCAATAAACACAATACTTGTTGAATATATAAATAATTATGGAAAAATTTCATTCTATTTGTGTTGATCAAATTTTGATCGCGTTGTAGCGCGTTGGAAATCTGAGAAACGAAATTAATAGGTTTAGAGATTTCATTGTTAATGATATAAATATCGATTTCTATTACAAGATCAAGTTTAACAAAAAAAAAAAAAAAAAAACGTACGGGACTGAATTAACCAAGCAGAATTGTGATCAGTGTGCATCTCACTACACCGGCACTTTGTGTAAAGGAAAGGTGGTACAGTGGAGCCTGCGATAAACTTCCGTGAAATCTCCACTGTAAACGTTTAAGAAACGGTTCTGAATCGTTTCCTGTTTCCATTTTTACTAACGTATTTTTGTGATTGAAGGATTATATGTGCTCAGTTTGCAAGGGTCAGTATGAGACAAACTGCATATTCTGTAAGGTAAGCGAATTTAAATATGAATGTGCAATATAATTTTATTACTTGCATATTTCTGACTTAGTTATCCATATCATTGGAAATTTAAGAACAACATGCACAAACAGTTAAAAGTGAATATACAACCGTATTTCTGAATATTTTGAACGTATGTTAAACCAATGCAAGATCTAATTCAGTCCTCCTCTTTTCTTTCAGACGTTCATATCAACAAAATATGACAAGTCATTTTCAAATAACCTACGTCACTACCTCATAAGTTAATTCATCACTAGGGGGTGAGGGGGTTGGGGTTGGCGGCTCAGTGGCCGAGTGTTTAAGGTCGCTGACTTCAAATCACTTTCCTCTCATCGATGTGCCTTACATGGAGCATTAAATTCTTCATGTGAGGAAGCCAGTCGTCCACAACCTCTGATTCATTGTGGGAAGTTGACAGGTTTTTACTGGTGGAAAATCAAGGAACACTGGTAACATTAACTGCCTAGTTTGTTTATTTGTTTGTTTTGGGTATAACGCCATTTTTCAACAGTATTTCAGTAATGGTAACCAAACCAGTGTTCCTGCATTCTGTACCAGTACAAATCTGTTCTCCGCAAGCAAGTAACTGCCAACGTCCCTCACATGAATCAGAGGTGGTGGACTAATGATTTCAGACACAATGTCGGTTACATGACTGAAATACTGTTGAAAAAAGCGTTAAACCCAAAATAAACAAAAAGTAACGAATCTGTATATCCCACCAATTATGTAAAGAAACTGAATTCTGTTTGATATTTCTCTCATTGAAGGTATCAATCTAAATATATGCAGATCTTTAATAGAAGAGGAACTAAACTTCGGCCATCAAGTTGTCGATCTGTCTTATGGATAAACTGTGTAGGTAGTGTAATGAAAATTGTAATATCTAAACACCTTAACAATCACTTAAAACGCAACACATTGAATTGTTCATCACAATCTGATTTTTCCTTCTGGATATTTATTGTATACCAGTTCATTGACTTTGCAAATCATAAACATATTGTGATATATCTAAAGCTTTTGAAAGATTTTGGCATTATGGTTTCTTATTTTATTTTTATTAGGAACTATGCTGTTAATAATTAACTCCGAAAATGGACAAATGCGGTTTTTGGTCAAATGGCTTAATCTATTATTTCTTCCTCTACTTTTATCCCTAGTTCGGTCACGGCCTCTACCTCTATTTCTATTTTCTTTACCATCTTTATTTTCTTCTTTACTACACTCCTGCTCCTGCTCCTGCTCAACCTTTATCTCTACAGCTGCATTAGCACTATCACCGAACTTTCCACTTATACAGTAGTACGAACTATGCCTATACGACCACAATTAGTACACATCAGTACACCAAAGTGTTGATAACCTCAACCTCTATTCGCACCATTACTACTACCTCTATTAGCAATGCCTGCATTTCTTTTACTAGGAAAATGCCAAAGAGGCGTTTCATATGGTTTATTGCCCCGGTCCTTATTGTTTCGTTTCACGATATACTTAGGACCTCCACGGGTCTTCGCAAATAAATCTACATTTTCTGCTACATCCATAGATTTAACCAACCTCTTACTACTCAAATTCTGATAAAGTTCTCTGTTACATACATCTAAGAATTTATCACTAAGCATAAGATCTAACAAACTTTGGTACGTACTCAACCTAAACCAACCATCTAAGTACCTACTTATTCTAGGTAAACATCACACATGTCTCATTATCACGGGGCCCTTCAGTCTGAACTTGTTCTTACACATCGTCAGTGAGTTCGAACTGACGTAACAAAGCGGTTTTTAGTTTATACTAGTCCTTCCAATCTTCTTACGGAAGCCTATCAATGACATCTCTCGCAGTACTTTTCAGGAGGAACGGTAAGTTAAGAGACCACATCTCTTTGTCCCAATCCTGAGCAACAGCGTACGTTTCGTACACATTCAGGTACGCATCCACGGAATCAATTTTCTCATCAAAGGGAGACATCTCTTAAACTTATGTCCTCTCCCTAACTTCTTACATTCTGCTTCTTCTTTCTCTCTTCTTACTTTCTAGCTAATATGAACTTCTGCTTTTCCATTTCTAACCTATCTAGTTCTAACTTATGTTTATTTTCTATCTTTTTCTTATGCACCCTAGCTTCTAATTCTATTTTTTTCTGCTTCTAACCTATCTTTCCCTTTTTCTTCCTCTACTTCTAACCTTTCTTTCTCTGCCTCTACTCTTAATCTTTCTGCTTCTAATCTACTATGTCGTTCATCACGTTCTCTAGCCTGCTCTTCTTTAATAGAGTTACGTAACTCTTTTCCTTCCTTACCTAACTCCTGTCCTACATTTGTTAACTCCCCTACACTAGTCACTTTTAAATAATTACTCTATATTAACACTATACAACACAACAGCTACCATAAAAACCTGAGACACTAGTTAAACAATCGTGAGGGAATAAAAGACTGCACTAGTTTAAACTAAGGCTCTATAGTTACCATACCACTGAAGTCAAAACAAAATACTATGCTCTACGTATATACTACACAAATGTCCTCACTAAATAATAATACACAAAGATTCGCAGCAGTACGAAGTGTCAATCATGATTGCATAGGCGACAATGAATAATGTAGCGTAACAGTATGCTTTATTAATATCTTAGTCTAACCAAGTAATGATCAACTGTAACTAGCGTTAACATTTAGTGTAATAAATAAAACAAAAGTAAACCAAAATGCTTTATCCTATGACAAAGTGTAGGTATAACTCAACTGTGTAGCACTAAACCCTAAGAGTAGGTTAAAAGTATATGCAAGTAAACAACCTTAAGAAATTAAAATACTGTATCTAGTATGTATAAAGTTCACTGATACATAATAGACATTTGCGGATTAGGTCTACGTGAACTGTGAACACCTAAGACGATCGATTTTTCAATGGGACCGTCTCAACATGATAATTTTAATTTATGTGTAGTAGGAAGACATTCCTGTAATGATGGTAAGGTCTGGCTTATTATGTCACCGCACAGAATAAGATTTGGATTTGTCTGTCCGTGCGTCTGTTCGCCAGAGAAATGTTTTGTTATACATATGGCAAAAAGTATTTGATCTAGCGTCATAACTCTTTCCTAAAATGTCCTTCAATATTATAAGTTGCGTATCTGCGACAAAGTTGAAAAGATGAGCTAGTCTGATCGCAATGTATTCGTATTCCATCGTCGTCGTCGTCCGAAATGAAAAAACAACAAACAAAAAAACATTTTAAACTGGGTCAGCTAGGATCAAAATATTAGTCAGCAGGTAAAACATTGTGAAAACTGTAGAAAACGTAATATCTTGCGATTCCATTCCTTTGTTGTTATTATACGCCCGAAGAAACGTATTTTGGGATACCCCTGGTGTTCATCTGGCCGTCTGTCTGTCTGTGTGTCTGTCTGTCCGTTAGCAATTCGTTTCGACTGCGCTCTGTAACTCGTGAACACCTTGAAGGATTTTAAACAAACTTGATATAAATGTTCTCTACATCAAGACGACGTGCAGAGCTTCTGTATCAGGTGGCTCGTTTTAAGGTCAAGGTCACAATTATGGTTCAAGGTCTTTTACTTTGTTTCGTGTCCACTCTGTAACTCTTGATCTATTTGAAGGATTTTAAAGAAACATTGAACAAACATCCACCACATCGAGATAGCTCATGTTTTGGATGGCTAGCTACAAGGTCAATGTCACACTTAGGGGTCAAAGGTCATAAAACTTTGGTTCGAGTGCGATGTGTAACTCTTGAACTGCTTGAAGGATTTTAAAGAAATTTGGCACAAATGTTCACCACATTGAGACGAAGAGCAGAGCACATGGCTCGCTTCAAGGTCAATGTCACACTTAGGGGTCAAAGGTCACATGACTTTGTTTTGTGTTTATGTTGCTTTGCATTGCTGTGCCCTTGTATTTATTTGGCAGATTCCTTTTTTGTTCACTTCCAATATTTAATTATTGAAATACTTCCCTTTTCTGTTACTATAGATAGGTTATTTTGTAACTTTTTTTTTTACTTTTTGGCCGTAGGGAAAACCGAGACCACTTTTCTATGGTGCAACATGGATGGTACCTGCAAAATTAAGGTGTATTGTGATATATCTGTACCTGATACTGATATTTAGTGGACTTTGTTGGGAATATCTTCCCTGTGTTGTCCCTTTCCTTTGGGCTTCAAATATAAAGTTCTTTAAATTTTGCAATTGTGCAATTTTTTTATAAAAATCTTTTACCAAAGGTTCTAAGTTAAAAAGGGGCATAATTCTGTCTAAATTCAAATCAGAGTTATGGGGATTGGTTTTCTTCGTGTAGACGTTAATAGTTAATAAATATTTTAAGCTTTAATAGTAACAGAGATATTTGACTTATCAAAAACTTTAACCAACGGCGACACCGATGCCGACGCCAGAGCAAGTGCAATAGCTCTGCATTTTCTTTGAAAAGTCGAGCTAAAAACAGACACATTCAAATTTGTATCACCTACTGCTTAGTGATGATAAGATAACCCAAACCTTATTGCCGTTATGCACTACTTTTCCTACCGCGCTTGATATAATCAAATTATGTTGAGACGGTCCCTTGAAAAATCGATCGTCTTAGGTGTCCACAGTCCACGTAGACTTAATTCGCAAATGTCTAATAGGATCACTGGGAGAAGTAGAGCGAAGCACAAGTAAGAGTGAGTAGGATAACTCTTCCTGTCAAGGGCGGTCACTCTCAGTACAGATATATGGTTGCCTCATCATAGAGTGACACAAAAAAAGTAAAAGAACGAACACATCTCAGTGTCGTGTGCAACTGTCTATCAGTCGGTGACCACTAAAGCTGGTTAGCTGAAGCTATGGACCGGTTTTGTCTTAGGTAAGTGGTCACTCTGAAAAACGAATAAATCTATTATATGTGTAACAACAATAGAACAAAACAAGAGGAATCTTAACAAAATATTGCTGCAGTTTAATGATTGTTTATAATGTTCGAATAGCTATTGTGTCTGGTTGAACATCCCACCTCTGACACCAATTTGACAGGATGGTCGAACCTGGGACAGAAACTGCAAAAACAAGTTAACACTCACTACAATATTTACAAGTTTATTTACAGAAAAATGATTATTCACAATGAATGAAGAAAAATCTAACTAGAAGAAAGGAAAAGAAACTGAAGTCAAAATAAGATTTCTAAAAGATGTTCATTTCTATTAATTACAGTTGACTGTCCTTGTGACGTTTAAACAGATGTTTACATTTACATAAAACTTCAAATAGTACTAAGAAGTAATCTTCAGTGAAATTATGTCCCACTAAATTGCGAAGACGTTGACTCCTTTTTGGCTCCCCATGGCCGGTGTTTGTGACGAGTAAAGTAAAGTAAACCTGGGGTAAAGGACTGCCGGGTTGTGACATCACCAGGTAAAAAATCGTCTGGTGGAAGAAGCTAAAAATATAACATATGGTAAGCACCATAGCAAATACAAATAGGGGCATAAAACTGCTCCTTTGAGTACACCATACCTCCGTAGACTCCCATAAATAATACGTGCTACTTATATGCTACTAAGTTTATACGTCACGTGAATACAATACGACACTTATTACTTCCATTATTTCTCAAATTAATTACTTACTAGTATAAAGTTAAAGTATGATAAAGATATGAACAGCTTATGATGAACAATTATAAGATAAGAAGATGATAAAATTAAGCTATTATTTACAACCACAACTTAACAAAATACAATGCAAATCAGTCTTAATACAACAGCTGATATGTACGTTTTATCAAATATCATACAGCAAAACGGACATCATATAGATATGCAACATACTAGCACAGGATAAATTTTAACTAAAATTACATGTTAAATACACGGTACTACACTTGCATACATAATAAATTATACATTTATACATTACAATGCAATGCAGTACCGGCGTTCCATAATTTACAAAGAAAAGATTGACATATACTTTTCATGACAAAGAGTCGCCGTTTAATAGATAATTTTACAGGCGATTTTATGTCTTTGCTTATCTTGTAATGAAATATTCGTTCAATGTCATATATTTATACAGCAAAATGTTATTTGGGCTAGTGCACTTGCTGTTGCATGTGCGTGTTTGTTTGTACTGCCAGGCGCTTTGCCGTATCTGGTCTGGTAATTTATGATGGTGATTTAGTTCGTATAAATACTCTCTACTATATAATAATGTATAATGCGAACTTTTCTCCTAGCGGTTCTCACGTATGGGAAAGTCAACTGTTTTGAATTTAATTATATCCCTAAATACAAACTATCTCTACATATTCAATGTATCCTCGGGATCCAGTTAACTTTCAGAGAGAAAAATATAGCTTCTCCGGTCCAAATCAGTTAAAAAGACTACGAATGTTTAGTACAACTCGTGTTTGTATTTAAAGCAGCATCGGAACTAATCTTATTTTGGTTAATGGACTTGCTGTGGCATGTATGTATTTTCTGTACTGCTAGGCGCCTTGCCGTAATTTGTCTGCTGGTGCATTGTGGTGGTCATTTAATTTGTATACTCTCTCTCTCTCTCTGAGTACTAATCGAGACTGGTTCTGACAGAGGCGCATCATCCGTTTGTGTTTTTATTTTTATGTTGGCACGTAGTGACAAGATGAGCTTTTGTCATCGCCCTTCGTCCGTCTACCTTTTCTTGTGATCATGATAGTACGGAATCCTGTTCGTGCCACTTAAATTCTCGCCTCGCCAAAACGCGACAACGCGATAATTATCGCGTTGTCGCCTTGTCCGAAAACATACTTACATGCGAGATTTAACAATCCTCGCGAGGTTAAGAGGGCGACAATTATCGTCTTAATTGTCGCTTGTCTTTCTTAATTCTCGCATCGTGAAATTGAAATCCAATATACATAGTTGCGAGAATTAGTAAAATCTCGCATTGTCGCATTGTCGCTTTGTCGCCCGGTGATAGGGATTATTTCTTACTACAGCACTGTTGGTGAAATTTTCTGCTACACCGTTGACAAAGGGAAACTACGGAATCCGGTTAGTGTCCCATTGAATGCCGACGAAATATTGACTAAAAACGAGTATGAAAACAATTTTCTACACGCCATCGGAAAAAATTGCTGAACTTTGCAATTTTTGCTTAAAATATTAGCCGTACAATAAGGAAAAAGTGCTTATGAAATATTTATTTGGGGTAAATAACTGCAAATAAAACTTTTTTTATAGAAAATGACACTATCTGAAAGTCTGTGTCAAAAAGACAATATTATCTGTTCCTTCGTCTGTACGTAATTTAGGATATCAGCTGTATTGCCGTACTTTTCCATACGGAACAAGTCCGTGTTTTTCAATAACCTTTAACCTGCTGGACAAACAGACTACTGACCAGTCAGTTAACAGACCAGGGGGTACAATTTGCAGACCACTGGTTTACTGACCAGATAAGATAAGGAGTGATTATGAGAACTGATTAATAGCATACATTTGTTAATGTGTTATTTATTGCTTGCTAATTAGCTAAGTAGTGGTAGTGTTATGTTATATAGCTGGTCAGTTATTTAAGGGTAATTAATATAAAATATGCTAATTTTTGGTAGCCTATTTTTCACAATTGGTTTACCTTGATTTATTTCCAATTAAGTGATGACATTATAGTGTCAATATTAAATATACATTATTAAAAAGAATTCAGTTGTTGATCTATTAGATTAAATTCGATGTCTATAAAGAAATGAATGTAATGTAGATTCTCCTCAACATTCTGTGGAATTTAAGTGATTTTCGTATTGTAAATTGTCAGGGAAAATGGAAAAAGTCTAAGTTGAAGAACATTTTTGTGACTTCTTCAATTTCTCAATAAGAATTTCTTTTTTTAACAACAACAAAAAAATATATATATTAATTTACATGTATATTGATAAGAAATCATGTTAAATTTTAAAATGGAAGGAAAAATAAAGAAATTGAAACTTTTCTTACTCACACACTCATTATAAATCTTAGACATGATTTGAAGTACATATTTACCAAACAATATATTGTTTGAATTCGTTTTTAAGTAAAGTCTACTGATTATATATTCCTCTTCCTTTTATATTATTTGTAAATTATCTCTTAAAAGACAAAATTCAAACAGGCATAAACATTCAATTCATTTTTTACTTGCAAGGAAATCTTCTGAATAACTAAGATAGGAGCAATCAGGGTCTTGCAAAAAATGAATTTATTTTTTATTTCTGAAAGGCCCTGTTGGAATCAAATGTACAAAGACTGATTAATTTATTCAATACTGCTTACAAATTATACAAAACTGTACAAGTTATCTGTTCAAAATAACTTACTTGTCTTTTCAAGCATAATTAAGATTTTAGATATCAATTTAGCATAATGTAAGTCAAAAGCAGCCAGGCAAGGGAATTGTTGCAGCACAATATTGATGATTAAGCATTCTAACAAAAACTGTCAAATGAAAGCAGACTCAAATTTTTAAAAATATTTATTAACAAAGAAATGTCAACATTGTATGGCACATGCTCCATGAAAATGGTGTTTTGAACAAACTAGGGTAACTTCAAAAGAAAGTCCCAACAATATGCACATGTCTACTCTATCTTGATGATTTATACCAAGTTTCATTTAAGACAGGATGGAAACTGTAGAAGTTGAGTACACAAGGTACCGATACAGGATTTTGAGGAAAAAGGGGCATATCAAGAGGGCTATCACTCACTTGACTTTCAGAGCTAGAGAGCATACCACCTTGTAAAACATACATAATGTGCACCAAGTATCGAATGTTCCAGAAGAAGTAGAACTCATTTGCATAAATTAGTGTTACAGATGGTAAACAGTTCAAAAGCTGTATAGTTTTTATATCTTTAACATCTTGGTGGGAAAAACACAATACAGAGCAGGCTTGGGGTGTTTTGTAAGGTCTATTTACGGTGGTTCTTACTTTTTATTAAATTAGCCCCTAAAAGGGGCCAAGGGCTCCCATTTGCTTAAATTGGAGAGGACGTAAATTACTAATATTGATGCTACAGACAAAGTTTAATGATGAATGATGTATCCAGAGGTTCATAAGAAGATATTCTGTATATCTAAGCTCTAAGTGTCCCTATAAAAAGGGGATGTGTACCTCCACTTGGGAGAAACCTCGCAACAAGTTTGGTGAAGATCTCAAAAGCTGTTCCAGAGAAGAAGTCATTTAAGGTACTTCTGGCTGTAGCGGCTATTAACATCTCCAGATTCCGGGAGAAATTGTATTTAACTATTTATGAAACACCTGAAATGGATTGATAATGCAACAAGTCGTTCAATAAAGGCTTTAAACCCTACAAACAGACAATGTGAACTCGATTGATAAACGCGGGGCAAAAGACGTAACGTTTTAACTGTGGCACTGCTTAAACTTCCCATTGGCAACTTTCACAGCATTGTAGCATAAAAATGAACTCGGCATATACAAAGTCAAGGAATTTTATAACCTTATTCTATTCAAAAGCATTTCAGGAACATTTTTGAGAAAAGTAAAAAAAAAAAATCTATGGAGGAGAGAAGGAGCAGTAAAATGTTTAATAAGAAGTATCATTTTTTTCATTACGCTTTTTAGCCCCACTATTCGGAGAATAGGGGGGCTATACTACTCGCCCCAGCGTCGGCGTCGGCGTGACCCTTCTTGGTTAAAGTTTTTCAGCAATCTTAGTTTTTCTGTCATATCTTTGTTACTATTGCTTATATCTTACTGTAACTTCACATAAACATTGTCCAGTATACAAATAAAGTATATATAGGGTCTGAGCCCATTAAACCCAAGGTCAAGGTCACCAAGCTGTTATACTTAGGTTATTTTTAAGGTTAAAGTTTTTCGGCAACCTTTGTTTTTCTGTCATATCTTTGTTATTATTACTTATATCTTACTGTAACTTCACATAAACATTGTCCAGTATACAAACAATGTAAATATAGGGTCTGAGCCCATTAAACCCAAGGTCAAAGTCACCAAGCTGTTATACTTAGGTTATTTTTAAGGTTAAAGTTTTTCGGCAACCTTTGTTTTTCTGTCATATCTTTGTTACCATTGCTTATATCTTACTGTAACTTTACATAAACATTGTCCAGCATACAAACAAAATATGTACAGGGACTGGGCCCATTATACCCAAGGTCAAGGTCACCAAGGTCTTATACTCAGGTTATTTTTAAGGTTAAAGTTTTTCGGCAACCTTTGTTTTTCTGTCATATCTTTGTTACTTTTGCTTATATCATACTGTAAGTTCACATAAACTTTGTCCAGCATACAAAGTATGTATAGGGGCTGGGCCCATTATACCCAAGGTCAAGGTCACCAAGGAGTTTTACTTTGAATTATTTTTATGTTAAATTTTTTTTGAAAGCTTCGTTTATTGACATATCTTTGGTACTTTAAAAGATAATGACTTGATATTAAAAGTATTTGTTTATAATAATCTGCATGTGTGACTACATACCCCATAACTCTAATTGTGTTTTTGACAGAATTATGCCCCTTTTGTACTTAAACTTTTTGCAATCTTTGCTTCTGGATACTACTTTAATGCAATATAAGATAAAGACTTGAAACTTAAAATGTATCTTTATCATCGTCATCTGCATGTGTGGTAACAATCCTCATAACTCTGATTTGCATTTTTGACCGAATTATACCCCTTTTATACTTAATTTTTTTACAAACTTCATTTTCTGGACATAACTTGGTACTATATAAGATAATGACTTGAAACTCAAAAGATATCTTTATCATCATCATCTGCATGTGTTGTAACAATCCTAATAACTCAAATTTGTGTATTTGATGGAATTATGCCCCTTGGTGTATCTTCCTTTTAAAGTAGAGGTCTCTTATTCAGACATATATTCATTTTACTGTCAAATCCCCGAATAGTTGAGCGCGCTGTCTTACGGACAGCTCTTGTTTGTGTGTAACTTGCATTCATGTATACAAGTGTGACAATAAAAATCGGAAAAGAAATCGGAAAATGGCTTACAAAATTAGATACACTTAAAATGAAATATATAGTGTAGAAAACTTTTTTGTGATTAACTTATTTTTCCCTGACATACAAAATTTTAATTGATGCACAAAATCTGCACGTGAAAATTGGGGTTAGGGAAAAATTAAGACAATACAGCAAAAACGATGTTGGAGACCCCCTATTTTTTTCGCACATTTTCAGTAAAATGATTTTTTATGGTAAGTTTTTACACACTGTTTAGTCATTCCTCTCGAAAATAAAAATTTGGCAGAAAGATTTTGGCATGATTTTTGCATAAAGTAAGCATTCCTTCGGCGAATAGTCAGTTTGCATATTTGAAAATTACATCAGAGTTAGGTCTCAATGGGCATGTTATATTAAACGAAAAAAAACAAAAACTTTTAAATCAAATGGACGCCCCGACACTAAATTAATCGCCGTAAAAATGTCAACGTCACAACCAAATAGGGATGGGCTGAAACGTCATTTGCATAAAAAGTGTGCATTTGATCTTTTAAATAATTGTGCATCATGTGAAGATCAGCTTTTGCTATTATTTAATGATGTTATCAAGGATGCAACTTGTTTTTGAAATTCACGCTCATTATGCCTTTTTTACTTTAAAAGTATTTTACTTCTAGCTCTAGCAAAGAGCCCTCATTTGAAGAAGTTTAAGTGTTCATGAATATGTCGTTTTTGTATTTGTAGCTCTAGCGACCCCTAAAAGGGACGAAAAGTCCCCATTTGATTAAATCTGGGAGAAGACTTTAAAATGATGCTAAAATTAAAGTCTGATGAAAATCCATCGAGCAGTTCATGAGAATCATTTCCATTTTAAGCTCAAGCGGCCCCTAAAATGGGCCAAATGCCCCCATCAGCAGACTGTAACTGCTTTTACAGCTGGCAGTTATTGCAGTAATGTCAGTATTACTGCCATTGCTGTTGGAAATTATTGCAGTCACATCGGTTTAAGTTATTATATATTCTAAAATGACTAACAATGCTTGAATGATAAAAATGACATTACGTTGACGTCACGTTGACGTGATATTTAGCACCATGTATGCATGGAGAAAAAGCTCTTTCGCATTTGATCAAATATTTTAATTAATAGCATGTTTAAAACGAATTGTCTGATGTAGCATAACTGTCTTAATTAATTTACACACACAGAGTTTGTTATTAGCTGTGCAGAATAATTTGCCATCATTTGCATCCTAATGGAACCTCTGACGTATTACCATTTCCAGCCCTGGTTGTATAAACAGAGGAGCATGACGACATACCACTTGGCGCCATACATGCACCAATAAACAGTTCTATAATATCTTATCTAAATTTTACAATAAAAGACATTAGAATCGAAATAAATTATAGTAAAACCGTGTTTTAAAGCAGCATGCCTCTAGATTTGGCTAAAAAAAGATCTTTCTTTCAAATTGAAGTTTTGGTCATATTATGAACATTAAAATATGAATTTTTGTTTCTAAGATATTTTAAAAATTCCAAATCAAGAAAAAAAATGACCGCGCCGGGAATCGAACCCCGGAGCGCCGCGGCATTAAAGACATTTTCCCGTCGTCGTAACCAGTACAGGGGTGGTATAGTACGTCATCAACAGGTGCGCGCAACACTTCCCGATGCGGCTTTTTTATGTCAAAACACCTCGATTCGGTGAGTAAACTTGCGATTATTTCATTGGTAACAAATATATTTGGGAATGACATATAGTCTAAAGTACCCGCATGTGTCTCTAGTTTATCACTGACGTTTGCATTTTTCAAGAAAGTCTTACGTTTAAGTGAACATTCGAGCACAATGAACTTCATGGAAACACTTCCCCATTCACCACACCATATTATATCGCATAAAAAGAGTTTTCATGCATTTCTAATGACTAAATGCCTTGACGGGTGTTCTTTTATGGCAAACAGAGGTCAGTGATACCTTAATTAATTATTGGAATCTATAGTTTCAAAGAAATCAGTAATATAAAATTTCGCCTTCCCGGTTCACCAGGTAAAAACGATGCACTTCCCGGCTCACCGCCCGTGTGGCATCGTGTTTGACTTACTTATATGTAGCCTTTCAATTTATTTTGACGCATGGTACTTCGGTTGTCATACCAGCAAAACTAGTATTTAGCAATGAACGTTTATGTCAGTAAAAACAGTGTTTAATTTACTTTCAAGGGCTATATTATGACAGATTTACTCTTTCTTTTTCAGATCACAACAGAAACACCTGAGGTATTCTGTTTATCAGAATTAAATTATGAAGCTAAACACTTGGGGTTCAGCAGTATGATATCCGTAGACAAATGAACATAAACTGCATATAGTAATTCATGCATTTCTCGGGAATAAAATGACACGTCAAAAAAATCAAATTGTAGAAAGAACAATACCCCCTTGTTGAGGATGTTTGTGAAAAAGTCAGAAATCAGAATCGGAAGACCACAGAAGTAGTCGTTGTTTGAGGTTCACTCACTGGCAATATGTGCAGACACCGTTTGAAACAGCTCACTCTTACGTGTGACCACTACCATACAATATTTAGCAATGAACAGCTTTTGTAGACGGAATTTAATGTGATTTTGCCTGACTTCAAACAATTGTGATTTTTTATTGAAACATGTTTTGTCTGTCTGTGTCACAGAGTCTTGTCAGTGTCTCTCCTTTCTTCTAAATAACATTTGACAGGTTTTGATGAAAGGCAACAGCAGTATTAAACTTTGTATGAAATGTAGTTGACACTAATGCGCATAACGGTAAAACACAACAATGTAAATATTCTTGTTATCTCTATGTTTCGGTCAATAAACGTTCACAGATTATACTACATTGTCACTTTATCAAGTTTTGTGTGTTTTTAATGAAATTTCTGAGTTATAATTAGTGTAGTTGCGCAAAACCTCAACATTTCCAGTTTAATGGTTTCAAGAGTTATTATATTCTGATTTTTGTTGATTTTGAAATTTAGGCAGTGCATCTTCACTTCGCGTCTTTCTGTCGTGTCTGAATATTTCCAGTTGTTGAGAATATGTGACATAGAGATGTACACTGCTTCTTGATCGAAGAAAATTAAAGCATACAATGTGGAAAGAATTTGTCAGATATGCGATCTTAATGAAATTTAAGGTGAATTTCATTTTTTTTTAAATGCTGAGTTATAAAGAATTACGTCCAAAGTTAAAGAAACGTGTGTATAAAATTTAGAATTGCTACAATCAAGTAATAAATCTACTTTGTTGATTTGTGTAAATATATAACATTAGCTGATAAAAGGAAGATGTTGCTATGTCTTGAAAGTGTATGTGCGTAAGTTTATGTCACAACGGCTTCCACTGTATAAGGGTTTAAATAAAAAATCAGTAAAATTTCCTATTTTAAATAATCTTTTATACAACAACATTTTCAACAACTAAACAGTTTAAGAAAAGCAAAGTAATTTACATTGCAAGTAAAATTGTTCTACCACTGTTCAAGCTCACTTCGAGTTTTAACATGTAACTGGGTGCACTAAGATTTGCAAGCAAAATCTGAACATAAGTAAAGTGTTAAATCCTCAACCGCTTTCTAGTGTAGATTCAATGTCCCATTCTACTACGTGGTAATTATAATTCGGTTGTAGTCACTCTTGGTCTTTCCCTGCGCACATCTAAAACTCCTTAATAAGAACATTCGTTGGCTCGATACAGTAATTTCTCATTTTTTCCCGAGCAGTTGTGATGATCACGTGACCCTGAAATGTTAAACAAAACTAAATAGTAGCATATCATTAAAAACTAAACTGCACTGGTGCGACTTTATACCTTTAAAAATATATATTAAAAGGTTGCTACTTTAAAAATCAGCACATGATAATAATTTAACTATATAATTTTGCTTTACTTAGCATATTATCAATGCATATTCTTATTTGTCTCATCGAGTCTTGCCTTGAACTCAAGTTCGGAATCAAAGCCATCATACTCGACTATTTTCGATGACACGCCATAAATAGTTATCATGAAAAAATAATTAAAGTAACAAGTTAACTAATGGTTTCCAAAATACTTTCTATTTATATTATCATGTGTCGAAGTGCCTATCTAATACCCCTTATTAAGGTTTATCTACTGTAACATTATTGAAATTAAATCAGTTATTTATATCCATACCTTCAAACAGCAACCGACATAGTCGTGACAAAGTTTGGTACGGAGACCTAGTTGAGCGTTGAAATCCTTGTCTGGGGTAATTCCGTTAGAGGATGTTCTCCACTTCTCAAATATTATGTCGTACAGCTTTTGGAAAATATAATATGTCAATAATGTCTTGCATGCCGATCACTCAGCAGTCCTTTTTAACATATATTGACAATTCCATTGATGCAGACTAGAAGTTTTGTTTCCTTTTTCATCTTTCATGTACCTAAAATAACAAATATAAGGACATGATAGAACATAATTATATCATACATATGCATGTTTATAGTATACAACATATGTTCAAGATATGCCTCGTTCTTTCAATATTATCTTCAAATGCTTAAATGAAGTTTACAGACCATCTAGTGCAAGCACTCTAACAATTAGTTATTTGAATTAATAGAACTTCCAGGCAAGCGTGATCACATTTACATGAGCACCAGCCCGATGTTAGTTATGCTGGAAATTGGTGAGCCGGGAAGGACATCAATTCAGTTGGTGAATCGGGAAGGCGAAATTTTAGTTTACTGATTTTTCGGAAAGTTTAGATTCCAATGAGTAATCAAGGTATCACTGACATCTGTTTACCATAAAAGAACACTCGTCAATGCTTGGATTTATCAGAAATGCATGTAAACTCTTGTTATGCGACATAATATGGTGTGGTGAATAGGGAAGTGTTTCCATGAAGTGCATTGTGCACGAATGTTCTCTTAAACGGAAGGCTTTCTTGAAAAATGCAAACGTAAATGATAAACTAGACGCATGTGCGGGTACTTTCGACTATATGTCATTTCCGAATCTATTAGTTATCAATGTAATAATCGCAAGTTTACTCACCGAATCGAGATTTTTTGACACAAAAAAGCCGCATCGGGAAGTGTTGCTCGCACCTGTTGATGACGTACTATACCACCCCTGCAGTAGCGCTATAGCTGAAGTAGTGAATAATGACTTCAAAATATAGATAATTATAATCGAGACAGTTTACCTGGAGTAAAAGTGTGACAAACGCTTTTTCGATTTTCATCGTAAAAAGTAGTAAAAACAGCAAATTCTCATGTGTTTCCGCAACATAAAGTTTGTCAGTAATTAAGTTTTAAAGCTTTCTTAAGAAATATAGCATAGTTTAACCCATATTATTGGTCCAATAATTTCAAGTAAACTAATTGATAACAGTATAATATCAATTTTATGCATAAACCATATATCTACATGCTAATTGTTACACACTGTGACTCTAATCTGGCTAATCATTGGAGATATTTAATTAAAAGTATTTTGCATGTATAACTCGCCTTTTTATAAATATATATTTAGTGTCCTTGGTAATTTATACTAATATTTGAAAGGGAAATGATTTTTAAAGCAGAAAATAAAGTAGTAAAAATGGTATCATGAACTGATAAATGACTTGCCATCTGAAGGAAATAATACTTTTTTTAAATGGAAAATGTCTTCAATGTTTGACACTGTGTTCAACTTTAAAAAGACATTTAACAAATTAAATACAAATGTACAAGTGTATAACCTTTTAATAAATTAAGATACTCTATAGCCTGTGCAAAATGAAAACAAACTTTGTCTGCTATCTTGTTCAATTCAAATCGAGATTTCAGTATTCAAGAAAACTGACATTTATGGTATTTATTTTCAATGAGTAAAAAATGAGGTATTTTATTTATTATTGCATCTTGCTAATGAAATCTTTTTTCTAAATGCATTTCCACTACCGCCCATGAACATGCTCAATCAAACCAAGTCTGCAACAGTTTAATTTTCATCGGGTTGAGCGACCTCTGGAGTTTCCACTTTTTAGCTCGACTATTCCAAGAATAGGGGAGCTATCCTACTCGCCCCGCGTCGGCATTAGTGTGAGCGTGTGCGTGAGCGTCACACAAATGTTAAAGTTTGCGTACCACCCCAAATATTTTCAAAGTCCATTGAGATATTGCTTTGATATTTTGCATACTTGTTTACCATCATGACCCCAGTCTGTAAAAAGGAGGAGGCAATCCTATCAAGCCTTTTGACTGAATTATGGCCCCTTTTCGACTTGGAATAAATGTTAAAGTTTGCGTACCACCCCAAATATTTTCAAAGTCCATTGAGATATTGCTTTGATATTTTGCATACTTGTTTACCATCATGACCCCAGTCTGTAAAAAGGAGGAGGCAACTCTATCAAGCATTTTGACTGAATTATGGCCCCTTTTCGACTTAGAATAAATGTTAAAGTTTGCGTACCACCCCAAATATTTTCAAAGTCCATTGAGATATTGCTTTGATATTTTGCATACTTGTTTACCATCATGACCCCAGTCTGTAAAAAGGAGGAGGCAACTCTATCAAGCATTTTGACTGACTTATGGCCCCTTTTCGACTTAGAATATGCTAATTGACAGTAATTGTAATGTTATAGTTTTACTCATAGCTTATATTATACTATCAAGCACTGAGAATAGTCGAGCGCGCTGTCCACTGACAACTCTTGTTCTATTATCATTATAAACATACATATAGCTTTGTTTAATATTTTTTAGAAAAGTTCAGGAGTATGTTACATCTATCTGAAATAATTAAGACAATCCTGGTTTAACAAAAACTTTATATTACATGGTTTTCTCCTTGTTTTCTGCTTTAAAAATTGCATTTAATATAAAATACAATATTAAAATAAAAAAGAAAATATCCAAACTGTGAACAAATTTCTTTAGCAGCCTGACTTTACTTAGACACTTAAAAATTCTCATTGATAGGTGCTAAGAAACCTTTAAGTTTTGCTCTGTTTTTTTTTTGCAAGAGAATTAGCACTATAAGAGTGTACAGTATTTCAAACAAAAACTGCAATACATTTAATTCACATATACTGTACTTCAGCATGTATAGAAAATCTCCTACTTATTTTGGAAGTAACAAATCTTGAGTTTTTAATGTTATATAATATTAATAAGATTTCTACAGTCAAACAATTTATGACAATTAGATTGGAAATTTGCAATAGGTATTAAAAATAGTCAAAACTGTAAAATATTACAAATCATTTTCATCTTACTTCCAAATGTGAAAAAATACTTGTCTTGATTGAAATAACTCTACATCAGAAAAGTTTTCTGAGCCAGTATAATGATAACATAATCAAAACTTTTTAAAAAAATATTAAAATATGACAGTAAAGTGCTTTAAAATTTCACTGGTTATTTGAACTGCAACCAAAGTCATGTCTAACATTTATGTTTTCTTTGCATTTAATCTAAAATGTTTCTTATCTTATCTGGTCAGTAAACCAGTGGTCTGCAAATTGTACCCCCTGGTCTGTTAACTGACTGGTCAGTAGTCTGTTGATTTGAGTGGTCCGGTCAGTGTTTTGTCTTTACCCCTTTTTTTATCATAGCCAGTCAGCTATGTCTAGCAATACGGTATGAGTATATGATATTATAAATGTTAATTATGTTGTAAATGACAATCTTGCTGTGACAAAATACATGGTTACGCGTTCATAATATTGTACTTTATCCCGTATATGTTCCTTACCGTATTACCGGACACAGGCATTTATACAACAACTTAATTATGTACATTAACCTGTGATGTCACGCAATGGTTTCGACGATAAACGAAATGTTGTTGAAGTGTTTATTTTGTGTTAGTCAGTACGATGACAGCGAATCAAACTTGTAAGCACAGTTCCAGATATATTTTAGTTGCCTTTAGATAATTATACCCCCCGATCACACCCGCACTTCTGTGTTTTGAAATTTTCTTGTTTTCATGTGTGGGTGGGGTGTGAATGCGTTACATTCCTGGTGTTTTTTTTTATATAGAGTTTTTTTTTGAAAATATAGATTTGCGTTGGCTTATGGACTGAATGTCAGGTTCCTATGGTAGAAAAAGACTGTCAAGTATGAAGATTTAAGATAAGCTCTTTGTATTAACAAAACGATTGTCGGATGATAAAATTCGATATTCAGTCTGCATATCATTTCATATTTATCTTTACCCCTCATACGGAATTACTACGATTTTCTTTGTAAACCGAAGATGGAAGTACTTCCTATTTTAAGTTTCTTGTCCCCCCATTTGGTTTATTATTGTCAACCCCTAAATATATTTACGAAAATTACAAGGCCGTTTATAACTTGGGGGGGGGGGGGGGGGGGGGGGAAGCAAAACTGTTCTCATGTTTTTAGATGACGGTTTAGATACAGAGAAGAATTTTGAAAAGACTGTTTCGTCAAATGGTAACAATTGCTTGTTACTTATAATACTTAAGGTAACAGAAAAACAAACCAGCAGCTATGAACAATAACAAAACTTTGGCGAGTTCTTGAAAATAAGGAATTTACTGTTTTGTATAAAAATGATATGCTAAAACAAAGTCCAAGTCAAAAATTCGTGGAATTTACAAACAGCATGATCTTATGTGGGATTCACATTTTAAAGTAACTTGTAAAATATATCCTATTACATTTGGTTACTATCAAGGATAAAGGAATTTCTTAATATAAACTATAGAATCTTATTTCATAAAGCTTATATTCAACCGCATATAGATTATTGCTGTATAATATGGGGAAGTACAATTAATAAAGATATTCAGAAAATTCTTAGATTACAAAAATGCGCATGTAGAACTATTTTAGGATCAACTTACTCAGATTTCAATCAAGCTCTAAATTGTGTGAACATGTAACGGTTTGATCAGCGACTGTTTTTTCAGAAGACATGTTTTATGTTCAAAATCGCAAATAATCTGTTACCAAATTATAAATGTGAAATGTACAATTTAAAGGAAATAAAAAGTGACACCTCTTTACTATTAGGATCAAACTCGAACAGAAATTTTCATATACCTAATACGCAATCAGAACTGTTTAAGCGAAGTTTACTGTATTCAGGTCCAATTGTTTGGAATATCTTACCTGTAGATTTTAAAGCGTCCGCTAACTACTATGTTTAAAGCAAAAGTAATTACATTGATAAATATGCCATGAAATATGTATGTAATGTTAATTATAAAATATCAATTTTTCTATTTTTGTTATACATTTGTATGTTACTTTCTAACTGGGTACTTTTGATATTATTTTCTATCTTCATTTGAACCATGTTTGTAAATAATTGTACTATAAGAGCGCCTCATGTAAGATTAGCGTCAGCTAAATAAGTCACCCTCTAAAAATAAAGAATTTACTTACTTAAAATTCAAACACCTTAAAATGTAACTAACCGCAAAATCCAATCTTATATGCAAGAATAGTCAAGTTCCTGTCCTGGTCAATTTCAAATCCAAACAGTAATAATTCCAAATTATTCACAAATCCGAAGTGTATTCAGTATGTCATAAATCTTCTCTTCTACACAATGTTAATTAATATCCAACAAATGTTAAATATCCAAACTCGTAATATTTTGTTAGTAGGAATACGTAAGATTTTTCAATAAGTTCTTTAACTGTATGTTCTGCCATGTCTTTAGTCAGCTCCCAATTTAATATATCGTGGAAGGTTCCAGCACTTTTGTGTATCATCATGAATTGTATGAAGATTCTGGAAAAACCAAGACAATTCAGACTTTAGGCCGTGCCCCACTGTGTTCCTTTGTTTGTTTGTTTTGTCCTCTTGTGTAGGTTTTGTGTGCGTGCGCGTGTATGTGTGTGTGTTCCTTTGTTTGTTCGTTTTGTCCTCGTGTGTTGGCTTTGTGTGTGTGCACGTGTATGTGTGTGTGTGTGTTTGTGGTGTGCACGTCTGCGTGCTGTAGGTTTCGTTTTGGGGAGGCTGCGATTTTGGTACGTGGCATTCCCTGTTTGATATTTGTCTTTATTTTTAAAAATAATTGTATCACACTGTTTGTCAGTACTGTAATTCCGTAACACCAAAGAATATAAACAACGTATTGACATGATGTCTCAAAACTTGGTCAGTAAACATTGAGTCATCAATAAAGTAAAGCTTAAAGGGGAATGACATATACATAACAAGACCAAGACTTAAAGTGAATTTCCTAAGAAACAAAGTCTGATCTAGTGTTTTCTATTATGTGGCTTCCAAGGGGTTAAGTAAAATAGAAACATGTGGCTGTATGAGTTTTAGTTGTTAGGGAATGGAAATCGGCAAACTTTTGACCTTTGTTGTCATTGAAAGAGGGACGTTTCGAATTGTTTATAAAGGATTGCATATTCTTGCAATTAGAAAAGGAACTTTTGGTGTACAAGACTTGAAATTTCGTATGATATAATGCAGCGTTATATAAATATTTTTCAGTGAAAGGGAGGTTAATGTATTTGAGGTAATACAGTTACCTCCTTTGTTCTGACTATAGATGAGTGTGCGATATTAAGTACTTGGTATTTATCACTTGGAAATTTTTTATGTATATATTAATGCTAAAACAATAAAGACAAATATCAAACAGGGAATGCCATGTTCCAAAAAACGCAGCCTCCAACGAAACCCACAGCACGCAGACGTGCACATCGCACGCACGCTCGCACGCACACTCACGTACATACACACAACGAACAAATCAAGGAACACAAAGGAGCACCGCCTGGGAACGGTCAGAGGCAAAAACACCACTGGGGAGCCTAAACCGCACCCAACCTCACTATTACTCAAACCATGTTCCAAAGACACGGGGCAGTGTAAATAAAAGTAATCCCCGCTAGGTGAATCTCTAACACACGTAATGGAAACAAAAAGGCATGGCATGTAAAACACAAAAATGCTCGTGTATAGTTTTATAAAAAGCAAACCTTAAGAACCAAAAACGTATCACCCTTAAAGGCCTAGATTTTGGCAGTGGGCCAAGGGATTTCTGTCTTCACCTGCACAGTTGGGGGCTAATGACCATCACAGTATGGTTCCAATAAACAAGGGTCAATGTTTATTGGAGTGTCAGTCTACCTTACAAGTGTATCAATTAGTGAGAAGTGGAAACAATGTAATTTTTTTTTAAAATTAATGAATAATTAATAACTTTTAAAGTTATACTAGTTTTTTTTGGCATTTCTATGTGAAGAAAAATATTTGTTGATCAAACACAATAATAAAATAATCAGAAACTTATTTCCACAATAATGAAATAATAAGAAACTTACTTAAAGAAATATGCAAGTATTTATTTTTTTCAAATTCTGTCTGGAGAATTGTGATATACTTGTGTTTTATCATTATTATTTTCAATATAATTACTGTATATTTTATCATACTATATATAATATAATAATAATAGTAATAATAATGATTATTATTATTATTATTATTATTATTATCATCATTATAACATTAAAGTAATAGTTATTATATCATATAATATCAAAATATTAACTTTTATTATTATCATTCCACATTCACAGAGGAAAAAATAATTTCTTTCAACTCCGCTGCACACATCTTCATGGTCTAGTTAGGGTCCCTGCTGTGCTAATTGCCCTCTAATCAGTCACTGTTACATAATCGCTGATAAGCAGCAGATAAGATGGGAGTTGTATATTGGATTTGGGGAGGGTGGGGGGGGGGGGGGAACACTCTAGGCCTTTAAGGGCCCGACGAAACAGACCAGAAGACAGATACCAAAAGAGTTCAGTCCTGATGGGATTTAAAAACTGCTTATCATAGAGTCCTAAAGAATATAAAAATGATTAATTATAGTTTGGATAAAAAATTTAATTGTATTTTTGTTTTGCAGTATGGTATAATAGCTAACAGACAATTCAGTATTTTTTCTTTGTTTACGTCTGTTCTTTCAGAGGTTCACAGAAGTGATTGATCTGTATCTTCCGGACCCGTTTGTGGACAAGGTATCCTCGTCAACTGAGCGGTTGAGGAAAACAAGATCACGGAACTACTACTCGGCTTTATCATACGGGCTTGAGGTCGGGGATACTTTGTCTGCTAAGGCGTTTCATGTGACTCTGCACTTGGCCTCTTTAACAGAGTCTGCTAATACGCCAAGTATAAAAGTGAAAGTGTCTTCCAGTATCAAACGGATACATTTAATTTGACTACTTTTTCATGGATATTAAACGAGTATCGAATTTTGAAGATGCTACAAAACGAAAGCTTGCTAAACCTGTTCGTAAAAAAAGAATCAATGACAGTAAAGTTACAATAGAATTTTTTAAAGGCAGAAATAATATGAAACAAAGCAATGGCTCAATCGGGAATCGTTACAGACAGCTTGCCCAGAAATATTTGTTTGTATCATTTTAAAAGTAGATTTTGGAATAAAAAAGACATTCCTGCCAATATTTGTACTGATGTGCAAGACGTTGCGGTTCGGACGCTTATTACGCACATGGAAAATGCGTATTCTTCCAAAACAGTCCGAAATCAGACGCCCTGGTAATAATGTACAGTTACCTGACCTTCGTTACCCAACTAAAGGAAGTGTATCCGAGAGAAAAAAGGTCCTCATTTCATGATGAATTTGATTGAACATAGATATACCTGAGCTTCTGAGTGACCAAATTTTATAGATCTGATGTAAATGAAGAGAAAGGGGTATAAAATGCTGGAAAACCATGGTTTCCTTTGCAAATGACTGTCTGCGGATTTGTACAAAAAGTAGGCTGGACCACTTCACTTGGTAAAAATGCAATACACTATTCATTCTGACAGATGTGAGGAGAAAAGTAGCAGGTCAAACAGGTCACTTAAAAGGGATTTTTGTGTTTCTCTCATATAGATTTCTAAAGAGAAGGTATTTGCTTTTGTCTTCAGAACATTGTGTCAAGAAGTGATATTATGATTTTCCACAGTTATATGCGTATTTTTACTGAATCAAGTATAACTTGATAGGTTTCGAGAAGGCATTTGGGTTTTTATATAAAGATACTAGCAAATGAAAGGGCAGGGATGCTACTTTTGCTGCTTATAATGGTTTACCAAACAGGTTATTCAACCATCACGGTAGCTGTCAAAGATGGATATGTTAAAGCTCAGTTGAAGAAAGACTTAAGGTGTCTCAGTTGCTTGGTTTGTGATGAAGATTTTGTACTATGAAGTTCATACATTTACATTGATCCGATTTTGCATTAGGTCCTGTTCTTTAAATTTCAATCGGTCAATAAGTCTTAAAGCTATACAAAAATACAGGTATTTTGTTGTGATTTTTCTATTAATTATATATTCAGACGGAAATACAATCGAAGCATTTGACGAAAATTAAATTCCCTTGTTATTTAGGTCTCTTAGAGGTGGAGTAGTTTTTGCACGTTGGCATTCAGAGTTGGGTGTAACTGAGCGACTGATGCATCTTATTTTATTTCATTTCATTTTTAACAATAATTAATATATAAAAAAAAAAAACAGGTTTTCCTGTAATTTCTTGACGAAAATTATTTCCTTCTATTCATTACTCAGCAAGGATTAAATTATGATAGAGACTGTTACTTGAAAAGAATTATAGTTGGAAGATTCAATGTGCATAGTACCAATATACTGCGCATTTTAGTTGAGAAAGTGTTAGTATATTTTCCCTTTCATGATCATGGTTTTTGTTTAATCGTTTCCGTTCATGTCTTTCAGCTACGCTGCATACAGAACCAGTTGTAAGTTCCTTATCTCCAATTATTACTCCCCCGATAGACCCAAATAATCTGAAACGTGTGGAGGAAAATGAAAAGTTGACCCAGGATTCTTGCAAAAATTACCTCTTATACTTATTTATATACTAAGAAATCTTACGAAACATGAAAGACAATTATTTTTTGCAGTATGCTGTGTACATATAAGTCATGATTACCTGACTATCTTCATAAATTATCGGTCTGTAGTCTGTACTATTGGCCGCTTTATTGTTCAACATAGGTTTGTTGGGCCAATAATTCTAAAACTGAGAGAAAAACTGCAATCTATTTTTGATATCATATAATAAAAAGCAATAGCAAGGGCATTTGGGTCAAGGTCAAGGTCGCTACTGCTAAAAGTAGAATTTTGGTTTCGCACAATAACTTAAGTTTGGAATAAATTTGGCCTGTGGATAGATGATAAGAAGAGGAAGGCTTGGATTGCCTTTGGCGTCATTTGGGTCAACGTTTTCAACCCAAATAAAGCATGCATGCATGTCTTGCAGTTCTGCACATCAGACTTACACTCGTATAAAAGAATACAAGGGATTAAAAAAACTTTTTTATTTCATATGCGAAAACTGAGTTTTCGTGAAGATTCCACGTTTTTTGTCATATAATTCGTGCGATATTTAGGCGCAAGCCCAACTGGAAGCTAACATCACTTTTTACGACAACGTTCACGACAAAATGAATGTGTTAGTATATTTACTCTTCTAAAATCTTCTGAATAAACTTGAAACTTGAAAAAACAATCATTTACCTGGCTCTAATCTAATAATGAACGGTTTAAGGTAGAACATGACACTTTCGAGTAGCGTCTTGAAATTTGTCATGTGTAAAGTTGACCATATATCAAACAAGATGCAGTTTATTTTATACCAATAGAGCCCACCAGCTTCTGTACACGAGACGTCAAAGTTAACCACCAAAGCCCGTTTTTGAAAATGACGTTGCCGCGTATCCTTGGCAACTGTTACGGGTACTGCAACGACACCAGCTAACATATTTTCTTAAATTACACATTATTCGCCGGGAACTATTTTTCCTTTATGGTTATATAAAAATCATTGTTTTACACCGACAAATATTTGAAATATGGAAAGAAAATCGTCGTTTTTGTCTAAAAAATGACGTTCAGTTTCGCTGCATTTTTCGGCTTTAAAGCGACATAATAAAAATCCCTGAATTAAATTTTTGATTTTTTTCAATAAACGGTTTCTAAAATGTATACATATTCCAAATGACAAATAAAATTTGGGGGTCACTGACTCAAGTTTTTCGGTACATGTGATTTTATTACCCCCATCCCCATGCGTAAATTTTGTACCGTAATTCGACGTCTGCAAATAAGTTCGAGACATCATAAATCGGTCATTGTGTTAAGCTTATCAGCTGCATCATTTAGTGTTTTACTGGTTCTTAAAGACCTTTATACAAAACAAGAACAAAAATTTTGTTCCATGGCAAGACGTTTATATATAAACAATGATGAAAGCTTATTAATAAGTGAAATCTTAGTACATTTCAATATATTATACAAGTCAGATCAGTCATAGAATGTCCTTTTAATGATCTCAAAAATAATTGGGGTCATCTGCATGTCATGGTAATCTAAATATATCAAATCATATCCTAAAATATCTAATATCTATAGTTTATGCAAACTAACCACACTTTCCTAACCAGAATCCTAACAGAAGCAATGTAAACACATTTCCATTTACTCATCTCTATCAAAGGTTATCAGCTCACTGAACATCTGATTATTTGTTAACATGTTATGTACGCGGATATTGATGATGTCATACTCAACCTGTTTTCACAATTTAATATTAAGACAAGTTTAGCTTTTAAAAAAGCTAGAAATTGGCTCGCTTAGCTCTTGTTCTAACAGGGCAGTTATGAAGCACAGTGATATGCCAGTGAAAATTATAGGGTCTGTGATGCCTGGATAGGTCAGTGGTAGAACGTTTATTGTGGGTACACAGGTTATGTGTTCAATGCCTGAACGTGAGCATTTTACCAGAAATTCCCTTGCTTTTTGCTTAGCATTAAAAAGAAAACCAACTTCCTCTCTCTTGTACATTCATGGCGATGGATATCATATAGCGTAATATAAGTTACAGCTATGGCGATGAGAAATTATGTCTTGCACATCTACAGGTTTTTGCGGGAACCTCCAGTGTAGGGAGTTGCAAAAACCGGAAAATTTAACGAGAAGAGCCGAAAAGGAAAGAAGGGAAAAAACGAAAAATTAAACAAGAAGAACCGAAAAGGAACGAAAGGTACTGTATTCTGTGTTGATAACGCCTTGAAATTTGCCTTATTACTATTTCAGATCTTGTCTACATAGTTCTGAGGCGTATATTCATTCATTTTTTCCAGAAAAGGAGATCTGAAATCTGAATCTTTCTGCATAATTTCAACAACTACAATAAAGGACAGGCAATCGATGCATTTTCTACTTGCATAGATTGTTCCTTTGCGTGTCATTGAGCTTCTTTGTGTTCATTAATATAAGATGGTTGCGGCCTATGTGGATTACATGACTTTTTCGTAAACCAGCTTTCGATTGGTCACTTTTTGTAAGCCTGCTTTCGATTGGACACTTCTCGTAAAGGAAATGCTATTTTGTTTTCTTGGTTGCTGGCTTGCATTTGTAATGAAAGTAAAAAGCTGAGAGCCAGGTTTAGGAGATGTTCTGCCTTTTAGGTAGACTTAATAGTAAAATCCTATCGTAATACTGGTTCGTCTCGACAAAAAGCATAATTCCACAAATCTCCGATAATCGTGGTAATCCTACATCACCACAGAATTATAAAATTCTTGTATCTAGGTCAAATGTATCACATTAAAGGCAAAAATTGTAGAAATAAAAATGTAAACAAAAGGATCGTGTGAATTAGGTCACGGTCATCCGAGATGGTTGTAACTTAAGGTGTGTTACGAAAATGGTCGAAACGTGTCACGTGACCCAAGTTTTTTTTCATATTTAAAAAATAATAATATATATATATAAGAAAAAAAAATGGGTCACGTGACCCAAGTTTTTTTTCTTATTTAAAAAAATATATATATATATATATATAAGAAAAAAAAACTTGGGTCACGTGACACGTTTCGACCATTATATATATATAATATTTTATCATTTAAATAAAGTATTAGTGTATCACACATCTACGAATAAAAAAATCTGTACAGGTTCGAAAACCTGTCACGTGACTTGCTCCATGTCCCACACGCGAAATTTTTTAACATATCAATAAACCCACCGCCTCCTGGCGGCGGGTAATAATGTGCCACTGGCGCAAAAAAAATCCGAAGCGTTTGGTATCTTTAAATGCGTCAAGTGGACAAATTTTGATATAATTAAGGTCGAGTGCGCCTAAAGTCAAAAGCTACTGGGTTCCGTTTCGACATTTTGTTTAATTTAAAATTCAGCATATTCCTCATATAATGCGTATTTTACATTTTTGATATTTCTGTAACATTTTCCCCCGCAAACCTTAGACGTCCGCTTTTTGAGGAACCGTGATTTCACGTCCGTCGAACTGCTTTTTGTAAGTCGTTCTGTTCAGTCAACAAGTATCTGCATTTAAAATGGTATATATTTTGTGGTGATCACTTAACCTTAGACTCGATATTTACGTTGAAGTTACGTCAGAGCGACAAATATGACGTTGAGTTTTGAATAAAAAAATATGCTTTAATCTTGTTTAATGTAAAATCCAAACAATATGATTTGACTAAAAAGTAATATGATGCTGAAAACTTTATTTTGGCGCAAATGAGTATTTGTTCCTGTAAATCTTCTTTTTAAGATAAACTCTACTTTTAGATCAAAATAGCCTTTAAAACTCTGTTACCGTGGGCGAAATTATTCCGAGGGATCTACTTTTCAGATTTTATTTACTTCACAACAGCGGGTGTTAAGTGCTGTGTGGCGGCCGTAAAAATCGCCCCGACTTCATCTCAGTGTTGTTATATTTTCTGGTCCTTTCGGGATCATTGATTTCAACTCATTTAGATTTGAAGATTGAATACTGCTTAAGCCGGTGCTAGGGGGCTTGGGCAGTGTTGCATTTTCCATTACTGCTCATGAACAGACTCAATCAAACCGAGTCTGCAATTTTCACTGTTTGCCTTGTTCTCGGTGCTTCCGAGGGATCTACTTTTCAGATTTTATTACGCTGAATTACTCTACCCATACCCCAGATCAAAAATACGTAATTAAACGGGTTCTTGTATGTCTTGTGATCAATTTTTAACCTATTTTAAGAAGAGTTTAGTAAAAAGAGTCCTTTACAACTTTGCAAGAAGTTTTTGAATTACCTCTCAAGTTCATGATTATACATGATTGATGCACACGACATTGTAAACATTTACAAAAAATAATAAGAAAAGTTAAAAAGCCCTAATACCGTTATGTTATCATCTTGGAATAAACATCATAAATCTATTTAACGTTATTATAAATTTTAAGTTTTGGAGATATTTGGATTGTTTGGAGAGTAAGACACCCCGATTACAAATAAAGTGCAGCCACGGGGAAACAGAATATATTTGCTGTACGGAGGCTGTTGCTCTGAAAATGTTAGTTTATTTAACAACGCTAGATAGAAACACCATCCTTTACAAAGCGGTTTTAGCTCTTCAGAGATGTGTTTTAGAAAGGTTATCCTTGTATTCATAGACACATAATAGAAACATATTCTATATATAATGTCCTAACATTAGAAACCTATCAAACATAACAAATACGAGTAACTACTCTGCTAAAATGATAATTATTCCATAAAATAAAAAAGAATGAAAAATTGTTTGTTTTAGGTTTAGCGCTGTTTTCTGCTACGATAGGCGGTTAACCTAACCACTTTCCTCAACAAGTAACTTTCAACTTCACCACATAAAATCGGAGGTGGAGGACGAATGATTTCGGACAGATACCTTCTACCAAATTGTCACGCCCTACCCAGCGATTCATAGTACTGAGCTAAGCGGAAGGGATAAAAGAAACAGCGGTTAAACATGTGTGTTGCAATTATCTATATGAGTGACTCAAGAATCGTAACTTTGTTCGTAGTACCTACGGCTGTAACTTACTAGTACTGGTTTTGTATTTACAAGATACTAGGATTTGTACCAGTACATGTATAATTATGTGTAAGATTTTATTTTTTATTTATTCTTATTTTAAGCGTCTGAGATGTCAACATTCAGAATGTAACAATTTTCAAACAATTTGGCAGTTCACTCATCAGAATTTTATAAAGCTACGCTTATGCGTTAATGTAACTTGAAGACAGTATTTAAAGCGAAACCTCTGATATGAGCCGCGCCATGGGAAAACCAACAAAGTGCATTTGCGACTAGCATGGATCCAGACCAGTCTGGTCTATTATTACAATAGCCATTTCACTTGAAATCTGTAAATATCAGCTGCCAAACTATCGATGAAAGATCGGAACTTTTTTAAACACAAAATTCAATTCGTACTTTTTCAATACCTCGGAACATTGCACAACGTACTGAATGTAGAGAACATGCATGAACAATTAGCCCCATATTTTGAGAAAACGGTTCAAACAACATCAGATCGTAGAAAAAGGACTGTTTTACATGAAAATTGAACAACATGATAAAATATGTATATTACTCTACAAACCAATTGACAATTTACTAATATATATATATAATGAATTCGGGAAAATGACTGCTTAAAGAGGCTACCATTTCGAACAGTTCAACGGCTTAAAAAACTCGCCAAAATGTTACATATCTTCGTTTTGATACATTTACAATTATGTCCCAGTGAAGCAATTTCATATTAACCAGGCGGAACGTTGTTTTCAACAATTGTTTATTTTTATTTCTTTACAAATTGATACATTCTTTCTTTATTCTCATTTATATACATACATCATATAAATCATTATAACACATTCACAAATATCACATGTATTTAACCGCTCAAATTTTGAGCTATATGAGATTAATATTTCAGTCAATAGTACATGAATTCTGACCATTAAGAATATTAAATATATCATTTAATACATGAATGAAAACTATATTAGGTCTAACTATTTACAGATTTAAAAGATAGAAAACCAGTGCTAATCCATATTTAAAAACTGCCATAAAAGAACCATTAGTGAAACACTGAAGACTGTAAATCGGGGCCCTAACGCGCGTATAAAAATAGTTTTCAAAAATCGAATATCACTCTTGACCAGGTCAAGAATGAACTGATTAGCACTGATTGTCTACACAAGTATAAAACGAACATGAAACATAATACTAAGAAAATAAATACATTATTTACAAAGTAAAGATTGTCGTCTTCGTAAAATTGAAAAACAGGTTTTGGCACATTGTCTAATCAAGTCTTTATTGGAAAACAACAATATAAACTGATCGGTTTTCGAGTCGCTTTTGAGAACAATCATATCTATCACTGTAAACATGGCATTCAAGGATGACATGAAGTTCATTTTCAACAGTATTATTTTGACAGAATGGACATTTTCTATTTTCCTCCCTTAGCCCTTCATATCGTCCAGTTTCAATACGAATGGGTGCAACACCCAGTCTAAATTTACTGAAAGCAGAGAGGTGTGACAAATGCATTGTAAGAGTACAATATTCTTCTACACTATAGTTAGACTTTAAAAAATTATACAATCTAAGTTTATTGCGTCCTCGACCTGATGGACCGATATCATTATTAATTCTGTTTAGCCAGCTATTCATATAACATTCATATGTCACATCTTCTACCACAAGGGCGAACGATGAGCTAGGTATACGATTTTCTAAAGAATAATACATATTCATATCATTTTCTATAAAATAAGAAGTTACATTGTATATCCAATTTTTACATCAACGACCAGATTTGCCGTATGACCAAAGTGCCGCCCTTTTGTTGATTTCGACCCCTCCATACATGCTAACTTAGACCAGTATAGTGAGACGCTTTTCCATTGTCAGACTAATGGCGAATTCCAGGCCATTTCACCAGAAATTCCATCATTCGGTGAATTTCAGCAAGGAAGAAACGAACAGCCCGGTGATGAACAGCATCAATGCAAGAGTAAGATCGATATCCCCATAGCGGTGCACTATAGCTAATAACAGGCCATACAAGTGTGTCATAAAGTTTGGTGTACACATGATATGGAAGACCTCCAATAGATTTACATTTGGCACTCAACAGACCCAAGGCTCGACTGGCACTCTGAGCAACAGGCTTTACAGTTATATTTCGATCAAGATGTTCATGTAAAACAACACCTAGGTAAGTATATCTATCAACAATAGAGAGTTCATTTAAACCACACATAAAAGTAAACGATGTGCATGGCGTTGAATTGGGTCTAAAGTGAACTATATTACTTTTATTACAATTTACCACCATATCATCTGTTTTACACCAATCGTTTAAACCATTAATTAAAACCTGTAAATCTTCAGCAGTTTCAGAGAGCAAAACAATATCATCGGCGTACAACATTATACATACTTTTTCATTTTCTAAAGATACACCAACGTCAAGTGACTTAAGATATAACGTCAAATCATCAATAAACAGATTAAAAAGTAAAGGAGACAGTATACAACCTTGGCGAATGCCACATTTTACATCAAACAAAACAGTTTCAAATGCATTTACTCGTACACGTGACATAACACATGAATACAATGACTTAATAGCTTTTAACATTTTACCAGCAATAACAATGTTCTCTAGACGTTTCCATAAAATGGTTCTATTTATAGTATCATATGCCTTTCTAAAATCAATAAAGGCGCAAAAGTATTTTTATGTATCATCTTTCTGCTTTCAATTATTTTTGATAAAGATAAAAGTTGGTCTGCTGTGCTTTTGCCTTTTCTAAAGCCATTTTGTTCATCACTCACTTTTCCGTTTTCCTCAGATCATTTACTTAATCTATTGTTTAAGGTTTAGCAGTATATCACAAAACAACAGATTTTTTTAGTAAATGAACAGCATCTTGACACACAACTTATCTGTCCAATACATGTTTTACTGTTCTGTCCCACAGAGTTGGATACTTAAAATATTCTAAATGAGTTGTCCCCCTTTAAATAAGAACGCCATTTGTAAAGAAATAAATGTAAACAATTGTCAAAAACGATGTTTTACCTAGTTATGTAAAGTTTAAACACTCGCACGATGTTGCAAATGCATCAAAACGAAGACATGTAACAGCTCTTAAAAAATGGTGAGTTTTTAAAGACGCTGAAGTGTCCAGAAGTGTGGCCCCTTCATGCAGTCCCTTTCCGGAATTCAATACATATATGAGTAAATTGACAATGGTTTTGTGGAATAATATTAATGTTTTATACGCTGTTAAATGTTCATGTAAAACAATGCTTTCTTTCTATGATTTGATGACGTTCGAACTTTTTTCTCCGAAAAATGGACCTATACCTTAAAACATTGCAATATATACTTTATACATGTATGAAGATAACGAAATACCTCTATATATGACAAAGGATCTCTTTTATCCGATGACGATGATTTGGGGATAGGTTTTATAACGCATTTACCCCATAAAGAGGGAATTATGCCGTTATCAAAACATATATTAAATAAAACATGAAGGAAAGAAACACATGCATCATTGTTTAATACTTCGACTGGAATATTGTTGATACCATTAGCTTTACCCTTATTTACAGATAACAATGCATTTTTAACATCCAACAAACTTATGTGACTATTAAAACTAATATCATCTGCATTCAAATCCACGTCTATTGTCAGTGTGGTCTTGTGAGGCCTTTGAAGTTTGGAAAAGAGAGCTAAAGTCATGTTTCCACTTTTTTAAAACCGTATCCAAATCATGCGGAACAGATCCATCTGACGTGACGACTTCCATTGGTATCCCGTTACTTGTAGAGCAATTGACCCCAATTTTTCCGATAGATTTTCAATATGAGGTTCCTGCAAAAAGTTATGTCACTAATGGGCTTCCGTAGTTTTATCCCAAGTATTTTTAAAACGCTTCTTTTGTCTAATAGATATCGATATCCGTTTATTTCATGCAAATTGCTTTTCAAATAGTGGGTTTTATGTTGCCATTTGTGCATAATAAACCTGTTTATTTTTCATGGACCCCTGTTCTAGTAAGGAGGTCGCGACGAGAACAGTATTTTAGTATTCAGTCGTGCGCTAGTTGTTTCCCTTTGTAATTTAGACGCAATATGTAATGAAAAAAAGCGTGAATTTCGTTTTTGGATTTGCTGCGTTTGCATGGCTATTTCAATCCACGTCAGCAATGGAACAACATAGACATTCACTAAATTTATCCCATCTGCCCAGCCCATATTTGTTGATATTGCTTATAACTTAATTGTGAATCAGAAATTTTTGCTGCTTCTGTTTGTCTGTTTTTCAGGTTCCTGCATAGTAGATCTGTTTCAAATCATGGAATACGCCATAAAAGAACAGGACAATAGCAGAAAGTAGTATTCCCAGAAACAACACACACAGCTATGTAGTGACTGATTAATAATTTGGTCATGTAATAAAGTTTACGATCATTCTTTGAGAGGATGTATCAATAAAGTTTACGGTCATTCTTTGAGAGGCTGTATCAATTAAGTGTACTGTCATTCTTTAAGAGGATGTATCAAAATACGACATGGATTTTGTGAGATTATTGCTATGAGAACTACTTTAGAAATGAAATGGAATATCCATACGATCAGGCACTTTAGTGTTAGTGTTGTTAGTAAATGTCGTTCGTTAATGTACTGTTGAACGCCAGAAATTCAAACTTATTAACGTTATTATTTGTGCTTTGTAACGTTTTCATAAAATATTGATTCTAATTTGAAAATCCCCTTTGGGAGTAGTATAGTACCAAAGCCATATACATTAATTTTAAAGTAATAGTTTTACTCGGAAGTAATATTTTAATTCAGAATGGTATGAAGTAAATTGAATAGTCATGTTTGTGTTAGTGTTCTGTGTAGGGAAAGGAAATAGCCTATTAGCCTTGTTTAATGGTACGCCACTTTGAAAAGCTGTCGACCACCGACAATCGTTTTATTTGCTCGAGGAAAATGTCATGAGCCTCACCAGTGTTACCAGAAGCCTTGTCATAGTTTGTCGGCTTATAAGTCTCAATTGTGGGTCTGCACTTGTGTTTAATGAATGCTTACAATCTCTCGGCCGAAATTGGCTAGAAGCCACTAAATAATTCGGTCGAGGACTGAGGGCCAAGGCATTTGGAGAATACTGTTTAAATATGAGTTCATTATAACTTATTAAAAACAAACTGGCATTCCAGCCTAGTCGAGTGTGCTGTCTAAGTCACTGTGTCATTACCTGACGTCGAATATGGACCTCAATTTGTGTTATTAGATGACGTCATAGGTTGAAGGCAGTAGGGTTCGGTAGTCTGGGGACTCGATGTGATATCAATTTTCAGTTACTTTGCTCAATGGCTGGTCTGGTATGTTTTGCTCGCCCCCACGACACGTGATTTTTTTTCATCTGACTGTACATGCGTTTGCTTTACAGTGCAGGCCTATCTTCGGGACCTTAGTTGCATAAATGGTCACTGACATGAGTAAAGTGTACCAATATTACCTGTATGTCTCGGTCCCCTGCATCTTTCCTTCATACGGTGCATTTAATTATAATGAACACTGTTATTTCAAATTAAGGTATTAGATCACTAATAGAGAACCTCCTTTTTGAAGAGTATTCAATTCCTACCATAAACCTACTTTTACTGGAATTCTTATGGGTGCGTAGGTTCAAGCCCTACTGGGACCAAATTTTTTTTCTCCTTATTTTCCTTTTTTACTAGTAAGTTTTTATATTTCGATCTTCTCAGATCGTTCAGCACGACTTTTATGTCGTGTTATTGGTACTGTTTTGTTTCTCAACATTACCATTTCGGCCTGGGTGGTTCCAATACTCCTGCATTCATAGCCTTGGGTATTGTATAATCACCCCTTGGATATGGTGCCTGCTTTTTTAATTTTGTCTTTTGACAGTTCCTGTGATACGCAGGCTCCATAACCTTAGATCCCCTTTCTAAATTCCAGTTTGTTTAGTTCTGCCCATTGTTTTCTCGTTTCGGGCAAACCGTTTACTTTATCTGGGGACCAAACGCCGCTTTTCATGGAATTACATGCCTCAACACGTGTATCATTGAAGGTTCCATGTTCACCGCCGTTTGAATACATCTGCGAATGTCTCGAAATTGCTTTTTGTACTTTTAACATGTGTAAATGTTGAGTTCTGCTCAACCCGGGGCTAGAGGGCGTGGTCGGTAGCATGCATTTCCACTACCGTCCATGAACAGGTTCAATCAAACCGAGCCTGCAACATTTTCGTTTTTGTCGTGTTGGGCGATCTGTGAAGTTTCCACTTTTCTCTATTTTACTTCTTTCAAGACTTATTATTGATTTTTTGTACAAAAATGGAAAATGATGAATCTTATAAGCGATTTCTTGGTGTTCAAAGTGAATTTACTACTTAAACAGAAGGGGTAGAGTTACACATCTTTAAAAATATTGAGTTACACGCGATGAAAGTTCTCTATTTTGCTTTCACTCTTAGATTATATATTGTGGAAGAAATTTAGGTAGGTTTTACATCTTCCCTAAGGTTATTTGTAAATGGAGTAAGCAAACACATCATTCGACCTTATTTTTTCAATGTTGAAGTATGAATTCTGTCTCATTAAATCCGTTTACTTGAGGCACCATAGAAAAATTCATATTGACATTTTTATTTTGTGTTTTATAATTGTTTACCAATAGTTTGATGTTTCTTCTATTGAAATTAATGGTAAAATGAGTTCTCTGCAAACGTTTTGGATAGTGGCTATCACTTTGAAATTTGTCTCTACTTGAGCTTGAGGAGATACCATAAGTTATTCAAAATTTATAAAAAAAACGGCATGGTAAAAGTTGTTTAAAATTTGCAAAATAGTGCAAAACATGGTTACCTTTCAGAATATACCAAGCAAAGGCCAGTTTGTAAACATTACTATTAGTGACCTAATACCTTAATTCATAACACTTTTATATAAAGTGTATATAAAATGCACTTGCATGTACATTGGTGTCCTTCTGCTCCCACAAGTTTACAAAGTTAGGCATGGCAATTATACGAAATAGTTACAAATAAATGATAGTCATTGAGTATTGATATATATTTTAGCATGCTTGAATTCGTTCCGTTTTTCAGTATTTCAAGGAATAGTCTGAGCATCTCAATGTGTTATACATTGGCTACGGAAACACGTTTCCTCCTGTCCTAGTTAAAATCGGGGAGGATTTTTTCATGGGCGGCTCGTATTCCGTTTGAGAAATATACAATCGAATTTGTTCAACGTGACAAAATGTAGCGGCTTTGACTTTATTTTTTAATATACAGATTCGATTGTGGCATGCATATTAATTAATGTGACGTCATCTCGTATAGCATTTGTTCATATTTGAATAACATTTACATTTTGATGTCGCATATTTCCTTTTCTATTATCTGAATGTAATATTGTTGATTACTGTTTTCTGTTATAAGAAAGATACTTTTGTACTCTAATAGCTTTTATGTACAGTTAGTTTTTTTCCCATTTTGCAGCCATTACTGGGGATAATTGTTCTTTCGATTGATTCAAATTTTTTTCTGTTTCATTTAATGTATTTTCTTTGTACCTTTGCAGTGTCGCTGGGGCAAATTAAATTAGGTTATTTTCAATGTACATCTTTTGCTGTTTGTTTAGTATGTGCATTTTAAACATTATCTCACCTTGCCAGTTGCCATGAGAAGTCTTTAAATAAAGTCGCGGCCTTTTCCCACTAAACTGTGTTGTAGTTTACATTTATACTGATAATTTAGTTGTAGTAAGTATGGCAGACGTATATGGTCGGACGCTAACTCATCTGCCAACGAAATGATGATATTATTATCAGTCATTAATAAATTTATTCTTAGTTTCTTTTAAAATGGCCGATGATTTTGCGTCTTGCTAATGGCTGCTGACATTCACTGTTATATACGGTCCATTGATAAAATAACCCAATTATTTCAAATTGAAATACATGCAGTCACATATACTGATATATATATATAGACCAATTTAGTTGTCACATTGTAAAATGAACGAAAAACTATATCAAATGCCATATTAGGCTTGATATAGATTTGATATAGATTTAAAACAGATATTTGATGAATTTTATGGGATATATGGACCTCCACACAGTTTTTAGGTGGGTTAAAGCTTTTAAAGTTGGGAAGTTATCTGTCGAAGATGATACCTGTTCTAGTAGGCCTGTAAATTATCACCTTCAGCTGGGGTACATCTTATAACTATCCCTATTTCATAGTCTGACATTTGCTGTTACATTTGTAACTTAAAGTACCTTCGTATCGTTTACACATTCGGATGTGTGTATATCAGTCCAAAAACGTTTCTATAAATCAGGTGTTCAGAACAGCCCTTTGCGCTACTCTGACTCTCCGGCTGGACTGATAATGAACTTTGCTTTGTCAAACTTTAAGTCATATTTTCATTGTCACAATACATTTTATACACATTGTAGTATATAAGTTTATGTTATATTGTCTATTCTGATATGATGTCATATTCATTTTCATAAAAAATTGCAATATTAACGTCACATATTATCAGACTCCATACATTATACAGGTGCCGAAAAAGAAAAAGAATGCTACCATAACTTCTTTTTAACTTTTAAAGATAGTATAACAGAATCAGTGGGAAGTGAGCAGTTATCAGTTGCAGCAGTTACAGCAGTTAATACAAAGTGCAACGATGATGATTGCCTAAACAAGGAAGATGAACCAGAAATAATTCCTTGTAATTGCATCCCCTGATAATAATCTTTTCAGTATTGACAAATTTACTATGACAAATGCCCCCGAAGTATGCCTTGACCTTGACACAAGAGACCCGGGTCATAAGCGTGACGTTCTTTCTCAATTTTGTTAACATTTGTGTCAAATAAGTTTCAATTCCCTTGATAAATGGCAGAGTTATGGACCAGACAAGAAACATCTTTGACTTCTAAGTGTGCCCTTGACCTCGGAGCTAGGGGTCTGGGCCTTGCGCATGACACGTCATCTTAATATAGGGAATATTTATGCCAAGTAATTTAAAATCCCTTCATCAATAGCAGAGTTACGGACCGAACAAGAAACAGACCACGTTAACATTTAACCTCTAAGTGTGACCTTGAGTCAATGGCCATAGAGCTAGGGATCATGTTCTTGGACTCATTATGGGGAACATTTATGCCAAGTAATTTCAAAATCCCTTCATGGATGGCAGAGTTATGGACCGGACACGAAACAGACCTTGTTAACATTTGACTTCTTAGTGTGACCTTGACCTTGGAACTAAGGGTATGGGTCTTGCGCATGACACGTCGTATCATTATGATAAACATTTATGCCAAGTTATTTCAAAATCCCTTCATGGGGACAGAGTTATGGACCGGACACGAAACAGACCCTATTAACCTTTGACTTCTATGTTTGACATTGACCTTGCAGCTAGGGGTCTGGGTCTTGCGCTTGAAATGGTGGACATTTATGCCAAGTTATTTCAAATGGATGACAGAGTAATAGCCCGGACAAGAATTTACATAAACGCACCCATGGACGCACGGACAGTTCGATTTTAATATGCCCATCTTCGGGGGCATGAAAAGAATAAAGAAAATGTATGACAAGGAACCCAACGAGGGGGCGTCGTTAAAGTCGGCCCTAAAGGGATAATTGCGAGTTTTGGTTGCGAAGTCCAGTCCCGCAAATGTAGAAGAAACTCGGGTGCCACCGGATGGCCGTTGTAAAGAGGGTGGATGCCCACCACGCCCATGTGGTGGCCATCCTTGGAAGACTCTGGTCTCCGAGCAAGGGTGGACTTCGATTTTTGGTCAGGAACGCTCGAAAACAATTTTTGCCTCCGGAGGTAGATTGCCTGGCCGTAACAGAAGAAGAAACTCGTGTCCCACCGCGTGGCCGTTGTAGAGGGGATCAGTGCATGCGGACCCGGCATAGCGGCCACCCCGGGGAAGGTCGAAGGTCTAGTTTTTTCGTGAGCAGTCATCAAATTCGGCCCTGAAGGGATAATTGCGAGTTTTGGTTGCGGAGTCCTGTCCCGCAACTGTAGAAGAAACTGGGGTATCACCGGATGGTCGTTGTATAGAGGGTGGACGCCCACTACGCCCAGGTGGTGGCCATCCTTGGAAGAGTCTGGTTTCCTCTAAACCTGGTTTTAACAGTCATTCTCTGTAACCACTGAGAAAATTTTGCCACGCATTGTCAAGCATTTTCTTAAAACTCCTGCCATACAATGATAGGATAGATGTAATAAATAAAAAACATTTATAACCTCAATTTGATAACTGGTTGCCATAGAAACGAACTGTATTTTTGAGAAAGTTGCAAAGTCCTGCATCACTCGGACGCGTGGTACAGTAATTTGATTTTTATCCCTAATATCTTTCAACATCTATATTTTTTATATTTATATGCATCAAAATAGTTTAACTTCTGTTCAGCATTCACTCAACATTCACGATACCAGCCAAAACGATTTATAAAACATCATTAAGGCCCTTAAATCACAGGTGTTTGAAGCTCTATCAACGAAATATATATGTTCAGGTTAGATTCTTCATTCATCAGTTTTCTAGTTCTCTAGACTTGTATAAAATCAAGAAACACATACAGGCAAATTGACCACCATATATGATTATTAAAATACTTCAGAAAATTCACTGTCTATACCCAACAATGCAAAACAATCTCAGTTATATTTATTGTTATATATGTGTATATGTGTATACGGCTTTTTTCAGTAACTTCTCGGGACAGTTTTCGTCAATTTTGGAAATGAGATTTTGAAAATTATTCCTGGCCGTGTGTCGACAGAGGTGGATGCCAGGTATGTAACTCTTGGTTGTTTACTTTTCACAACAGTCTATCTAGGGTTACCTCTTTTGAAGTATATTTATGAAACTTGGCTCTCAAGTGGAATGATCATGATAGAGTTGCTCCAGCACAAGGTCAAGGTGACCACTATTGGTCAACATGCTTCATTTTTCATTTAATTTAATTTTATAAGATTTAATGCAAGCAAGATCAAATGATTTAACTGTGTATCAAACTGCTGTTTAGCTCACCTGAGCCAGAGGCTTTTGTGACCACTTGATGTCTCTCGTCCGTTGTGCATCCGTCAACAGTATAAAAAAATCTTCTTCTTCAGAACTACTGGGCAGATTTACACCGGAATGGTCCATGGGTTGCCAATTTTCAAAATTGCCCAAAGAATTGAAATCCATTCAGAACTGTGGTTGCCAAGGTAACCAAAAGGAAAATCTTTAAAACAAATTCTTCTCAGAAACTGTTAGCCGGATTTCAAAAATATTTTGTAGTGATGCTCTCTAGGTGACCCTCTACCAAAATCGCTTAAGCCATTTTGTTTTGATAAAAAATATGGCCGCCAGGGGACGGGACTTATTTTGTTATGCGACTATATTGTAAATTTCAAAAATCTTCTCTGAACCTTAGATATTTGGTATGTGAATTGTCTAATGGACTTTTACCAAGATTGTTCAAGTTATGATCTCAGGGTCAGTATTGATCCCGCCCTGTGGTCCCTTGTATTTACATAGAGCTCTATAGAAAAAACATAAAAATTGTTTTTCTCTGAAACCGAGAGAAAAGAGCTTAGATATTTTACATGTGGCATTGTCTAGTGGTCCTTTACTTAGATTGTTGAAATCAATATCACTTTGTTTTTATATGAGTTATATTGGAACAAATATTTCATAAATTATCTGACCATAAGTCCTAGACTGTTTATTTACCTTATGACCTCAAATAATTTAGGTTCACATAGCTTTGACCTTGACTTACTGACCTACTTTCTTGTTTTTCAAGATACAGTCTTGAAATTCGGATGACATACACAGTTTTGCATATTGATCTTAAAACTGACTCAATGACCAAGAATGTGACCTATATGACCTACTGTCTTATTATTTTAGCATCAGTTTGACATTTGAAATATGTTCACACCACTGCGAAAATATTTTAATGTGCATTTATATTTTTTTCCTGATCTCTTACACTTGTCTATGTAGCTCAGTTGAGCGATACAAGGTCATCATGACCCTCTTATTTTATACTTGTTTAGATGTTATTTTTATTTCTAAATCAAATTTCATATTGCTTTGGTAAGGCTAAAACCCACAGACTCAAACTTATATGGCACATCAGTATAAAAGCTTGTCTGATATTTATTAAATAAATATAGGTAGACCTACTGTAAGTATATAGATAAATTAATAGAAAAAAATGTGCTTTTTTGGTGTTTAATAAATTCATTTTTACACCAAAGACTAGACCACATGTCTAATATTACAATTTCTTGTTAATATTAACAAGATCAAATTGAGATACATGTACATATGTTAATTTAGACTTTCACTTAATACTATAAACTGGAGAGCTGTTAAAAGGTTTATTCTTAACTGTTTAAATAACATACAGCATCAAACAGGTACAGTTCAAAGGCAAAAGAAGATATGCTATGTAACATTTTTGTAACATGTTATAACATCATTATCAAATGTAAAACAATGTTGTTAATTACAATGGTTTTTGTATAGAGTTGTAACAAAATAATCATGTATCATGTACATGTACAGGTCTTTTGTTGACCTGAAATGATCAGTGTCTTTGACCTATGAATTTTGTATTTGATAATTGTAATATTCACAAGTGAACCAGAAGTCATCTGTGTCTCACCTTACCTAGTATTTAGTAGATTTTTTTGAGGAAAGTGTCAAAATTGTACAAAGTTTGTTACTAAATAAAATTATTGACTATACACAGTGGACATAAGTAGAGCACAATAGCACACCTTTGTAACTTTGTGCTCAAGTGAGTTAATATTTGTAATAAAGAAGGCTAAATTTAAGGGGAAAAGACATTTGGTTCTTGGCCTTATTTTAAAAAAAGTATTTTAAGTTTTGTTGTGTACATGGACACACTTTTCATATATTTCTCTAAATGTTCATGAATGAAGTCAAATCTATCAGAAAATAAGTTTCTGTTCTGTAACATCTAAAGCATGGATAAACTTCTTGAGCATGTTTCAAACTTAGGGTATGACTCACACATTGAACCTTCCTTTGATTTAATTTATTTGATCTTCATCATTCATGTATTTAAATGTTGATCATAAATTTTTCGGTAGCCCAGTGATAGAGCGCCAGCTTTGAGAGTGGGAGGTTGTGGCCATGTCATACCAAAGACGTAAAAAAATAGTACTTACTGTATTCCTCGCTTGGCATTCAGCATTAAGAGAATAGTGTTAGGACTGGTAATCCTAGTGTTAGTATAATGTCTGGGTGGGGTATCATGCCACGTGTCTATGACGTGATATTCCAGTGAGGCAGTACAGTAGCATTTTGCTGACTGCTACAAGTAGACACCATCGTTTATATGACTGAAATATTGTTGGAAAAGATGTTAAACCCAAATACACATACACACATAAATTTCTTCTATCATAGTATGATGATGGGTATAGATGATTGGTAAAGAAGTGTTCAAATAGACCAGCACATGTCTTTATAAGAGGTTTTATCTTACATGTGTCTTGAATAAATTACTAGTAAATTACCACCAGTTAAGTTATCATCTTAGTTATTCATATTTTGAATTGTTGAAGGTAAAGTAATGATATATAGATACATACATTTTCATATTTTGCCTGTCGTTTGATAAGGATGAGTTGATTAAAAGAGCAAAGAACTTTATCGATCTTTACAAGAAAGTTGGTATTGACAAAGAAAGAATTCTCATCAAACTGTCCTCAACATGGGAGGGTATAAGCAGCTAGGTAAGTGAAGTGAAGGTTTTGAGGCTGCCTGGTAAGTGAAGTGAAGGTATTGAGGCTGCCTGGTAAATGAAATGAAGGTATTGAGGCTTCCTGGTTAGTGCAGTGAAGGTATTGAGGTTGCCTGGTAAGTGAAGTGAAGGTATTGAGGTTGCCTGGTAAGTGAAGTGAAGGTTTTGAGGCTTCCTTGTTAGTGAATTGAAGGTATTGAGGCTGCCTGGTTAGTTAAGTGAAGGTTTTGAGACTGCTGGGTTAGTGAAATGAAAGTACTGAGGATGCCTGGTGAGTGAAGCGAGGGAGTTGAGGCTGCTGGGTTAGTGAAGTGAAGGTATTGAGGTTGCCTGGTTAGTGAAGTGAAGGTATTGAGGTTGCCTGGTAAGTGAAGGGAAGGTATTGAGGTTGCCTGGTAAGTGAAGGGAAGGTATTGAAGTTGCCTGGTAAGTGAAGTGAAGGTATTGAGGCTGCCTGCTTAGTGAAGTGAAGGTATTGATGCTGCCTGGTTAGTAAGTGAAGGTTTTGAGACTGCTGGGTTAGTGAAATGAAAGTATTGAGGATGCCTGGTGAGTGAAGTGAAGGTTTTGAGGCTGCCTGGTTAGTGAAGTGAAAGGTAGCCAGGTAAGTGAAGTGAAGGTATTGAGGCTGCCTGGTTATTAAAGGGAAGGTATTGAGGCTGCCTGGTTAGTGAAGTGAAGGTATTTAGGATGCCTGGTTATTGAAGTGAATGTATTGAGGCTGCCTGGTTAGTGAAGTGAATGTATTGAGGCTGCCTGGTTAGTGAAGTGAGGGTATTGAGGCTGCTGGGTTAGTGAAGTGAAGGTATTGAGGCTGCCTGGTTAGTGATGTGAATGTATTGAGGTTGTCTGGGAGGTGAAGTGAAGGTATTGAGGCTCTCTGGTTAGTGAAGTGAAGGTATTGAGGCTGCCTGGTTAGTGAAGTGAAGGGATTGACGCTGCCTGGTTAGTGAAGTGAAGTTATTGAGGCTTCTGGATTAGTGAAGTTGCCTCCAACATTGGAGGGTGTAGAGACAACCAGGTCAACAAAGTTGTCCTAAAAGCTGCATGATAAGGGAGGCTTCCCTCAGCATGGTATTGAGGCAGCTAGGATAGTAGAATTGTCATCAGAAAAGGAGAATATAGATATAGCTAGATGGGTGATGTTTTTGACTGCACAGAGGCAGGTAGGTAAGTGAAATTGTCTACAACATGGGAATATATAGAAGCAGCTAGATAGTTAAGTTGTTCTTAACATAGGAGAATATGAAATGGTGGAGAATGATAATGGAAAACTGTCCTCAGTATGGGAGATTGTCCTCAACATAGGAGGGAATGGAGGCAGGATGGTTTTATTAGTCTCTAATCTTTATTTTAGAAAAAAAAGATCAAATCCTGTTAAAAAAAAAACAACTTGTGGCTGCTATACATTAATGGACTGATTTCATTTGAAATTTCAGGGTGCTTGAGCAGGAATATGGAATTCATTGTAACATGACTTTGTTGTTCAACTTTCACCAGGTATAATATCATATCATCTTTGTTTTAGTTTTCATTTAAGGTTTAGCTAAGAAAAAGTGCTGGTTACAAGTTTAACTTTATTAATGCATAAAATATATTCCATTTATGTGTGAAAATATCAATTCACAAAAATATTGATCAAGGTGATTAATAAGAAAATGCCCTCCTAAATAGGGGCAGCTTTTAACTGTCTGCCAAGAGATGATATGTTTGATCCTATAATATCTATTTTACTGAGGGCTCTTAGTGGATAAGGTTGCTGACTTCCAAACATTTGCAACTTACCCATGTAGAGGTCTTCATGTATGGAGGTCATGGAGCTGGCTCATTGAAGGTTTGTGGTTCTGTCTGTGTGCCCGCCATTGCCTAAGATAATGCCCAGTGTAGCACCTTGGGTCTGCCATCACCATCAAAGCTGAAAAAGATCTAAGACATATTGTGTTCAGAATATAAATAGCCGTAGGTGTATTCAGGTTCAGACAAATGTCAAATGGCATAAGATGTAGCATGTTCAGACAAAGGTCAAATGGCATTAGATGTATCGTGTTCAGACAATTTGTCAAATGCCATTGGATAAATCATGTTCAGACAAATGTCAAATGCCATTGGATGAATCTTGTTCAGACAAATGTCAAATGGCATTGGATGAATCGTTTTCAGACAAATGGCATTAAATGTATTATGGTCAGAAGACAAATGACCTAAGATGTATTGTGTTTAGAAGAAAAATGACCTAAGATGTTTTGAGGTCAAATAAAAACAGTACAACTTTAGACAAATTGGTTCAGATGATAATTGATCTTAGACGAAACATACACCTGGACCAAGATTTAAACCCGATTTGGCAGGCTGTACCAGTAAGCCGTACCAAGCAGACTTAATAAGTCAGCAGACTTCGTATGTCAGTATAGTCCAATAGTCATTTACATCTGTTCACTTGAGGGAAACTGTCATTGACTGGCTGAGAGCAAATTAGCTCTGATGAGCAACAACCAGTTTATGTGTGAAGTGACACTTTATGTACTGTCGAAGTTCTTTTGTTAATGTAATCACAAATATCATATTTAC